>NC_088102.1:41197409-41500440 GCF_036370855.1 Dromaius novaehollandiae
CAGAATTGCTTTCTGGTTTGGAAGTCATGTCTGCAATTGGTTAATTTATATTCATTAGTAATCTTAATAGGGCAGTTTAATATGAAACGTATCTTGTCTTTCTCAGGGACCCCTATGATTCCTGTACCAATGGGCATTATGGCTCCTGCTCCAACTGTAAGTGTTATACTGGGGATGAAATGATAGGAAAATAAAATGGAGAGTAAAACTTTCATACTTCTTAGTAGATGTCAGAATAGTATTTTTGTGTTTTGCTGTGTTTCATCCGAATTCATATTATGAAGGAAAATGCTTAGTTTTGAATGCAGCTATTCTAATACTATGCTAATTTCTGACTTGGACAAAGCTTGAAAACATGTCTGGACTTGCTAGCTGCAGTACTGAAGCAGTTACTGTTTTTCTTCATAAAGATCTACTTCTCTCAAATACAGTGATTTAAGTAATGGTACCTTGTGGTCATACGTGGTCTTGGTACGCAGTATGGTTAGGTTCCAAATCTCTTCTTTCAAGATTGCTGACCCAGCAGAGTGCTCTGGAGGCATCACCTAATCCAGGTTTATAAAGGCGTTGTGCTGCACTGTTGGTTTGGCTAGAAAGGTGTGTGTTGACCAGCTTACAAACAAATCCTCTTTGACCATATTGTATGGGAAGGAAGATTTTCATGCAATACACACCTTCAGAAGAACATATGAAAGAAAGATCTTCTAGTTCATCTTTCTGATTGGAAAGAAGATTTCCAATTTATGATAATAAACAGGCTCTTTAGAGGTTGCTTCTTGGCTTCAAGGTGAATTACCATTTTTATGATTTTACATGAGTGAAATCTTCCCAAAATATTAAATTTTGAACAGCTCACATTCTGTTACACAAGAATATGCTCACGGTAACCAGTGGTTTTTAAGACCAAGATGGAACAAATACGTTATTCACAGTCCCAAAAGTTATTTTTATTAAAAAGTGATGCTTTTAGAAAGAACTTTGAGAAAAGAGATTAAAGTGCATAGGTACAGTCAGGCGGTAGGTGGAAGGAGAGGTACAGCAAACTGGAGCAGATCATCATGCCTGTCTCTGTATGGTCTATTTTACAAATGGTTGCTTCTTAACCAAAGCAAGAGGCTATTATAATGGGTTGTATATTGATTAAGTAAAGCAATAGTGTTTATTCACTCTGTGAAGGCTTTGAGACTTGTCATGAGTCCTTTGAGGCCTTTTATTTGAGTGAGAGTTACTTTTCTATTTGCAGTTTGCTTTTTTAAGAATCCGGTACCTTGTTAGGTGAGGTACTTCAGCTTTTCATGAGTCAAATGTCTAATGTGTGCTGACCGTCATACCTTCAGTAGCAATGGTCATGGGGATTTTTCTTTTTTTTCTGCCTTACTTTGCCAGAAAATGGCCGTCTCTTTTGTACTGTGTAAAGTGTTAAAATCTGAGCCATTTATGATGTCTCACTCCATAAGCCTAACTAATGCTCATATGAAAATTTAATTCTGAAATGCAATTCCCAACTCTTTTGTCTTAAGGATTTAAATCCATAATGTATTTCTTACAGCTATGGAAAAAGAAAAAAAAAAAAAACTTTTTTTTATAACCTCTCCTCTTTCTAGGTGTTAGTTCCTACCACAGTGTCTATGGTTGGAAAACATTTGGGAGCCAGAAAAGAACATCCTGGCTTAAAGAACAAAGAAAATGATGAAAACAGCGGCCCCACTACCACCGTTTTTGTAGGCAACATTTCTGAGAAGGCCTCGGACATGCTCATACGGCAGCTTCTAGCAGTAAGTGCATTGGACTGCTTGTTAAATTTTTATTGTTGTCTGGTGAATAAAGTAATGACTGCTAACAAATAATGTATTGAAACTAAAGGTAGAGTTAGTTCCACTCACTGCAATAGTAGTCCATTAGGTTTGAGTTTTAAGTCAGTAAGTATTTGGAGAGCACATTTTTTTTTTTTTTTTTTTTTAAGCTGTATATGTCGTTGGACATATATACGTTATTTCTAGCAGTGTTTACCCTTTTCATATCTGTTTCTTTACAACAGTAATTGCAAGTAGTTAAGATTTTTTTAATGCTTTGAACACAATACATAATATTTAATAATTATTTATCTTTAATGCAGAAATGCGGCTTAGTTTTGAGTTGGAAGAGAGTACAGGGAGCATCTGGAAAACTTCAAGGTAAATGTTCACACTTTTCATGATCTCTGTTCAGACTCTTGTTTTTATTACTTGGCAGCTTCTCAAATATGTGTTTGAGGCATTTTTATCCTAATACTTTACAGATTAAGTAAGACAGGTATTGTATACAATACTTAACTGCTACATACTTCCTAGTAAAGAGTTAGTATCTTAGTATCTTCTGTCCTTGGAATCAAGAAAGAAATAGAGGGGGGGGGGAAAAAAAAAAAAGAAAAATTCAATCAGAATGTTTCTTGGGGGCTCAACTTTCTGTTCTGAGATAAAGTCAAAGGTTTACAGACCATCCCCGAGAGAGATTTACTAGTCTGGACTTACTCTCTAGAGGAGGAGGTTTGCAACACTGTTAGGCATTCTATTCCTTTATCATATATTATGCTTAATTGCTAAGGAGGTTTTCCTGATATCTAGCCTAATTTATCTTCTCTCCCTTTCCCCAAATTGAACTGATCTTCTTCCTTCCCCCACCCCCACCTTGGTCTTTCTTCAGTGGATACAGGAAACATTTTGATTACTATTCTTTGCTGCTGTAGGTTGGTTAGATTGTCTCTTGCTTTTAACCATTTTCTTCAAATTTTTTTCATATCATGCCTTTTATTTTTTCTTCCTCTTAAGGTCCTTTTTCCATTTATTTACATCTTTCTTTAACTGTTGTGAAGAACCCAGTTTGAAACATCCTTCTAGTTTAACAATGAACTACTGATTGACATCCTTAGTCTTCAGATAATTGCATCTCCACTGTGCCTTCATACAGACTGCATTTCCTTAGTTTAGAAAGTCATGTCAAAAGCCTTACTAACAGAGTGTATGCTTCATTCTATTCACTGGGCCATTAATCATGTCAAAGATTAATGCAGTGAATGATCTTTTTGACTGTCTTTATGATGTGTATTCCTGGGTCAAAAAAATCCGAAGTGCTATGTTCGAAGTTTAATGATTCAAAACACTTATTTTGTTTAAAAAAAAAAAAACTGAAGAGCATTGACCCTCTTATATTTCATTTCAATCATCTATTTTAGCCTTTGGTTTTTGTGAGTACAAAGAACCAGAATCCACACTACGAGCGCTGAGACTACTCCATGACCTCCAGATTGGAGAGAAGAAGCTGCTAGTCAAAGTTGATGCAAAGACAAAGGCTCAGCTAGATGAATGGAAAGCAAAGAAAAAGGCCTCTAATGGGGTATGTATATAATGTGTGACTTGTATTATTTTGGCATTGTGACTTACTTGCCAGATCAGATTGTAAACAGATCTTTTAGATCCTGTTCTTATCTCTTCCCTTAATTCACTTCAGGATTTTGCAAAAATCACATTAATGAGTCTGAAGATACACTGAAAGCCAGTGAAGTATAAGCTCCCGATTTGCGAGCGCTCTAGAAAACTTATACCATGTTGACTACAATGCTTGAGTAAACCTACTCATAGCTATTTAAAATTGATTAACCATGTAGCTATTTTATGTAAATTTACACAGCAATGTAAATCTATGTAAGTGTGGTTTATGTTGGATTTAGTGCACAAGCTATCTCCATTTAACTAACTTTTAAAATCATGATGATAGTTTAATCTGTTGCAGACTTCTCCGTAAACTGCAACGGAATCTCTAGAATGAATTTTGTAATCCATTCTGAAGTTTAGTAACACGTGCCATACCTTAAGATTCTGTTACTTCATCTTTGTTCAGGAACTCTTAAAAGTTCATGAACTTGAATAATTATTACTGTGACAGACACTGCAAATTCTCTATCTGAAGAGAATCAGGGTTTCTCCCCTTCCCCCCATCCCCCATGGCCTTCTCTGCCTTTCATTACTATGTTCTAGAATTAGATCATTCTATGTAGTTATCAGACAGTGGACAATTTACAGGCAGATCCCACCTTTGGTGGATGGGGAAATATACTATTTTTGTATCCTCCTTTTCTAAAGATAAGGGCCAGATATTGGTCACTGTTTATCTGCTAATTCTTAACTATTTTTTATGATTATTATATGTTCTGGAATAATTACAGGAATTTGGTGTGTCAAACTGTAGTGGGATACAAAAATACTGAACTGCAGAATATGCATTGAAATGAATTTTATCATTTTTTTTGCTAAAATGGTGTATCTCACTTTGCAGTCCAGTTGTTGGGTTTGCTCTTTAACTATTTGAAAGTCGTGCACATACCTGGAGATATTTACTGCTTAAAACAATTACTTTGTGAAATGAAAGTGAAAATAGGCTCTTAAAGCTACAGAAAATGTAGTGGGAACACAAACTTTCATTTTCTTTTATTTAACTGGGACTAGAGGCATAATGATGACTAGAAGCATTTAACACATTTTTGACTGCCTGTCCAGCATATGGGATTAAATGCAATGGCTCAGTAAAGCAGAATACTAACTACATGAGTTTTTAATGGAGTAATACATTATCCCCTAACCTAGATTAGGGGAAAAAGGTTTCATTTGCCTGCCCCTTCCATTCTAGGCTTCCCTATTTCTTGTTGGTGTCACTTGTAATATCCATGCTTCACAGCTGGGACTGTAATCAAGGTTAAAGTAGCAATGAAGTTCTTGGACCTCTCTCATGCATTTTGTTTTCTGTGAGCTCCTTTGGGTTGTTGAGGATGGATATAGTAAAGCAGCAGGTGCTGTTTGCGTCTTTGAAGTTGCATTTTGGCAAAGATGACAATAGATGCCTATTCCACTCAAACATAGGGTGAGATTAGCTCCAAATGTCTATTTGTTGGTGGTGGTGCAAAGAAAGTCTGTGAGCTGCTGAGGAATTTTTATCAAGCCTATTTTATCATACTGCTGTGGTTCCTTTCAGTTAACCCGTTCATACCATCACCGGTGTTCTGGTGCCACTCAGATCCCAAGGTTGCAGCTCTTTCCTTAATCTTTTTATTAAGAAGTCAAACGTATGCTACAAAGCAATTTCTTATAGAAACACACCAAGCAAACCTTTATCTAATTAGATCCTCTCCCTGATCACTTCTTCTCCCTGGACCTCTTCAATTCCATTCCCTGTCACTGCCTTCTAGCTCTTTTCAGCCTGCTCTTCCTTGGCCTGGCAGCCTCTTCAGCTCCAACTGAATCCTCCCTTCCCCCTCATTCTTAGCTGCTGCTCCATCAGACCCTTCCCTCCCCCTCACTCCACCCACCACCTATCGCTTGACGGGATACCCAGCTGGATTCTCAGGTGAGATTCCATTTTTTTAAAGGATGGAGGGGATTGAGAAGTGGGCAAACTTACTTAGTATGCAGATCATTGTTATCCTTTCATATAATGGTTAGTGAAATGCACTTTGTGTTTGTTCCCCTTCCTCACTACAACACTGAAAGGGGCAAAAAGGTGAGAGGAACTGTGAAGTAATTGATCAACAATAATAAGAAAATGTTTGCTGTGCGAGAAAAACTTTCTCTAACAATGTTTCTTTTAATATAGTTCTCCCTTTATATGTTGCAGCTTTAAAATTAGAGGTAGGCATTTGTATTGCATGGCACTAAAGTAGTAGGCTGTGAAGAACTGCTGTTGAAATGACTTAAAGCTCTGGAGGAAAGATGGCAGAAACTTTTGACCAACACTTGGATTATAGTGGTTGCCTTTCTATGAACATGTGTTTTCTTTCTCTTTTCCTGTCTACCACCTTAACCACCATGTATCTGTTCTGCTTAATTACACAATCCTACAGTTGCTCTCTGTGGTGATTCCACATGTAAAACTGTGTGGTCCTCTTGTCTCTGTTAGCGTGAAGAGATCTGAGTAATACAGCGCGGTTGATAGCTATTTGTAGGTTATTAGTAAATGCTAGAGGCGTATAAATGTGATGATCAAAGATGGACTTTTGAAGTAAAACTAATATTCTCAATTTGTTGATTTCTCTTCCTTTGCCATTTTTCCCTTAGAACTCCAGACCAGAGACAGCAAATGATGACGATGAAGCACTGGATGAGGAAACAAAGAGAAGAGATCAGATAATTAAAGGGGCCATTGAAGTCTTAATACGAGAATATTCCAGCGAGCTCAATGCCCCCTCCCAGGAATCTGACTCTCACCCCAGGAAGAAGAAAAAGGAAAAGAAGGAGGACGTATGTGTTTTGATTTTGGACAAAACAGATTTTTCTTCAACTCACCTTATATAATGGCCAAACCTTGTGCAAATACTATAAACTTAAACTTCTGATGAGAAAACAAATCAACAAGCATTGATGTCAGCAGCAGTTTCATGTTTTAAGCTGAAATCTAGTCAGTTATAGACACTTTCCCTTCAGGACGGTTTAGGGATCTAAGCACCTAGACTTCTTGGAGCAACAGGTTTGAATCTGGGCAGGTTTGAATCAACCTTTCATCCCTCTGAAGGCAGAAATGCTGAATTCAGTGAAGTTTAATCAGTGTGTGTGTCTGTGTGTGCGTGTGTGTGTGCGCGCATGTAGGTTTTTCAGACGAGGTCTTTAAAAACAGCTGAAAAGAGTTCCTACATACCTTGCATTGGCACTGAAAGATGCCAGGGCATTTTTGTAATGGCAGGGATTTGCTCTGGTGATTTTTGACAAAATTCTTCCTCTCCTTGCTTATAGTATGCATTCTTGCAGTGCGCCTTGATCCAACTGGTTGCTTCTGCTATCTCTCCAAATGTGGATGCACTTCAGTAGTTGTATATGTGTATACTTAAACTTTTGAGGAATCTTTGAGGGATGAAAGGTGTGTTCTAATCTTACTACTTTACAAAATCACTTTTACACAGACATCAGTTTGGCTGTGTTTGATCAGCTGGTTTTCCTATATTGTGTAATGCAAAAAAAAAAAAAAAAAAAAAAAAGGCAGAAATGAATGTTCTGGTGCAGACCTGCTTCTATGGATGACCTTTTTAATGCATTAAAACAAATTCTGGAGAAGAGGGAGTAAGAATGAGCAAACTCAGACTTAGCTTTTCCAACCAAGTTTCTAACCATGGGCTTTCACCTGCCATTCCTCACCTAATATGCAAGAGATTGGAGAATTGTTTGACCAAGATTTTTACCCACTTAAGTCTTCTGCAAAGTAGCTATTCCGAGGCAATAATGCAGTTTCAACTACTCATGGGGTGTAAGTGTGGTGCAAGAAGCAACATCTCCTTCAGGGAGTGAGTACATCTCCCCCACAACATTGTTAGCCATGGTTAACCTGAGGTATGAGAGCGCTGAGCTGAGAATTTGTTTCTTTCCTCTCCCTTCCTTTGGGAGAAGATGCTTTTTTGGATGAGAATTTAAGAATGAGTCACTGTCTAATGCTATGAGCTGTATTTCTTTTTTCTTAATACAAGCATTGTAACAATGTTTATTGTGCTGTGGGTACATATATATGACCATGAATAATGACAGGTAGCTCAAACTGTAAGAGGCCATCACAGTCTTGAAAGAGCTGAGCGCTGAGTATGTCACTGGGATGGAGGGATTCTGCTAGCTCTGTGTGATCTAGAATTAGACCAATCTGAGCTAGTCAAGTAGACAAATATGCTCTTTTAAATACATAGCACTTGTGGGCTGAAATTACACCCCATCCTTCCTTCCCTAGTGGGGAGGAGGAAAAGAAACTTGAAGGTTGCCATCTTTGGCCTGTGTGGATAGAGGTGGGAGTGAAGAGGTGGTCCTAGCTCATTACTCTCTTGACCTTAAAGGAGAGGGGAGAGAAGGACTGTTGGGTGGGGGGGGAGGGGGAAAGGGAAGATGGATGCAGATATTTGTGTGGGGGGTGGGATTTGTTCCCTAAAGGGTTTGGGGTGAAGAAGGCTCTAGCTGGTGTTAGCAGCTGAGTCTGTTACTAGTTCTTCTGGATGAAGGCGTGACTGATGTGGGGGAAAATGTGGGGGGGGGAAATGAGAGTGAGTGGAATCTGTTTTTTTCGTTTTTGTTTTTTCTTCTTCAATTTCAAGCATGGGGGAACCTCGCTAATTCGCATTAACTACTAGGATACCCAAGGTGCAATTTACCAAATTTTGCGAATTAGCGAGTAAATAAAATCAAGACTTACGCACCACAAATATATTGATTGTTCATTTTGGCAAGTGTAGCTTAGTCTTATTTATGACATTATCATAGTGTACTAATATCCTGTAGTATACTTTGTAATTCGGTGAAGTCTTATTAATATGAGACCTCACTATATATTTCAATAGTTCAGAGAAGGGAGAATTAGCGAGGTTCTTCTGTAATTTTGTTGAATCAAAGAAATGAGATCACAGCAATACAATATTGCTTTATAGTGCAAACATACAAAACATTGTTTTTCAGAGTAGTGTGCAATCTATTTTTAAAAAAAAAAATCTCCGTGGATTTTTCCGCAGATTTTCCGCAGATTTCCAGTGGCCCCACTGATACCTTATCCACTCATCACCAAGGTTCGTTTACATTGTAGGCTTTGACAATGACTATGTTTACTGCTAGTTGCCAGATTTGTGACTCTTGTCCATCTGATTTTTTTTTTTCACTCATTAACATCAGACTGTCAGGTTTGGTACTGCAGAAGGACTTTATTTATCTCTTACAAGACTGGTTGAAAACTTCTAACCTTCAGCTTTTCTCTTGTTCTTCTATGTCTGTACAGATGGCTCTTAATGCTTTTCCACCTGTCCCCCTTGTTTTTTAGGAGGATATAAATGCTATAGAAATGGAGGAAGACAAAAGAGACCTGATATCGAGAGAGATCAGTAAATTCAGAGACACACACAAGGTAGTATTCTTGTTTTTACACTTAATACAAATTAGGCTTTTTCAAAATCCAGAAAAACACTATTATAAAATTTAGCAATACATTGCAATATCACTTAAAATGCTGTTTGTATTAGGTTTAATATACGTAGTTCTTTAGAAGTCAACAAAAGACAAATGCCACGTTAAAGTGGCCCTTGACATCTTTATGCTAAGATTTTTGATTGCTACTGATTACTTTGCAGTCGTCTCACTTTAACATGAGTAAAGGCAACTTAAGTTTCTACACATACATTAAGTCAAGATATTTATAACTAAGGCTAAATGGGGCTGCAGTATAAGACATACACTTGAGTGTGTTTCTGTAGGTAGATTTATAACATAATCCAAGATTTTATGAAGAGTTGAAACTTGAATTAAATTTAAGTCTTTTATTTTAATAATTCTAAGTTAAGAGTGGGGGAAGATTAAAACTAGGTCAGTGGTTACCAGACTTACCAAAATTTAGATGCATGGAAGAACTGTAAATTCCCATAAAGCTAATCTATTCATTGACCCCCACCATTATGATAGAGATCATATGGTGACTAATGCAAGATGAAACTCACAGCTTGGAAAGTAACATGGAATAGGATGTAAGTATGAGCTTCTGTTTTTTATTATACTTATGGATGCCCCCTCAGAAAAATATGCAAAGGGGTAACTGGCTTGGAAACGTTTGTGCACATCAAATCCCACCTCAGGGTTCCCATGTATAGAAGTTTCTGTTAATGTTAGTGCATCTGTGAATGTTTTGCTTTGGAGAATGGTACTTATGGATAGTGAAACACAACTATGCATGTAATGTTCTTATTTTAATGTTTAGCTTAAAGTTGGTATTATTTTTTCCCAACAAGACTGGGATGGTCCTTGGCCCAGGGAAGTATCAGCAAGCTCCTCTTTTGAGCACACACTTTTATTTCAAAATAACCCCACTCAACATCAGTGAAAAAGTTGAAGGTACAGCAAGGTGAAATATGCCTGTGTTATTCACCTTTACCTTGTGTATTCGCTGGGGAGGTACCATGTTGTTACACAGCTGTATCAATGTAAACACAAGTGACTATATGTTGTTGGAAATACACATACTCAGTTTTTCTCTCAGCTAAGTTGGAAATAAAAACCTGTGGAAAAAATTCTAGAAGAAAGCATCTGGAGAAGCTCAGTAGCTGAACGTGAAACTGGTCACTGGTGAAACTTCAGTAAAATTGTGTTTAATTCCAACCCCTAACAAGTCACTGGTATAAAATGCAAACAAGTCATATGCTTAAAAAAACCAAACAAACAAACCCACCAAAACCGACAAAAAAATGCTTCGTTGTTTCAGAAGCTTTTTGGCATTTTATTGCCTTTAATCTGTATTATTGGGGGGGCTATTTTGGGTCTCTTAACATTAAAAATCAACTTCAAGTAGTCATTGTGTGTATTGGATATTACATTTAAAAGGGGCTGTTGAATCTTATGCAGCTGGCTAGTGAGCGCAGTGAACCTTTGCATGTTTTTGGTATGAGAGTATAAAACAATAACCACAGACTGTCAGGGTATCAGCATTGCAGGGGGCGTCCATTTACAGCACGGACGAGTCTGAAGAGAGCTCAAGGTAAGATTTATAATTCTTCTACCTGTTCATTTCTGTTCATTACTTTAATTTATCTGATACCGTTCCCATCCCATTACCCTTTCAGAACTTCTTGTTTAGGTTGATAGAAGTTGGTGAGGTCAGATTTTGATTACAAAATAGACCAATTTATTTTTTTCAATTGGATTTTAAGAAAGCGGACCTACAAAATGGATTTTTAAAACACCAAGACTTTTTTTACGTGTATATATTTACATATGTGTATATACATATATATTAAAAAAAACTCTCTTGAGAAATTTTCTTTTCTTACTGTGAACAAAGAGAGAGTGGTAAAAATAAGCAGAAGTTCAACCAAAGAAATTTCTATTGGAACATCTAAGATAACCTGTAAGTATCAACCACTTCAGCATATAAACTTTTCTTAATATGAAATTTGAGGTAAGTTGGATTTTTAAAAGTTGGCAACCTAGTTTAACATCTGACCATACTATGGTTTAACACATAAAGCTATTGTAAAATACAGTCCTATAGGAATTGATTTTCAGCCCAGTATATCCTGTAGAATTTGTTTTGTTTTTCATATCAATTTTCTACCAATTTCCTACCATTTTTAGTCCCTTTTTCCTTTTGTGATTTCAATGTATCCAACATCAGTTTGCCTGTATTGTGCTATCAATGCAGTGTAGTTTGACTGGATACATTGATCGCTAGTGAATTAGCTTTATTTCTGTAATCCTTTGTTGGTTCTCTGGTCCCTGGTTTATGGCAGAAGAATGCGTATCAGGTAAGATTGCTTTTTAAAGTTGTCTTATATGCTTTGTTTAAAAGAAAAGAAAAAAAAAAAGAGAGAAAATGCCGTTTCATTGTTCCGGTTTTTAATTTCATTTCAGTGATGGTAAACGTGGAGCCAAAGGGGATAAACCTGTTTATTCTGCTCAATATATATTCAAAAAATGTGGTATTATGGCATCCATCAGGTTGAAATTTGGTATATTTGGTTGTTATTTGGTATATTTGTGAACCGTGTACTTGCTCTTCCTCCCAGAAACATAGCTTATAGGCAAGGTTAATCCAGTGTTGGCGGTCCATGTCCTAGCACAGCATCTGTAAGTTAACACATAACAATTGCTTCCAAGGATGGATTTATCTATCATTTTGTTGATGTATTTTCTATTGTCTTATAGGAATTCTGGTCATAGGAACTGTTTTTAATTGAAAAAAGTGGCAATTTTATACAATTTTTAGTAGAACTGTGGCAGGTAACCCTTTAGTTTCTGTGTTTCAAAAGAGCTATTTCCAACCTTTTTTTTCCCCCCCTTTTTTTTTTTAACTCTCTCCATCTTGCAGTGGTGGAAGTTAAGGATTCCATTCTGCAGAGTCCAGTTCTTACCAATGAACAGTTAGAACTTTTTTTTAGGGAGGGAAAAGGGGAAAGGTTGCGGCTCTCTTCACTGTTTAACAACATGCGCCACGTGTAAGTGGATAAATTTCTTTACCCAAGTTGTCCTATAGGATGGTTTTGGTTTGCCAAGACCTTTAGGGAAACAATTCATTGCTCCAGTAAGCATTCCACTCAGATATATTTTCTAGTTGAACAGAATTAATTTTGTCAGCTAAAAGTTCACTTTGCTTGTACCCAAGTGGCTTCCTTCACCTAAGGAATTTGTAGCCCACCTGAACCATGATTGGCAGTGCACTGTGTATGTCCAGTTTAGTCAGCTTATAATACAAGGCCAGGCCAGCCCTGCCCTGCTAAGGTTGGAGATTGCTGGTCTGTGTAGATTTATGCTTTTGCACGAAATTTAGTCTTGTGATTGCTGCATTTTTATTTCATACTTACAAGTTCCAAAAAAAATACCCACCAAACCCTATGTAATATTTCAAAATCAGTGGCGGTTTTGGTATTTCCATTACCAGCCTTGTGTGTTGCGCCGGGAATATCCAGTTCCTATAACTATGAAATTAACTGTGAAAGTTCTCTTGTTGGTTTTTAGAAACTGGAGGAGGAAAAAGGCAAAAAGGAGAAAGAAAGACAGGAGATTGAAAAAGAACGCAGAGAAAGAGAAAGGGAACGGGAGCGTGAACGAGAAAGGAGGGAGCGTGAAAGAGAGAGGGAGCGTGAACGTGAACGAGAGAAGGAGAAGGAACGGGAGCGTGAACGTGAACGAGATAGGGATCGTGACCGAACTAAAGACCGAGACAGAGACCGTGAACGAGACAGAGACCGTGACAGAGACCGTGAAAGGAGTTCAGATCGCAACAAGGATCGGAGTAGATCAAGGTAAATATGTTTGAGTTGCTGTTTGACTGCTTCAGTTTTTCCTAGCACTCTTCATTTAGCACATATAGTTCATCTGATAGCTGCCTGTTCAAAAAAGAATGGTCCTATTGGAAGATCAGCATAAAAGCAGGAAATCAAATTTTAGAAAATACTGCATTTGTGCAGATCTGAAGAATACTTGATTTTTTTCACAGCATAGGAGTATAAGAACAGTCATATGCAGTAAGCAAGCCAGCCAGCCATGACTTGTGTGCTGTATTTCTCTAGAATCTCATTCTAGTCTGTAGTGGGTAGTGTTATTCCTACTTGAGGTTCTTTTTTGCCTAGGTTATCTTTTAGCTTAAGTAGTTCTCATCTTGTCTTGATATGTGTGTATGTATATATATACACTTAGCAAGAAGATTCCTCTTTCAGTCTTAAACTGTGACTAATCATGTCAGGCTCTAGATGATACTTCCTTCCTCTTTACCAGAGGAAAAATAGCTGTTTTGCTTTAAATTTACATTCTTGTGTGAAAGGTCCAAGTTATCTGTAAGCCATGTAAACATGAAGGATTTATTAAGTACATTTTTTTGCAGAATTTTTAGCTTATGTCAGTTGTTTGTGGGGAACTACTAACACAATCTGATGGGAATACTCATGTACTCATTCTCAGTTTCTGTAGAGATCCCTACTTAATGATTGGAGTGCTCAGACAACTACTTTTAGATAGGTAATTCTTGAATGTATTAGAATATTGATTTATGCCCATTGCTGTATTGGCTAATCATGTTGTACAGTTGCACAAGAGAAATAACTTGGAAGATGCTGTAAGTAGTGCTTTGTGTGTTCCTGATTGTAACTCTTCATTGAGTGGAGATGAACACTGAATACTTAAATATGGACCTTTTCCTTCCTTTAGAGAAAAAAGCAGAGACAGGGAGAGAGAACGAGAGCGGGAACGGGAGAGAGAACGAGAGCGGGAACGGGAGAGAGAACGAGAGCGGGAACGGGAGAGAGAACGAGAGCGGGAACGGGAGAGAGAAAAGGATAAGAAGAGAGATCGAGAAGAGGATGAAGAAGATGCTTATGAACGCCGAAAACTAGAGAGAAAACTGCGGGAAAAAGAAGCTGCATATCAAGAGGTAGTTTGAGATTTTTAAGGCTCCCTGGGAAAAAAATGCTTTGATGGGTGATAAAGACTCTTTTGGTGTAAGATTCAACACCATTCCTTCTCCCTCTCTTTTTCCTAAATACATTTTTAATTCCTTGACTGTACCAATTGGGGCACAGTGCATGAATCATTCACTCAGAACAACTTTGGACTTTTTAATTCCAAGGTTTAAAATTATAACGGTTTGCTTAATGTTTTTTTCTAAACAGTAATCCAAATTAAAAACAGCTATAGTATATAGAAGGTAATGTTCTTGACATTGTAGTGCTTGTTTTTCTTCTGTTAGCGTCTTAAAAACTGGGAAATTAGAGAACGGAAGAAAAGTCGAGAATATGAAAAAGAGGCTGAAAGGGAGGAAGAAAGAAGGAGGGAAATGGTAAGGCTCATGTTTGCACTTGTACTTTTCCTTTCTCTTTATGTCCTATTTAGGATGGATCATTCTATTGCTATCTTTATGGATAATGATAGGGCTCTGATTTTGTATAAATGCATATGTTTGTATACAAAGACTTGAGTTAATAGACTTGTAACAGATGATGTCTAAAAGAACTCGGAGTACTATGAGAGTCTGGAAGACTAAACTTAGCAGCTTGGGTCTCACAGAGGCAAAAGAATGAGAATTAGACAGCTGCAAAATACTGTGGTTTTGATCATCATGTTTTATTATATCTGTGACCTATCTTTCAGTCAGATTTTTAGCAAAACCTCTATGTTCTATATTATGCAGATTGGGGCAGAGCTGTCCTTCTGCTTGCAAACTGCTCATGTGCCTGGATCTTGTGTAATATCTAAGTATTGAGTAAATTTCTGTCTTTAGTTCCTTACTTGTGAAATTATCACAGTTATCCATGTAACATTTGGAAATTTTGTCAGAAATGATACCTCTGGAAGGTGGAGACTTCTGCGATCTCATAGTTTTGTCTTAAAGCTTAAAGAAGTTCTTTTAAATGATGGTGATACTCATAATTAAACCAGAGGAGGAGAAAAGATGCAAGAGTCCTAAGTAGGAAGTGGACTGGGAACTGCTGCAAAGCTGAAAATGTGAAGGGACATAGGGAAGAAGAAAATAGAGAAAAGACATTGTTTTACATGGAACTTAAATTTTTCCCCAAAAGCTTGGAGGGGAGGAAGGGGAACATCTACAAGAATGACTTAAAGTTAGTTTCTATCCATGATCCTCCTGGACGCTGACTGTGAATGACAGTGGTAGACAGCAGTGATAAATTTGGTCCTGAATTTGCAATTGTAATCATAATTTGTTTCTCAGAGTCATTAGCATAGAAATATCATGCTGTTGGATTAAAGATATTGCTTGGATACAGGCTAGAAATTCCTCACTTATATTCTACTCAAAGAACTGGTATAACTTTTTTCCGTTTTATCAGAGGAAAATAGAATTCTGTTGACCATCACACTCCCTTTTAAATTTTTGGCCTGTGCATTAATAGTGCCACATGGTTTGGATGAATAACACAGTAGGAGAGTGCTTATTGTAGAAATATCCCTTAGATTTGTTTCTGAGCATAACTAATTCCTTTTATTTATTTTCTTAAGCATGGTTCTTGAAACTAAGCAGTGCTGACAAAATACACTTAAGCTAGCATTTAAAATGTTCAAAACCAGACTCATGGATATGAAGAACAAGATCTCTGATCCTCTTCTTTGGGACAGAAAAAGGAAGAAGAAAACTATTAAAAACCCATTGAAATGTTAATAGTAGAATAACACTCTGCAAACCAGAGAGATTATATCAATAGACGTAACAGATGTACTATATGCTATAGAACATACAATAGCAAGATGACAGATTCTTGGAAGATTTATGTCATTTCAAAACCTTTCAATTTTCTATCTGGAAAACTCTGTGCTTTTAGTTTGAAGCATAGTAGATATTAAATTAATTTGATAGTAGCATTAGTAAATTTTAATTCTCAGAAAGAAAGACAAAAATAATTTTGCAGCATTACTTATTCCTCAAATTCTTGCAGGCAAAAGAAGCCAAACGGTTAAAAGAATTCTTAGAAGATTATGATGATGACAGAGATGATCCAAAGTACTACAGGTATGTCTTGTATTGATCCCTAGTAAGAAAGTTTTCATTGTTCGTTTTATCAAAATTGTGGGGTTTACTGGCACAGGTTTATGGAATTAACATTTGAGAGATTATATTGTGATGTAGGGGTCATATAACTGCCTAAATTATTTCTGAGTCACTGGGTAAGCAGCAGAGGGAAAAGGGAAACTCCTTACCGCTATTTGATGCTTAGAAGTAGCCACTTCTTCCTATCACTTAACTCATGGGTGAGGCAGAGCAGAGGACAGTGTAATCCCAAAACAAGGGGGATTGCAGGGGAAGGAGGAGTAAAGCATACCTCTAAGCAGTTTGCTTCAAGGAAGCTGTGAATTGTATCAAGAGCAAGTTTGTTAACTCTGTGAGGATGGGGAAAATTCTTCAAGTATAGGACTAACCAAAATTTGAATCAAACTAATTTATCATAATTGGTTCTTTCAAGTACAACTAATTTCCTTCTTTTCCTGAGGAAATCTGCAGTCATATTCTCTACATCTGCTTAATACGATGTAGTAAAGACTGTGTAGTAATGTAGGGAACTGGTATCCTAGATTCTTCTGTTACAAAAAAAGAGGATGCTCTTATGAATTTTATTTTTATTAGTGGGAGATGCATTTATACTGGATATTTTTTGCTTCGTCATACATGGTTCTCACTGGAATGTTCTTTAAGTAAAAATTCTGTATCTTTGTAGGGGTAGTGCTCTTCAGAAGAGGCTACGAGACAGGGAGAAAGAGATGGAAGCAGACGAACGGGATAGGAAAAGGGAAAAGGAAGAATTGGAAGAAATTAGGCAGCGCCTTCTGGCAGAAGGACACCCAGATCCAGATGCAGAACTCCAGAGAGTAAGTAGCTGTTGGTCTAAACAAATAAATAAATAAATAATAATAGTCCCTTGGTATTCTGGTGATACTGAGCAAAATTAAAATCTGAGTATTTAATAAGATAAATGTTTTTTTTAAAAAGGGGGCGGGGGCAGTAAGAACACTGGAAACAAAACAGAAATCTTTCCACATCTATGTTTGGATGGAGTTCAAAAAATAAATTTGGATTAGATTTGGATTAATGGCAGTAGTTGCATGTATTTGACTAACCCAGACTTCTTTAGGAAAAGGGGGGTCTTTAGATTCTTTCAAACAGTGCTGTTTTTGAGAAAGCTTCTTTTTTTGCTAATTGTTTTATTGAAGATGGAGCAGGAGGCTGAAAGGCGTAGGCAGCCACAAATCAAGCAAGAGCCAGAGTCTGAGGAAGAAGAGGAGGAAAAGCCAGAAAAAGAAGAAAAAAGAGACGAGCCAGAGGAAGAGGAGGAGGAGCCTGAACAAAAGCCCTGCCTTAAACCAACCTTACGACCCATCAGTTCTGCACCATCTGTTTCTTCTGCTAGTGGAAATGCAACCCCTAACACACCCGGTGATGAATCTCCATGTGGCATTATCATTCCTCATGAAAATTCACCTGATCAACAACAACCGGAGGAGCATCGGCCCAAAATAGGACTTAGCCTGAAATTGGGCAAGTTTATATTTTATTTTAATGTTCCATATGGGATCAGAATGGAAAAAAAGCCAAGCTGAGTAGCTGGGCAGTTTTCCAAATATGTGGTATTTTTGACATACTCAAACAACTTAGTATATCAAGTTGTTGTTACCTAGGTGCGCTACTTGATATATTTTTTTCTTTCCTATCCAGAAGATCTCCTTTTATAGATATCTTCCTTCCCAAAATCTGGAGGGGTGAAGAAGGGAGGGAAGTTTTGGTATGCTTAAGAATTAACTTTAAGAATACTCCATCACTGAACTGGAATTAGTTATTTCCACATAATTTTTCACTTTAATAGATCTCTAAATACCTCTTTTAAAACCCATTGCTACATTTGATTAATGTAAGTACATTTTAGATTTAAGTCCTTAAACACTTCTCATGTATTTATTCACAAAGATCCTTTTAAAAGAAGAAGAAAATTGAAAATGAGATCCCTCCTCCCCCCAGCTTAGCGTAGCACAATTAATTGATCATAGAATTGCAAATAGATTATGAGTCTGGAGTTCTTTAGCATGTTAGCACTTTTCTAGAATTCAAAAAATTGTTCTAAGCAGCAGAACTAATGATTTGTCTTGCAGAAGGTGTGTGCATTTATGGTTTATTATGTTGATTGAATCACACCAGGGCTGCAGTTGGAGGTCCCCCTGTGTTAGATCTTGAATAAAGAGAGTCCATCTGGTATGAGGTTAACTGATTAAAGCTGTATCTTTGGCTTAATCCATCATAATCTTTTAATTCTGCACTTTGCGTTTACTAAGGGTTGAACTCATTCTGTGGTCCCCTTCCTCAGTGAGGGTGCTAGTTGGCCTCAGGATAGAGAAAAAAGACCTTATTTTTCATTTTGAAGAATTTTGAAGAAACTCAGCTGAGATCTTTACCTCTTTTGCTATTTGTAACAAAGGCTGAGAGATTAAAATGCTGATGCTAGATGTTCAGACATTTAACATGCAATCCAATCTTTCTCGAATTTGCAAGAAGCAAGCTAGCTTCAGATGTAGTTTTATGAATTTGTTATTCTGTCTGTTTGATTTGTAGGTGCCTGCAATAGTCCTAATCAGCCCAATGCTGTAAAAAGGAAGAAGCTAGCTGTGGATAGCGTTTTCAATAAATTTGATGATGAAGACAGTGATGATGTGCCCCGGAAAAGGAAACTGGTCCCCTTGGATTATGGAGAAGAAGACAAAAGCAATCTCAAAGGCAGTGTGAATACAGAAGAAAAACGCAAACATATTAAGAGTCTTATTGAGAAGATTCCTACAGCAAAACCAGAGCTCTTTGCTTATCCTCTTGACTGGTCAATTGTGGATTCAGTAAGTTGATCTATTTTAATCATTCTCAAAAAAGCATAATTTTCCAAAACAAACCTTCAAACTGAATAAAGAGGCAACACACCTGGAACCATGATGGATTTGGAGCAGCAGCGTTGAATGGAATCAAATACAATTACTGTATTTCTTTTCCATGTACAATATTTATTCTGAAGTATGCCTTATTTTTACTGAATTGCTGCCATAAATTGTCTAACAGTATCATGGAAGGGGAAAATAGTCCTCTAAAAACATGTTTGAATGATTGTCAAATTTAAGGAAAACAAATAATTGCTGTAACCAAATCCCTGAGAGTTATTTTGCAGTTGCTATCGATACATATTTTTCACTAAACAGCTGTTTGGGTCTTCTAGCTGGCTTTTTCTAGTAGTATTGTTTCAGGGCAACAAAGATTATGGAAACAATAGTATTCTTTTTCTCTTTCAGACATTAATGGAACGTCGAATCAGGCCATGGATCAACAAGAAAATAATAGAATACATTGGTGAAGAGGAAGCTACGCTAGTTGACTTTGTTTGTTCTAAGGTTTATATATACATATATATATATATTCTTTTTTTTTTTTTAAGTCTGGTTTTTGTTCCCAATCTAAGCAGCAGCAATGACTGCAGCATCTATATTTGAAGGCAGTATGTTATCTTCTCTGTAGTTCATAGTATTGTTCAGCAGAGACAATCAGCATACTTGGAATTAGTATGTACCCTAATGATTTATGAGTTAGATCTTTTATTGTTTATGCACAACATGTACATGCCAGATGCTCTCTGTTATCTGTTAGATAAACCTATTGGCTGGATTGATGAAATAAGCAGTTGGCAAAGCAGCCGTTACACTGATAGCTTTATCATTAGATTTCAGCACTAATATCTCATTGGCCATTCCTAACAAAAATAGGATGTATGCAAATTCAGGGGAAAAAAAGCCAATAGGTTGATTTTACATTAATTTTAGATTAACTGCATTAACTCTTTGGAAAGCTTTTTTAGCTATTATTGTTGCTTTCTTAGCAAGCAAATGCTGAGAAGATTCTAAGTTTTGCATTAGAAGTCACTGAGGCCCAAAATCTTTACCTTTCTTGTCATTGGGTGACTTTTTTAAACTAAACTCTGCCTAGCTTCTTCCATCAAATTACAACTTGAAAACTAATAACTTTATAGCTGTTTCATAAGTAGAGGGTTTCAAAAACTCATTTCAGCTTTCATGGTACTCACCATGTGAGTAATGTAATGGCTTGGTCTCAGCTTCCCTTTTAATGCTGCTCTATGAGAGGAAGACCGGGTGATAGTTTTGTGGGTGCAGGTGGTTAACAGAAAACAGCAAGTGGAAGTTTAATATATGCCAAGTTTTAAATTATATTAAAAAAAAAAATTGAATGTCAGCCTTTAGTCTTAAAAGACTACTTACTTGGTTCTGAAAAAATAAAGCAATTTGAATACTTTAAATGGCAGATGGAACATCTTCCTGCTCAGTGTTTTGCCTTTGCCTTCTTCCATTAGGAGTTCACTGTTGAAGGAAGGAGAGCTTATTCCTATTAAATTAGGAAAGCCCAATTGGAGATGCAAGAATAGTCAGCAGACAGAGTTCCTGTTGAATCTCTGAGGCTTGCTGGAAGTTGTTTCTTGGCAATCAGTTGCAACACTAGCACTGCAATGGAAGTCAATGTAGTTTAAAATTAATTTTGCCCTGGCTATTACTGTGAACTAATGATTTGGAAATACATGTTTCCTATTTGCTAAAATTGTATTAAATGTGCAAAGCATTGAAAATCCTTGAAAAGTAATGATTCAGTTCTGGCTGAAAGATGTTCGTATGGTTTCCCTTCAGTTTTCAAACTAAAAACATTTGTTTCTTTCAGGTTATGGCTCATAGCTCACCACAGAGCATACTGGATGATGTTGCCATGGTAAGCAGAAACTGTATAACTAATATTCCTTCTACATTACACTGATGCTAACAGTGAATTTTGTGAAATAGTTGGAGTCCATAACAGAAACATTTCCCATTCATAGAGCATGCATACTGTAGGTAGGTATGAAAGCAGCTTTAATAAACAGGTTATCCTAGCACTTCGATGACTTTGCAATTATGGCATCTGGGTAGAAAATACTGATCTACTTTCAGAAATCTCAGTATTCAGAAGTGTGGAAGTTTCTGCCCCTAACAGGAGAGAGAAGAATCGGCCATAACAATTCTGTATCGTAAATCTGAACATTTTTCCCTTCCTATTCTTGTAACCAGATTTTTATAATTAGAGTTTTAATGCGTCTATTCCTAAGTAATGAGTAAAAGATGATCTCTAGAAGACTGAAGGCTCTTGCATTTTGCCTGGTGTTGGAAGAGGGGAACTCTATGAAATAAGGCTAGTGTTTCTCCTTGTTTTCATTCACTGAAAGGTGAATAGGAACTGTTTGCTCTCTTCCACTCCAAAAACTTTGAGGCATCACGTTGGTAGGAAGGAGCCAGATTCATAACAGAAGTTAGTAGGTGGTTCTTGGTCTGACTGGTAGGTGACCTGGGGATCTTCCTGAGAGATGCTGTGCATGTTAAAAGTATACATGTGTTCAAGAGAAGCCTGGATGAGTTCAAGGAAGGGTTTATTTAGTAGTCCGTCAGTGGAGAAGGGATTACTAAATAAATCAGTATCCAGGGAACTTCCCAAGCTGAAAATGGGTTGAGGCTAGGAGAGAGTTAAGGGAAAACAGCATATATGTTTGTCCTGTTCTTATACTCTTCCCAAGCCTCTGCTTAGTGCTATTTCTAGAGACCAAGGTAGTGGTATTTCTGTCTCGTAGTGCTTAACAGCTGCATTTTACAACTATTTAATTTGAGCCTGGCCAAATCTGGCGATCAGTGAATTTGTCTGGGTCCTGCATTTAAGTTTTATACAGTGCGTTACTTCAAGGCGTAAGTTGGATTATACTATTTCCACTTAGCTTATTGATAGAAAATGGTTGTTCCCCACATGTTTAGTCATCTTTCTTTTGACTACAACTGATAGACTTTCTGATATGGCTGGAATTAGTCTCTATAACTGGATCATCATCATAACCTAAAAAAATTTGCATTTCTTACAGGTACTGGATGAAGAAGCCGAAGTTTTCATAGTCAAAATGTGGAGGTTGTTGATATATGAAACAGAAGCCAAGAAGATTGGTCTAGTGAAATAAAGCACGCTCCTTGCTTCTAGGGTTCCATTTCAATTTTTTTTTCCCATCATTCAAGGACTTCAAATTTTCTCTGTTCTCAGAGACTTGAGACCTGTATTTTTTTATGTAGAAAATGTGAAATTTTTTGTCCTCTGCTCTGAGGCCCCCTTTACCATTCTTGGTTATAGTTATCTGAATCCTGCATTGGTTCTCTTTATAATTCACCAGGTACAATTACCGGTATGTTTTATAAGCTGCAGCTACTGTACACGCTCTCTGGTAATCTTGTTATGCTATTCTGATTCTTGTAAATATTAAAAAGATGCCCGTTTTGCAAAACATTTGCACTTAATGTGGAACTATGTCAGTTACAGACGAAGGCGAGTGATTTTACTGCAAATTTATCAGCCTTTTTGGGGTTGTCCTCCCTCTATTTAAGAAAATATCAAAACACAGTTTAAAAATAAGTAGTTTGAGCTGCTTTCACAGAACAGTTTTGTGTGCTGTTGGTCACCTCATCTGACTCTGGAAAAAGAGTTCCCATAGACTTTTTACTCTGACTTGAACCAGCAGGAGTCTCGGTACTTTGCCTATTCAGAATTAGTAATGAAGCTGAAAACCAAATCTCTCCTGCAGAGGCTCTGCTTCTTTCTTGGAAATTGCAGATTGCAGAAGGCTTTTTATTGTTTGCTCAGTTAGAACAAGAGCAGGACTTCAACTAGCACTATTTAATGGGGTTTTTTGTTTGTTTGCTTGTTTGTTTGTTTTTTTTAAAACTTAGGATATCTTCTGGTCAATTTCATTTTAGCTCTTCCCTTTTTATCCCTACTGTCTCCAAAATAATCAGATTTGATTTTTTTAAAAAAAAAATTATTTTTATTTTTTTTAAGAATTTAGAAAAAGAATTACCTGTTTGGAAAGGTTAAAGGATGTAACTGAACAATAGGAGTTGATAAAACTAAACCTAAGTTTTCAAACAAAGCTGAAGTCTTGTTTTTATGCATACTGTTGAACCAGCCCTGACTCTTGTTTTCTCTAATTGTACTGTAAGCAGTCTCTTGCCCAAGAAAAGAGGGTGACACTTTCCTGCCTTGTCTGTATGGGTTTTTATAAATAGGCTGATGTAGTATAAATGATGAGATGTACTGTACACTGCATTTTTTTTATCTCATACCCAGGTAAGAAGTCAATTGATGATGAGCTGTTTTGATTGCAGGATGACTGTGTTCCAGGGAGCAAACTGTCTCAAAACATTTTTAATTTTTAAACACAATTCTTAATAGCAAACAAATTAAGTAAAGCTGTTTCAGTATCTCTGTATTGTATTTAACTGAAGGATACAGGTTGACCTGTTCAGAAAACATAACTGTGACCTTGAGTTACTAGTTCTTTGTATCTGGAGAGGACACTTGAAAACACTGTTCTTAACAAATGGGATCGTGTAAAGGTTCCACCATGTAAATATTTCAGATATTAAAAATGTATATATTTGATTTAAGGGCTGACTTTTTTTGGAGTCTTGTGCAGCATGTGGTTTTATTTAACACTGCTTTCTGTATCAAGAACTAAACCAAATATTCATGAATTAGGCTTTGGGATTTTTTAATATATTTTAATTTTTTGTTATTTTAAACCACTTCCTGATTTACATCAGGTCACTAAAGCCTACAAATACAGATGTGTTCCTAATGTGTTCTTTCTCATCCCTGTAATACTACACACCACAATGTTCTTTTTTTAAACTTGAACTGTAATGCTCAGATGTTATTTTAAATTGTGCTTGAGTTTGCATGAGGTTGTTTTGTTTCACGTTCTTACTTGCAGCAACCTTCCTCCTCTTGGGTTTTGTCTTTTTTCCTGCAACTTGATATACCCTAAGAAATCATTTCCCCATTCTTCCCTATGCAGTTTTGCATCAGCATTAACGAAATCCTCCTAATTCTACAGAATTTCAAAACTTGTTCCAGGTCTGTAGAAAAATGTAGAAAAGAGGGAGAGTGAACTTCGTGAGTGCTTTTTGTTTTGCTAGTACAGCATTCCATCTCTGTCATTAGTATTTAAACAGGAAAATGCAACAGAGGCCTTGTAATGCTACTGAAGTCCTTGTTTAGATTCTTCAATGAAACACCAAGTTGTGAAATTTCAGCTTAACTTCTTTCGCCCTACATTAAAGCTGTATATTAATCTATTATATTATTAATGAATTGGACATCAGCTTGTATTCTTGCTTTCCTGAGGAGACTGAAGAAAGAAGGAGGCTCATCTGGGTGATGAAGACATGTAAAATTTAAACTGGAATGTTAAATATTCAGGTAAATAAGTAATCAGTACTTAAAAGCAGTTGTGGCATATTAAAAGAATTGATTTTATGGAAGTTAAAATTTTCAGTCGTAGTTGAAGTAGGAAGGAATGTTCAGTATAGCATCTGGCTTTTGCAAGTGCTTTAACAAATTTTGCTCTTTCAGAACACAAGATTTTCTTTTAAGAAGTAACTTCTGGTGTTACCCATTACTCAAGCTAGTGTTACTATTTCTCACTAGTAATAAAATATGTTTGCGGTGTGTGATGCTGGGGATAGGACACAATTCTAAGTAGTGCTGAGAGGTTCATAATACGGAAGGTAACTTCCCTTCCTTAGTAATGTTTTTCTCTCAACACAGGAATGGAATTATTTCAAGATATACTTAAAAAAAAAAAAAAAGTAGAAAAAACTTTTTTTAACCAGTTTCAAATTACAGTATTTTACTGTCTGAAAATGTGAAAGTGTGGACATGTTTAATACTAGTAGTGTGCTACCACTACGTAATGTAGTGATGCACAGATTAAGAACATACTGAGAACACTATCAATTTAGCTAAGTGTGTATGTTATCACTGGGTATTCAGTGCAATATGCCATAATATGACTTATTCCATGACTATGGAATACTCTAAAATGTACACCTAAGTGCATAGAGAGAAATATACCAATGTTTACATTGAGGCTTTACATCTTAACTTGTTTGAAAGGTTATACAAATGCCCTTGGTCTCCTGATAATCACTGCACAACTGCAGCGTTATTCAGGATATGCAACTACATAACATCTATTGTCCTTGAGGTATCGTTGCCATTAGCACACACTGTCAAAAGGAATTGGAAACTATGAACAGGTAAGAAGCTTGGTAAAGAACAGCTTAGTTCTGTATTACTGTTAATTTTTATGACATGAAACTTTTTTTTTCCTCCCTAGAATATTTAACATGATTACCCATTCATTTAGTGCTGCTAAATTTATTTCTCCTTCCTACCCTCCCTTTTTAAATAGGAACCTGCATTAAAAAGGAAACAATCACTTGGCTAGATGATTTCTACTCTAAATGCAGGTAGAGGAGAGGGGGAAACAAACCAGAAATTTAGTTTCTCACTGAATTCCTGTTTCTTACTATTAACATTACTGTTACTGAGAAGGAAGCATTAGACCTCTTAGGCTTTTTATTAAATGGGGTTGCTAGACATCTACTTGCAGGAGGAGTATTCTAGTGAGTGGAGGTGCTTAAAACTGGAAGCTTTAGCTTATATACGTTTCTGTAGAGTCGCACTTTCTTTTTCTCAGTGTAAACAAGCAGTTGCGCGTTAAATCCTGAGGTCTACCTTTGTCTTTCATCGGTTGCTCCAGACCTGGAAAAAGTCTCAAAGTATCTCAAGACTAAATACCTGGGACACTGTGAACTTCTGTTCTTGTTTAAGCAAGGGAAAGAACTGCTGTGTTTCCAGGGATTTTTTGTTTTTGGGGGGTGGATATATTTAGCAGTATTTGTTCTTAAATAATGATTCTGTCTTAGAAATACAAGTAGTTCTTGACCTTAACATACTACAGTAAAAGCTCGAGGAGCCTTATTTAATTATCAGACCATATGCTTAGAGAAGACTTCCTGTTCATAAAGTGCACAGACTTCGTATAGTCTGGTACTCTGAGCTCTAGTTCCTGCTTCACAGCCAGAAACTCCAAAGCTACAAAATAGTTTTGTTCCAGGAGATTTTGGAATCATTATTTTAGGGATGAAGGATATGCTTCTCTTATGTTAAACAACATTTGGTAACTTAATATGACTGTAAAAGTACCTGGAGTGGCATAGTTTTTAATTGTAATGAATAAGAGAAAAAATTCCCATGTATGAATATGCAAAATTACAAATTAAAATGCAGACCTGCAGTATTATCAGTGGAAGGTGGTGTTAACAGGTGTGCCACCATAGATTAAAAGGGTATCAGCAATGTAAATGGAGAATTGTCTGGTTCACCTGTATGTCCACATTCTTAAACCAATAGAATCGTTTTATTCAATTAATGGTTTGGTTTTTTCAGTCTAAAATGTGTGCATTTTAAATGCACTTCAAATGCATACAGCCCATGAAAACTGAGAACTTGTTATTTCCGTCAACGTGCGCGTGTAAAAATCTAACTCCAATGTGCGATACTTCTGTGTCACATAGGTTCATTTTTCTCATTGGACTGTAGTTGAATAGTAAAATACAACGTCTGCTTTAAACATGCAGAATGCAGCATGGTCTCTCAGTAAAGTGTCCTTAAAAAGGAAGTGTGGGCTGCTCAAATACCATGGATAGTAAGGCAAGTCTCAGATTTGAAGCTACCTTCATCTCTTTCTAGAATGGAGTCACAGCTCTACCATTGGCTTCTTGAAAAGAGAGGTTTTAGTGGTATTTTCATTTTGAAATGTAAAGATCATTTCAGGGTTTTTTTTTCAGAATTTTTTTGTGGGAGCATTTTAAAACAGGTGCACTGGCTTATATGACTTAAGTAACAAATTAACAAAGTTTATAGTGTATTTTCTCTTAAAACCCATTTCTGTTTTGGTAGCTGATCCCATAAGACAAGCTTCATCTTGCTATGCAAGAGTGGGGGGAAAAAAGCCACTCCTTCATAGCCTCCTGTTTTGCAAATGAATTCTTCACAGATGTGTGGCTAGCAAGTACTTCCTAATGTTCAAGGAAAATAAAACATGAAAACAACAGAAAACAGCTGCTAAGCCAGTCAGTTCAATAGGAGAGGCAAACACGCTCAGTTTTTGCTGGTCACATGAAATCCTCCAGTAACTGCTACCCTTAAACAAAGCGTGCAGGTGCTTCAGGTAGACACTGTTTCAGGCTTTTCAGGCAAGTGCTGAAAGCAATTTACCGGAAGTGAGAAAACTTCACATCACTTTCTTCCGCAGGAGTAAAAAACAACAGCCCAAAAGCCGGATTTGCCCGGCACAACCCCCTTGGCTGCAGTTGAGACATGATGGCGCCTCCCCTCCCGGGGCCGGGCCGCGGCGCAGCGCGACACCCCCCGCCGCGGCCGGAAGTGAGGTCAAGGGGGGCTGGGCCGGGGCCGGAACCTACTGGGGCCGGGCTGCGGGCAGGCCAAGAGCCGGTGGCGGAGCCGCGGGAGGGGCCGTTCAGGTCGGTCCGTCAGGGAGGGCGGAGAGGCGGGCACCTGCGCGCTGCTGCCCGCCGCCGGGTGGGCCGGCGCGGGCAGCCCTGCGAGACGCCGAGGCTCGCCGGGCGTGGCGGGTCTGCGCCCCGGGAGCAGCGGCCGGCCCGCCGGCCGGCTCCGGGGTCTGTGCGAGCCCGGGAGGGGTCTGGCGGGGCAGAAGCGGCTCGGCTGGGGCCGGCGGGGCTGAGGCTGGCCCGGAGAGCGCCGCTGCTGTCGTGCCTCGCCGGGTGGGGGCCCAGGGCAGCGGTGCTCTCGGGTCTGGGGGCGTGTAACGGCCGCGCGGCCCGGGCCGGGTAGCGGCCGCGCCGGGGGCTCGCGCGCACCGGCCCGTTCTGGCCTGCCGCCGCTCCCGCAGCGCGGCCGAAGCTCTCCGGCCCTGCCGGCGGCCGCTGGCGCCGTGGGGGAAAGGAGGCGCCGGCGGGGACCCGGTGCCGGCTCCCTGCTGAAGCCTGTGGCTGCCGAGTCCCGCGGCCGAGGGGGCCGGGGCAGGGCGGCGAGCTCTCCGCGAGGGTGTTCGCCGTCAGCCATGCACTGCTCGCTGAGGGAAGCAGTTGTAGCTGCTTGCTCGAGGGGTAAATAATGGGTTAACTGGGCTGCACCGTCTTTTTTTTCTAGCTGATTGAGACGCTTCTCTCTCTTCTAACTTGGAAAAAAACACCTTACTTGTGTGTGGCTGCTAATGTAAATGTAAAGCTAAATGCAAATATGTGAAAATTACAGTCATAACTCCCTTTGCAGTCTTATTAAGGAAATGCAAAAGAAAGAACTCTTGCAGGCAGGGTTTTTTTAATATTGACAATTTCATTAGAAAAGAAAAAATTTTGGTAAACGCCTTTTCAGGTAAAACAAGTACAAATTGTATTTGCTGCTGTTCATTCACAGTTTATTTCTCGATTTTGTTCCATAATGGATAGATTCCAAACTTGAGAGTGTTCATTCATTCTATGATAGAAAATAAAATTGTTCTGGAAGACGTGCTGAATCTATTTTCCGAGCTTTTGAGTTTTAAAGAAGGATTAACAAGCTATTAATTTTGAGGCCTGTTAGACACTGTCTTTCTGGCTTTCATGCCACTTCTGATAGTTACTCCATCCTGTGTGCAGTTTCCTCTGCTCCTCCCCAGTAGCTGGCTTCTTGCTTGGTGAATTTGTGGTGGTTTTCTTTACCGGGATTTTGTGTGTAGGATTTTGTGGTTTTTTTTCTTTTGATTTTGACTAGGATTTTGGCCTGCTGCTTTGGGGAAAAAAAAAAAAAACCTTATAATCTACATTTGGATAAATGTACCTAAATATTTCTTTATGGGGCTTTTTCATTGAAAATTTTGACAGATATCTCCTTGAAACACCATTGTTTATATTTTGTAGTCCAACCAAAGCATTAGAGCAAAGACTTTAAAAGTAACATAATGCCTATTTATTTTCATCTAATCTTACATTTCATTACGTGTTAAATTACATGAGCTTTAGTTTTAATTACAGACCTGGAAAAGAGCCATTCTCTTGGTGAATACTGCATTGTTTTTCATCTTCCAAACAGTTAGGATGATCCCACTAGCTTGCTAAATTGATGTTGCCTCTTAATGGCCCTTTAGTGTAAGCTGCATCTCCTTGCTGAAATTAGTAAGTGTGTGAACTAATTTTGTAAGACATTTGTTTATTTGTAAGTAGAGAAACAGCTTCTATGCCTTTGTGTATGAAAATAGGCTTAACTGCCTGTGTAAGTAAAAAAAAGCCTGTCTCCTGGCTTGCTGCTGCCAAAAGTGAGAGGCCTTGTTTTGTGCTGAGGGTCTAGATGTACTCCCTTGAATCAGTTCTTCTAGATTCTTCCATACGTTGGTTGAATGTATTAAAACAGCAGAAAAATGTTCTAGTCTTTTCGCTGGGTTTGTTCTTTTGCATTTTAGTAAGTTAAATCTATTGTGGAGGGGACTGATGAGTGCCAGAGTTGGCACAAGGTAAGAGCAGGAGCAACTAGGGGTGTGAGTGAGGACTGGCACTCTCCTCTTAGCAGCAGTGGCTATCAATTTAGTTCACTGCTTTGTGCAAACAAGCTAGTGATTTTTTCAGGCTTATGTATTGTTTCTTTAAATTATTCTTTTTCTGAAACTTGTGTAGCTGTATTCCTCTTCTTCCCCTTTTTTATCCTCTTCTTTTATTGAGAAACTTCTTGCTTCTCGTTTATTCATGTTTTTTGCAGAAAATGTTTGTATGTGGCTTTTACGTAAGATGTATAAAGCTGCTACAAGCATATGGCATGTTCACGTACATTTATCTAATGTATAACAGCTACTATTAGGGGAAAAGGATGTACATTAGTTCTTGAGGCTCAGCTAAAATATTGTTTTGTGTAGGTTTTGATAGCTGCTAATGTGTTGTGGTATTAAATTTAGATCATATTCAGGTTTTAAATGATCGGACAGAACTTGATCGTCCTTGCAATAAGCTTGAAGATTGTCCTTGAGCTTATCACCAATCCAAAAATGAACAATGTGTAGCAATTGATGAAATAAAAACATACAAGCAGAAGGTCACACTCTGAGCAGATTGTGCAGTGCTTCTCATTAATTGCACAAGATAGAACGGAGAACTGTTTTGAATGACTGGCTTGTTGTTGGCTTACTTCCATTGCTGACAAACTAATTTGATAAAGTCCAGACACTCTTATTTTTGTGCTGGAAAATCCCTATTGTGGTATCTCCATGAAGATGTGTTACAGCTCTGTATTGTGGTCGAGAGGATAGAAGAATAGTTATGTTTAGTCTGCAGGAACTCTAACAATTGGGGTGGGGGGGATGGAGATCTTGGTCATATAAGATCAAAGTTTTTTAACACATTTTTTTCCTTTCAGCATCTCAAGAAGAAAGATCTGTTTTGCGTAGAAATAAGTGATTTCCAGAGGACAGCCCCAATGACAGAACTATCTGCACATTTACCCCAGTTCCAGCATGGACAGCTGACAGAAAACTTCCCTGATAACCACCTCAGCAACACAGTATGTAACAATTTTATTACCTGGTAGTAGTTAAATCAGAATGAATAATCAGCGTGGATGAAAATACAGTTCAGAATTACAGAAGTCCGTTTGTTAAGAATAATTCTCTCCATCCGTCAGTAGCACCATACTGCAGTGAGAAGCACTGTAGAAGAAATATTTTTTTAAATTTGATGTTCTAACCTCACTTTTATACGTAGATAGTCTTCTCCCAGTTTAAAGTGGTGCTGAACTGACCAGTCCCCCATAGAAAAATTAACAAATGGGATGGGACCATTCGCATAGCAAACTTGGGCCTGGGGGTCTTTTATTGAGCACTCTTACTCTAGCCTGGCTGTGGTTTGCTTGATTCATGGGTTCCTCAGTTCACAGAGTTAATTTTAGTCTAGGTGGAGCTTGAGGCATGGGTTTTGTTGTTACTGCTGGAGGATTATTGTGTGCAGGAAGAGCAGCGTGGTCTTGTCTTCCTTGTGACTAATTGTCAGGGTATTCTCAGAGGTCTTCCGAGGTCTGCAGAGAGAAAAAAACAAACAGACAAAAAAACTCTGCCATAAACCCTAAAGTTTTATACCATTTCTGGCTTAACCATTGCTTTGAAAGATACACGTGTGTAATTGTTGCTGCGAACTGCACTTACTGTATTGTGTGTTTTGGTAAGACCACGTTTGTATGGCCTACCTGGGTGTGGTTGCTGAGGCTCTTGGATTTGTCATGCTTTGTTCCTTGTTCCTGCCGGAGCTCATGATTATCAGGTTACCTCGTGACATAGAAATGCTCCTGTGAGATTGGGCCACTTGTAGCCATGTTTATGGCAGTGATTCAAGAGAGTATGTTGATCCATGCTCTAGCTCTTCTATGCAATCCAACAGTTTAAAAAGAATTTAAAAAAAATCCTTGTCTTGATCTCAGATCAGCATCCTAGTGTATAAGTAAAAATATAGAGCACTTGAAAATGTGTTTTAAAAATAAGAAGTTAAAGTGATTTAAGATCTTCCTGATTATAGAAGCTGTTACTAAAAATAGAAAGGTGGAAACTTTCCCACTGCACCCTTTGTGCTTTCACTTCAGAGGGAAAGAAAAAAGTTTCTTTACATCTTGGACAGGTGGGAAATTAACTTTTATTTTGAATACTGCCAGATTAAAAAGGCAGCGCTCAGCAATAAGCCCTGGGCTCACCATCGTTGTAGAAAGCTTATTGGTGCTTCTTCCTAGCAGTGGGGGAGAGATGTTTCTATTTACTTCTGAGAAGACTATAGTTCTGAATAACTACTTGTGTTTTTTCTTTCAATACTTAAACATAACACTAGGTGTAGCTTCAATACTTAAATGTAGTGATTTCTTTCCTTATGCACACCCTTTCTGGGTTTCGTACATATGTATCATGACCCATTCCTGCTTAAGTATATCTAACTTTTGTTGGCTAACAATCAGTATGAGAAACTGCTAAGTATTGTAATTTGCCACCTCTCCTTCCAGTCATGCTCCAGTCGTTCAGCCCAGTCTTTAATATCTGTCACTCCATAATGACCTGTAAACATAACTAGTGTATATGAGAGCTAATGAAATCTGTGCCCATTGTCAGGCAAGAGGGTCTGCTTGTAATAAATAAATCTAGATGTCAACAAAAATATTTTATCAAATATTATCCTTTTTTATCTGTTGGTTCAGCGGCATTGCTCTGGGTTTGTTATTAATTATTTTCCTGATAGGAAAGAAAGCTATCATTTGCTTTTGATATTGTTTATTCACCTGAAAGCGCGTAGTTCATAACTTACGTTTGCTTACGGTGTTACAACAGGTGTTACTGACTTTTTAGCTTCAGAATTTTCACTTTTAACTATGTCTGAGGAAAGTGAAGAGTCTGTTCCTTTGCTTCCACTTCAGCAAGAGTCCATGGCCTCTGCTCTGTTTAATACTGATCAGGTAGGATATGAGTGTACTTTGTTCTTTTAAGTAGTAAGCAGTGGGGCACATGCATGTCACATTTGGCTATGCGTTAGTTCAGTAGTCTGAAAGGACAACTTTTTTTCTAGCTTTAACAGTGAGTGAGAGAATAATTTGTATAATAACTTACAGGAGCTCTTTTGATGATGATCTGATTTTTGCACACCAAGTTTTAATATGTAAAGAAATTTTGTGATTGTATCTTTGCTTATAACTAGTAGAGGGAATAGAATGGTGCATATTAGTCTTGTTTCTTTAGTTTTTCCCCTTATGTTCAGTTTCGTGGGTTTTACAGTGGTGTGCTAGTTAATCAGACTTTTCCTTTGGTTGCTTTGGTTTTTGATTTGCTGAGTTGTAGTCTTTGATTTTAGTTTTTATATATCTGTGCTTAAGATAGGTACAAGTGCTCTTTCATCCAGAACTGCCACTATAACAGAGGAAAGAGCAACATATTCTACAAGTATACAAACATCTAACACTAGATCTGCTTTACTTGTGATGTATTCCAAGGCTCTGAGCTTCTCCAGAGTGAAGTTACTTACAGTGATCTCAAACAATTTGTTTAGACATATAAACTTATTGTTGTCTTACTATGGACTGAGAGAAATGGAGTATTTTCACTATCAAGATGAAGAATGTTACATTTATGCTGTAATCTCTCTTTATACAGAAGGCCATTCAAATGCAGACAGGTTTTCAGGGCAGTTAAATATGTTTGATCGTATGCTCCCATGTTCTTGTTTCTATCTGGCTTTTAATAATTGTATGTAAGGACTTTACACAAAACACCTAGCAGTTCAAATTAAGGCTAAAATTTTAATTCTAAAAGTCTGGTTGCTTGCCAGTTTTAACTGCTCAATTAAGAAAATTTAAATTTTTTCCCTTATATTCAGTTTTCTTTTTGAGAGGAAAAAGAAGTGAAACTTCATAGAGGACAAATTCATGAAGTCCTACTGAGCTTGACTCTGAGGATGCCACAAACTTTTAAAAAAAGAAGTAAATAGGGAAAACATTTGGTGTATATTGCTACTCTATTATACTTTGTGAAAGTAACTTTTTCATGAGTTAGGGAAACTGTAATGCTTCAACCAGGGTTTTGCCAGTGTTGGTGTTTGCAGTTCAGAGTCCAGGCACTTGAACTCCTTAATCACTAAAGTGCTTTTGAGAACCCTACTGTGAGTTCCTGAGTGTGTAGTTAACATCTTATCTTTTCTGGAGGTGGGGCTGGGAAAGTTCTATATAAAGAATCTCCAAAATGACTTTATTAAATTATCAAAAATGGCAGACAGTTAGTTAGATACAAGTCAGTGGTTATGTTTGGAAATGCTATTAATGCTATTCAGAACAAATAATGAGACTTTACATGTTTAAGCAAAAAATACCTATATAACAATACTTCAGTAGGACTACATTAGTTGTTTTTTTTTCTTCCAATGCCCTATCTCCTGTCTAGAGCAGTTCTGCTAAAACTCTGATATTTTAAAGGTATTGCAAAAGGTACCTTCCTTCAGTTTACTTTACTTAGAAGCTGCTTTAGTATGCTTATTCAGACTGAACTATTTGTAGCTGAAGCAATTCTGCAGTCATAAGATTAATTTTGTAAGGAATCAGACATCTTTGCATTACATCTCCTTTATGTTAACCTCTTGGATAGAGGGAATGGGAATACAACACTGACTTTGGACATACTCTTGATGATATTGGAGTAAAGAAAAGAGTATAAACTGTTACATTGGAAGGCTTATTTAGAGTAACTGGTAGACATAAAATGGTTCTCTTGCTTTTGTAGTCTAGAACGGGGGAAATGAAGCTCCCTCTCCTGCTGTGTTCTCTGTGTGTGCATAAAACATATAAAGATGCTAAGCAGCCATCTTAGGGAAAGGAAAAGAGTTTCATGACAATGAGCAGGAAGAGTGCAGGTCTGATCTTTTACTCATGGAAGGTGATTTAGCTCAAGATCATTCAAAAGCTGAGTTCCCAATTCACATTTCTGCTTGTGGTTAATACTAATTCTACTGAGAGAGATGTGGAAAGCCTACTTTTGTGCTCCTGTTTGAACTATACTCTTAATGTTAACTTACCAGTTTCAGGAAGCTCAGGAGGCTTTTTCATATCTTTTGAGAAGTGCAGTGGAATTTCTTCAATGTTAGCGAAAGGATGTGGCAGAGATGATCTTCTGCAGTATCTGTGGGAAAGGAGAGAAAGACTCTACATGCTTAGGTCATCATGCTAAAACCTTGAGATCAAGTCTCAATGTAAAGAGTGAGAATTACCTGAGTTTGCACACTGCTGTTATGTCCTTCTTCTTGCTAAAAAATGTAGTAACAGAAGAATACTCCGCATAACTCCATCGTAATATATTCTACTTAGTGTACAGTGAATGTGAAATGGCAAGAAAAGTAGTAATTTTCGTGAGACTTTCATGCAGTTGGCATTATTTCTAGAAGCAGATAAAGTTAATTGTTAACAAGCTTTGAGTTATCCACTGTCATATACCTGTGTATCAACTGTAGTTTGGACCAAGGGAAAAAACTGTCTTTTTTATTTAGCTTTTTAAATTCTGTTTAAAGAAAAGGCAACAGAGGCTGTTAGATGAAACCAACATTGCTTCTAACTGCTGCTGTTCTTAATATAAATACTTCTAACATAACCCTATGGCTCCCATTCTTTCGACAACTTATATGATACAGTTAATTACTGCTGTTTAGGTCCTTGCTGTGACAAGTTTTTTTGACAGTAAATAGTACCTCACACATTCTCCTCTCAAGATCATCCTTAGTTTAATATACAAGAAAATGATTGTGGATAGTTGCTAATGTAACTGGGCTTTTTTTATATTGCAGAATGACAACAGTGAAAGACGGCGCCATGATAATAGTGAACGCAGAAGAAATGACAACCCTGAGTCAGAGATCAATGGGCAGCCACAAAACAACATTCAGCAAGTGGTGGAACAGGATGAAGAAGAAGACGAGGAGCTGACACTGAAATATGGGGCAAAACATGTGATTATGTTGTTTGTACCTGTCACACTTTGCATGGTGGTCGTTGTTGCAACCATCAAGTCTGTCAGCTTTTATACACGCAAGGATGGACAGCTGTATGTATCAAACTTTGTTTTCCCTGTCTTTTCAATGGACCCACTTAGATCATTTTCTTTACTGTCCATCTCTCAGGAGTCTAATTCAAACAGTGAACTCCCTCTTGCCTCTCTTTTCTCCTCCACCAGCCCAAAAATAGTTTTATTCTATTCCTTCTAGAAACCAGTCCCTATATTCTTGGTGCTATTCTCATTTGCTGTCAGCCTGGCAACCAGCCTTGCATGATAACTTTTTATTTGTTTTTGCTTGGTTGAATCCCAGTCCTTGTTTTGACACTTCATCGTGCTCTGTGGTATTTATAAAATAAACTCAGTTCTGAGCCAAAGCCATTTCAGTTGTACTCTCCTAGAATACAAAGCTTTTTGAAAGGAAAAAGAAACAGTACCCATTTAAATGAAGTAACGTATACCAAGATCTGGTTTGCTTATGCTGTTTGATAAAGAAATGTAAACTTAGGAGGAAGAGATTTTTGAGGTTCACTTCTATTGCTGTATAGAGTTTTTCGGGGTAGGCTTCCTGCATAGAAAAGCGTTGTTCTGGCAAAATATTAAAGTTGCCAAAAAACAGCAATTTCACTGAAAACTCACTGGGGAGAAGGGAGACAAAGGAAGAATATTGAGCCTGTCAGGACTAGAGCAAATCAGTCTAAATGTTCCACTGTAAAAACATTTAAACAAAGTGATCCAAAGTGTTGTTTGGCTTTGAAATGTTTGTATAATGTAAGAATGTGATAAAATGATAGTGAAAAAGAAGTTTGTGTTTTATTGAAACAAAATTTTTGATCAAACAATTATTTTTTCTGGGATTTCATTTGTGGTAAGTATTTCCATTTTTTCCCCCCCTTGTACTGAAGTTTTGGTTTGGTTTGTTTTTTTACCAGCTTGTGGTATTTCTCTAAGAAAAAGAGTTGAGCTCTTACATTGTTTTTTGTGTGTTGAAATCATGCGAATGCATTTCACTGTAAATCCACTAGATGGGGTGCTTATAAAGGTCCAGCTGCAGTAATAGTCTAATGACTGATTGTATCAAAAAACGGTGGGTTTTGCTTGCTTTACAAAGCAGAAAATAGCAGTGATGTTTTCAAAGCCACAGTAATCTAAGGATGTAGGTATAACAAGTGTTTTAAGGGAGGAGGAGATTTGCTTTTCTAATTAAAGTTTGCCTAATGTCATACTATGTTGTCTTGCAAGTTTTGCCTAAGTAGAAAATAGCTGTCACTTTTGCAGCTGTTAATTAAAAGATTACTGAATTTTGATATCATCCTGGCCTCATACATGAGAAATATTTGTGGAATATACAGTAGTATTTCAGTGGACTCTTTCTTGTTGTAGCATCTACACTCCTTTCACGGAAGAGACGGAGACAGTGGGACAGAGAGCCCTGAATTCAATTCTCAATGCTGCCATCATGATCAGCGTCATCATTGTCATGACCATTCTTTTGGTTGTGCTTTACAAATACAGGTGTTATAAGGTAAGCATAAGTGCAGTTGACTTCAGTCATTGTGCTAGTTTTGTTTTATTTATTAGTATGGATTATCAAGGATGGAACAAAATGAAGGGTTATCAAGGATGGGTTAGCAAAAGTAGCAGAATTGGTGAATTACACTGTTTCAGTTTGGTGGTTCTTTCTCTCCCAGGACAGGCAGACAGTGACCCAATGCTATCATTGCTAGCTGTTTTATTAGCTAGAATTAGAGTGGCATTGCTTCCTATTCCTTGGACCACATACTGAAATCTTCCTGAGGTCAAGAACTACAAAGCACCGACCTGGTCCCACAGCTTGAAAGCTATATGCATTTCAAAGGCTCTTCTCTCCCCCACCCTGCAGCCAGCATAGAGTAGTCTCCCAAAACTGATGTGTGCATGGCTGTACACATCAGTTGATATCCTCGTAATAAACATAGGGACTTGAAGCCTCTTTTGTGAAAGGCTTCAACCACATAATGATGTAATCTAGGCAAGTCCAGGCATAGCATAAATAATTGCCATGTCAACTGTCCAGGTGCTGTTCATGAAAATTCGTGGTTGCCCTTTGGTCTTAGTGACCCATTTAACAAGGCTTCACCCAACAGAACTTACCAGTGTGCAGTCGGAACCTTGAATCTGTTTCATAGTTGTGAAACTGGTTGTGGGGTCCATGCACTGGCACAAAGCTTTGCTCCACTTTGTTTTGCTTTCAAGAGGGGAAAATGTAGACTATGGGTGAAACCACTTTACTATGTAGTGGCAGGATGACTGGGACAATGATTTCTGCCTGAATCTGTACAGAGTTTAGAATACTATTTTTTTTAGGTATGGACCTTCTGTCTTACCATAGTGTGGTGTTAAATCTGAATTGACTAAGCCTTCATTTTAAACTTTTACTTCTGACTGTTTTAAAGAAGTCAGACAGTTGATGTGCTTCAGCCAAGTTACTTGATTGCCACTCAGTTCTCCTCAGGTGCTGAAGGCATCAGCTAGTTTTTAATAAGCTTTTCGCATTTCTGACTTCTCTTTTGACCATAAAAAGCACTGGACCTTCCCCTTCTAAAAATAATTCTTGTACTAAAAAATTGAAATGATTAGACAACAGAAATTTCCTGTAGTTATATTTTATGCTAATTAAAAAAAACTTTGTACTTTTAAAATCGCCGACAGAGTATTTCTGTGCTGCTACACCAGAATGCTGTAAAATCTAGTTACCTACACATTGAATTTTATTTTCTGTACAATTTTTTATGTAGAGTCTATATCATGGGGTATGAAATTTCTAAGAAAAGAACGTTAGGCCTCCAGCTGGTAGCAATAACTTGCTTATCTTTACAAGATTTCATCTGAAAACTCCTTTGAAGCAAGGAAGTGCTATTTTAACTTTACTCCTGTTCAAGATTTTCTACATTTCTCCTCTATGCAGTAGTTAAGTGTGGTCCTGAGTCTAGATCCTCAGTCTAATCAGAAACATCTTCCTAGGGGATTCTATTATTTGTCTAGCTTTTCTTTTGCAAGTATTTTTTTTCTTCCCTGTGTTCTTCTTTTTTATTCAGTCTGCCTAACCAAAGTGTGGCTACTGTAACTCATTTTAATTCTCAACATTCCACAGTCTTTCATTTCTATTCAAGTTACAACAGGCAAAGCTGACTGTGTACTAGCAATCAATTAGTGCTGAAGCCATTTTCAAATGAAGAATACAAATTCTTTTATCAGAAGGCAACAAGTGATACACTGTCATGATAGGCTGTTAGGAAAATGATAGCCAACACTGACGTGAAATATGTTGGGAAAATCACTTGTATGAAAAGAGGCTGGTGATTTGGAAAATGGTATAGCAAATGAGATGCACGATAAGAATAAGCAAACATCTGTGTGTGAAGTGTCTGATGCCAACTGTACCAGTTACCTCCATTAGTATTTTTGACAACAGTTATGCAAAGTGCGTGTAAACGTTTGCTGGACTGTGGCCCTGGTGTTTGACACTGCTAGCATTTTACCCTTTACCGGAACAGAGCATTAGTGTTCAAATGCTGTACATGCTAATCTATTTTCTTGGATGGCGAGATAGTTTAAGAGCTTATGCTACAAATAGAAGAACTGCAAATAGAAGTCATGTTATTATTAAAAGAAATGACATAGCTTTCTTTGTTTTCTCTTAAAATGTTTTCATAGAGTTTTCAAATGTTTTATGGAGAAATAAAATTGCTTTATCAGATCACTATTTAGATGTGTAGGTACTCTCACAAGTTGTTTGAAAGTCAAATTCTCTTTGTCTTCAGCTTTTGTATGAGTTTTTTCATACTTCCTGTGATTGTCCGTCTCAGTCTGTCAAACTGGCATCACTTTGACGGTTTTCCTGCAGCATCTTTACGGGCACCATGCTTAGAACAAGTGGGAAATTCTTAAGTCTCTCTGTGAATGCACTAGCATATATGGAGAAGTCAATCTGTTAGATTAAGTTAAATGACAGATTTTATTGGATTGAAGATTAAGTTGGAACATGTTATGAAACATAGTCTGGAGGAGGAGAATTAATGTTTCAAAAACTGCTGAGAACTTTAAAAGCACTTACAAAAACTAATATTCAACTCTAAAAGAACACAAACTAGAATTCTTAATTTGCTGGAAGTCCAGGTTGCCTCATGTACATGTGGTTCCTCTAGTCTGTGTGCATATGGGTTTTATTTTTAAATTAGTCTCTGCAAAATGAATGTTTTTAAAACTGTAACATTCTAGCCTAAGAAACATTCTAGCGTACATCCTTCACTTGAAGAGAAACAGAACAAATTTCTAAACAATTTCTGAATCCTTTTGATCTGGTGTATATATGTAGCTACTTCAAGCAATTAATTTTCCATTGAGCCTCTCTCTTTGAAAGAGTTTTTTTAATGCAGTTTGAATTTCAAAATTACCACATCTGATTGTTTTATCTACTTGTAATCTTGAGTCTTTTTTTTATATACGTTTCCATATCTGTGCATTTGACATATCTATTTCATTCTCAGTAGAGATATTACTGAGGTTACAAGTCTTTCTTTTTTAATCTCAGACAGTAATAGGGTTCTCTCTCCAGTGGAAAGTCTGAGCACATGTCTTTTCAAAGCTTCAATCAGTGCATGCCCTCTCAGAGTACAACCCTGAACATTTTTTTGTTAAATTGTTGGGCAGAAATATCTGCTGTCATACAGAATATAAAGGATGATTATAGCTTTATAGTCATTCATCAATGAAATGCTAATTCTGAATTCCAGTTGATAAACACTGAAGGTTTTTCTGTGTTTTTGGTACTTAATGCTATAGCTCTATTCTAGTAATTATTTGGAATTAGAGCAGTTTTTTCAACTGAGCAAAAAATAAACCATGTTTTCAATCTGTATTACTACTGGATACTTCTGCTATGTTATGATACAAATATTATCAAAGTGGACTAGAACTATACTAAAAGTAGTTTGTGTTTTATCACACCTCTATTGAAAAACCGCAAAACACTTAAAATTCATAGGTTATAAATAAGTAAAGTGAGACACAATAGTTAAATGACTAGCTGTGAATTATTGCATCAGAGTAACAACCAAAGAAGTGTAAATATAATTTTCCCACTTTAATCAAAAGGCAGAATAACTTTAAAAGCATTTTTTTACATGGATATTAAATTAAAAATATCAAATCTAAAAAATGTTTTTATCGATATCTGTTTTCCAGGTGATCCATGGCTGGCTTATCATTTCTTCCCTTTTGCTGCTTTTCTTTTTCTCGTTCATCTACCTGGGGTAAGTGAACTAAAGCATTAGTATGTCATTTTTCATGTATTTAATATTTTTTTAGAATTGGCCTTTGAATCGTAACATGAATGATAGTAAGCTATTGCTGATGAAATAAATTTTTTAGTTTTATATAAATCTATAAAGTTTATATATACACAAGAGAGAGCAGTTTATGAGTTTATAGTGTATCTGATATTGCACAGCGACTGCCCTTCACATACCCATCACCAGAATAAGTAAACTAACTTCCATCGGATAGCTTATATGGTTAACACATGTCCAGATAACTTTATTTTTCATAACTGCATGGCTCAAGGGCAGTTGTTTATGTCACGGCATTGGAGGTGGGCTGTATATGCAAAGGCCATTTTTGTATATGCAAAGGTGTGGAGCAGCAGAAAATATTCAGCTGAAAAGAATGTGCTTTGTCTCCAAAATAAACTTCTGTAACATACATTCAGTGTTTTTCTTTTCAAATTCTGAAGCACGCTCTTAACCAGACATCAAGAAGAGTTGTATGTAATACTCAGAATTCTCCAGAATGAGTAACCTGACCAGGTTTTGTAACTAGAGTTGTGCAGTAAGATCAAATTATTTTAGCAAGTATATTTGCATGCCACTCGATGACAGATAAACTTCTCTTTGAAGAAGTTAATTTAATTTGGGCTTTAGTGAGGTGGAAATGAGGTTCCTTCAGTTACTATTTTTTGCCAGTGGTGATCTGTGGTGACTGTTTTGGTCAGTGTTGTCTCTGACCTTTAAATGACTTAGTAAATAACCAGGCAATGTGTGCTGCACAAGTGTAGTGCAGACTAGGTGGACTCTCTTCCTTCGGCTTTATGTTGGAGCTGGCACTCCTCTGCAAGAATATGTGAGCAAAGGGATGGAAGGCTTACCAGACCCTCTGCCTTCCTTCATCTGTCCCTGCTGCCTCATAGCAGTGTTGGCTTCCTTTTGCAGAGGTCCAGTGAGTGAGGAGGGAGCTTGTAGATCAGCTAAAAGTGATTGCAATAAGGGCCATCTTGTTAACACTGTACCTCTCGAAGGCCAGCTAACAACCAGGGAAGACAAGTATCCTGGAGGAAAGTCTCATGCAAAACATGCAAGATTCTTGATGACTCGATGAGTTGATAGCAGGAGAATTTACAAACAGCCATCACAAGTATTTCTTTCCTGGGCCTGTGGAAATCCCCTGTGACTTGGTGGCAAAATATATATCTATTTGGGGTTATTATCTATTGAATGTCTTAATCCGTTTATAATCTTTGATGTGACAGAGTAACACGGTTCATCCAAAAAGCAAGGTTTTTACTTCGGTACATGTGATGAAGAATAAAACAGAATCACTGTGTGTATCTTATCTTTGAGTTAGCAAAATGTTTCCATTTAACAGGAGATGGATAAGTAGGGAGAGATCTATTTGTATGTCTTTGAGGATCCATTGTAACCTCACAAATTAATATTTTTCTGATTTTTAAAAATCATAAGCAAAATCCAAGCCACCGTTTTTGTAGTAATGTCCTTTCCTGACAATTTCCAATTTGCCTGAGAAGGAAATGGAAGGTTAATGAAAACTTGTATTTCAGAAAGATGAAATAGTCAATATGAAGAAAACACTGGTAAAAATATGCCCTTTGTGAAAAGCAGTTTCTAATTAAGCGTCACCTGGAGATTTAGAAAATAACTTTACACTTGTGCCCTACATTGAGTATGAAGATGTCATTAAAAAAAACAAAAATAAAAAACTGAAGCTCACATCTGTAACTTTGTTTCCATTGTTTTAAGCAAATACAGTCCTCCTTATTTTTTTTCCTATTTTTTAGTGAGGTTTTTAAGACATACAACGTTGCCATGGACTACATCACGTTGGCACTCATGATCTGGAACTTTGGTGTTGTGGGAATGATTTGTATTCATTGGAAAGGTCCACTTCGGCTCCAGCAAGCATATCTTATTATGATAAGCGCTCTCATGGCCTTGGTGTTCATTAAGTACCTTCCTGAATGGACTGCGTGGCTTATCCTGGCTGTCATTTCAGTGTATGGTAAGGTCTGGGACAAGACATAGTACTAGAAATTATGGTGGGAGTTTCTTTTTTTTCCTGTGTTCTTCTCTTCCATTTGTCTAACCAGACCTCAAAAAAGAGGGTGGGGGTGGGGAGGAGAAGGGTGGTTGTGGTGGTAGGGGAGGACCCAAAGTAGTGGGTAAGGTGATTGCAGACTTCAGAAATAAGGTCACATTCTAAACCAAGATAAGTCCTCTGTAGTTAAGGGCTTTGTGTCACTGTGTAATGCCATCTTCCTTCATGTTTCCTGGACTTTCTGGATTCTTTGGTGAGCAAGAAAGATTAGAATTGAAGTAATTCAAGAAAGGAAGAGATGAGACCTGTGTTACCATCTTGGTCTCCTCCAGGAAGATGGAGAGCTTTTGTACTTCCCATTTCATCAAGAATCCTTGGAAACCATTGTTTGTTCAGAATTTAGGAGTTTGACACCTTGCTACAGTCCCATGTAATATATCTGCCTAGCCTGTGAATCACTTAGTCTCTAGGACAAAGAAGCATCACCCTGATCCATGACTAATAAGATACTGAAGAAGAATCAAAGAAGAACTCAGGGCAATTTTCAGTGCTCAAAATCATTTTACACATGAAAGATAGAGTCATGAGATCTGTTTCCCTGATTTGAAAAAAAATCTTTTTGAATTATTGCATATTATGCTTTCTCAGAATGATAACTGAGATAAAATCTCCCAAGATGTAGTTTTATCATAAAGCTTTAGAGGGCGCTGGACACTTTTGCTAAGATCACTCTGTGACCCAAGGATTGACTTAGTTCCCAGATAAAGTTAAGATTTAAATATTCAGACATAATCAAAACATTACAGCAAAGTGTATCCTTGAAGACATTGTCATAACGTGAATTTATTTGGAAGCATGTAAGCATAATGAACGTGTACTCTGAAAGCCACTAATAATGGTAAAGATGAAGACTCTTCCTGTTGTAGGAATGGCAGGTTAATAAGATTTGATTCGCTCTGGTAGACCAATGTACTCCTTCAGCATCCTGTTTCTCTGGAGGGAAGCAAAAATGTCCCTCATGTGTGCTCATGAATCAAAAGGCACGTTAAAAAGGCTGCCCCACTCCATTTCCACCCATTGTATTACCAAAACAAATCCCATTACTCCAAGCATTCTGTCTTGGTTCAGTGACTGCCCCCAAATTACCCTTTAGATCATATTCCAAGACCATAACTTTGTTGTTTTGAATAAAGGGGACGTACATTTCAAAGTCAGTGGCCCCACGTTAAGGATTCCTTCTTCAAGCCCTCCATCCATCTGTGAGGGAGGGATGTGTGTGTACTGTTTGCCTAATATAGTCTCCTGGGGTAAAAGGAGATGTGCTAAAGACAGTGCCATGGCAGTTAGCTCTACAGCTCCTTCAAACAAGGAGCATTCAATGAAGGACAACTCTGTGCAACATACAGCTCCTGAAGAGCACGCTGCTCCATTCAGTGTCAGATTTGTTTTGTGTGAATTTAAAGATGTGTAGAGAATGGAGTACTGCAAAGTATAGCACTAAGATTAATATTCAAATGAAAAAAGTTACATTTTTCTGTCTGGATACAGCTTTTCAGTCCAGGGAGAAGCAGCTGAGGTCACAACTCTGGTTAAATCCATTTTAAGCAGCAGTTGTTTGTGGAGTCGCAAACTTAACAAACCAACGCTGAGGTGGGAAAGCAAATGGAGGATCTGATTAGATCAGCTCTTCTCAACATTGTGCTTTGATCCATATGAGTAACTTTTACAATCATCCTTCTGTTGTAAATGATCACTTTTCAGTTATTTTTTTACTGGTTTAACCCAGTTGTATATGCTCTCCCATGCACAAGAATAGAGGGAAGCAAGAAAAAAGCTTTTTTTTCATGTATTGAATATTTTTTGAACACCTCTTAAATCTATGCAAATGGCTTTTCTCTGATGTTTATAAACCTATTTTTTCTCTTGACATATACGTTCACTTTTTTTTTCCTCTTTAAGTGGGAACAAATTGACAGTCACACATACTCCATAAAAATTATGTAAGTCCTACTTATCTATTGTCTTAAAATTTGCTTTAGCATTGAACTTGGGTGAAGAAAAAGTTTTGGTAACAGATAGCAAGCCAAGCAGTTTTTTGAGAGTTATTTGCTTTCAATTTGCAAGTCGAAATACAGACACAGATACATTTGTAATTGTGTAATATTTTTAGTGAGGAACATCATATTTTAACGTTTGTAAACATATTACAGTGATAATTAAATAATTTCTACAATTAGGAGTATTAAAAATTGTTAGTTGGTGCTGTTGGTGTGAGACTTCCCTAACCTGCCACCTCTGATTAGTGTGCATCTAATTGAAGTAATGAAATTCTGCAAATGACTGTCTGTCTCAAAGTTGTCATTCTTGAAGTTGGTAAACTGGCTTTATTTTTGCAGAGGAAACCTTTGAAAATTTTTTTTAAAAAATCACAGCAGTGATATTTTGGGTGTTCTTAGTGATTTATATAGCCCACATTGTAAAGCTATATATTCTTAGAAACTAAAATACATTTCTTTCCCCCAAAGACTTTTTAAATATAGGCCTTGTGGAAGATGATGGAGCAATGAAATTGCATGTTAAGATGTCTTTTTTTTTATTTGACCTTAAGAATATTAGTTCACCTTTTTGTGATCTGCAAAGGTGTATTCTGGCTGAAAAAAAGTGCTGAGGGCTTGCTGAGCTGTTGCAAGCTCCTGGGGAATCATTTTAATGCTACATATAACGGAGTATCAAACTAAATGTCCATAGTGTGGGTGCTATGTTTCAGAGTTAGCGATTAAACTATTTACTATGTAGGAGAAAAATCAACTCTTTGAAAAAAGGTCAGCACACCTAGGGGACATGAATGGGACCAAAGAAATCAATTTATCATCGATTTTATATGATAAACTTCATCTAGCTGGTCTTCCATGCATTGCAGATGTGCAAGACCTAAGACTAGGGGCATAGTCTGGTATTGGTAGTGCTTATGTGTGTACGCAACTGGGAAGTGAGAAAGAAGAGGAAAGAGAGACAAGGAGGGGGGCATGAAGAGTAACAGTGATCCATTCCCCAATTCAGATACTGTGAGTAGCCTGCAAAGATGTACGTATGCTTAGATATTTGGTCCAAAAGTCAGACTGAGGAAAAATTTTAACTTCCTGTAGGATGCTAACCTGTGACTGTCCGGCCAGTGGCTCTCACAAGTGTATACACAAGGTGGCATTTTAACATGATTATCCTTTTACCAATCTCTGCAAGCAGTATCATGTAAAAACCTTCTTAAAGTATGTCTACAGTGATACAAGAGTTGTTTGTTCTTCCTTCCAGATTTGGTTGCTGTCCTCTGTCCTAAAGGTCCTCTTCGTATGCTGGTTGAAACAGCTCAAGAGAGAAATGAAACTCTCTTCCCAGCACTTATTTACTCCTGTAAGTATGTTTTGTTAAGTACTTTAAATTTACAGTCAGCTAAAGTGAAGGGATTTTCTCATTTTTCCTCCATTTTGATGTGGTGTTCTCACAGCTGGAACTCTCACTCTGTTCATTTGGGCCTCAATTATCCTTTTGCTGTTGACTCAGAAAACATAAAATGTCTTCTGGCTAAAATCTTTAAAGATAAAAATCAGCACATTCTGTTCTTACTAAGTAGGAACAGGAAAAATGGTAACAAAACTTATTTTAGCCAAAGTTGTATGTTGTTAGGCTGTGCATCAAGCATGTTCCAAAGGAGTACTTCTGTTTAGAAAATATTTATCTGCTTTCAATGCTTAAATAATCTGTGTGTTATTGAAAGGAATGGGGGAAAATTGCCAGGAAAAGATTCATTTGCAACATGATTTTCTGCAAGACGTGCACCTTTTTTTTTTTATTGTTTTCCCCCAACAGTTGCTAAAAAATAACCTACTGAATGCAAATTGCTGTTATGTCCTCTGTATCAGTCAGTAGATAATTCTAATTCTAATCTGATGCTGCTTATAGTTTGATGTTGTTGCTGCTAATCAAAGTTATTGGGACACTGATTTAGTTTCCATGTTACTAGTTTTAATCATGTGGATAACACATCTAACTATCAGCCTCACTTCAGGCTAATTATAAGTCATTATGCTACTGGTGGTCAAGAAGGGTATTCATACCTATATACCAGTATTCAGAAGCAGGAAATACATTGTGCTGTAGACTCCAGACTGGTTGCTTAGAAGACAAGATTATGATGGAAAAAGGGAGGAATTTCTGTATCAGTTATTCTTGCTGTGTTTTACTGGTATTATTCATAACTATCTTTGTTTCTGTTCTGTAGGAATAGATGTTAATGCTGAGAAATCACAAACTTGAATTAAAATACACTGTTTAAGTGTGGCAATACTTAATTACCTCGAGATTAGACTGTTCTTTGAGGGGAGGGAAGGGGGCTGAACAGAACAAAAAAACTTTTGATGCAGATACTGTCTCTGAACTGTTGTTACCTCAGTACCAGTTCTAATAGTCCTTTTCACTTAAAGGTGTAAGAACCAATTAATGGAAAAAAGTAAAGAAACTATTCAGATTTTCGGAGTAGGCCTTAGAAATAGCTCCTTTAAAGCCTCTACAACCCGGCTGCTGCCATTTTTTTCAATGTCTAGTGTAAGTAAAACTTGTATTCACCAAATTCAGTAGATGCATGTTGTAACTAGTACTGGCAGCATTCCAGATACTACTGTATTTTAATGAGAGTAGAACTGCCTGCAACAGAAGATAGTTACACTAAAATATGGAAAAATAGTGGATCGATGCCAACACTGGCTCGGAATTGCATATGTCTGGAGATATCATTAACTATACTGTTTGTTTTTAATAGCCACAATGGTATGGCTAGTGAACATGGCTGAGGAAGATCCAGAAGCCCAGCGGAAAGCTTCCAAAAACTCCACTTATGATAAACAAGGTGAATTTTTCTTTGACAAGCTCTTATAGTTGTCATTTTATTGGAAGACATGTTTTTGGAGATGTGTGGGTTTTTTTCTCTTTTTAAGTACATTGCTCTAGATTGGTGAAAGAGCAGCAGCTTTATTAGGAATGATGAATATGTATAGACTGTAAAAATTGTTCACTTATTGTGCAGTTAATGTACCTGCATTCATTTTGCTGGAATTCAGGATGTTGCTGGTGAGATGACTATCAATAGACAACTATTTACTGAGCTCAATTGGGTGTCAAATTGGGATAGTGTATTATAATGCTAACTCATGTTCATATTTGTATTAAACAGAAATGTTTCTAGCCCTTTTGGCTATACAGCTAGTGTTAAAAACATGGGGTTTGTTTGTTCTCATGTATACCTAAGTAGAGCAAAACTTCTGAATTTTCCCATGGCTAGGCTGGGTGCTCTAATATGTAACTTTCAGTAAATTTTTCTATTTTATTGGAAAATTATGCCATCAAATTTTCATCTTTGCTTTGTATTATAAAAATAGACAGTAATAGTGCTTATCTGGGAGGTCTAAGCTAATTCCCATACTTTTGTAACTAGAGAAGCTAATGTAGTATTAAATGTGAGTTAGTTCCCTAAACTCTGGTTTTGAAGTTAGGCTGCCACAGAACTTCCACTCTGTTGTGGAAAGTACTGCAGAATACTGGAATTTGAGTACAACATCTAGGTGCAGTAACTGCAGAGTACATGCTGATTCCTATGAGTGTTTTAAAAAAAAGTATTAAAATCGTAAGTGAGAATCTTTTTAATGGTGTGTGCTAACGGTATAGGTTGATAAATAATACAGAATACCCTTTTGTTTTTATTCATGTATGATTTTGTATATGGAGAGATTATTAGATGTTGAAAGACACATTTTTGAAGTGGATTTTAAATTGCTTTTATCCTTTGAGCTCTAGCAAACCAGGCTCAGAATGAAGATGCTGAAGCAGATGATGGTGGCTTTAGTCGGGAATGGCAGCAACAAAGGGACAGTAGAATAGGACCCATTGAATCAACACCTGAATCACGTGCTGCTGTTCAGGCTCTACCCAGTAACTCTCAAACTAGTGAAGACCCTGAAGAACGTGAGTATGGAGTACTCAGTCTGAAAGACTGAGTAAATGTGAAGCTAGTTAATCTCAATCTTAGTCATTCTGATTGCACCAATAAGGTATGGTGTGAGCAAAAGCAAGCTGAAGAGCTGTTCTTGCCCAGGATCAGTAATTCCATGCTTTATAGAAATAGATGGAGCTGCTTTTAGGTAACTCTTGGTTTTGCTCCAGTAGTGAGTAATATTGGCCAAATTGTTCTTTCATTGGACATATAGACTCACAACTTTAATAGCGCAAACTGCCAAGTTGCTTTTAGACCACTATACAGTTGCATTAGCTTCTTTTGTTTTCACAGTGTCCTGCTGTGCATTGCCTCTTTTGGCTTTTAGGCCCTGTAAGTGTAGTTGTTAACTTTTTCTCCTCAAGATTAAACTACTGCAAACCACTCTGCACGAAACAGTGTTTAAAACCTAATTGGAGACTGAAATGAATGGAGAGTGCTATGGGCTTGCTTATTTTTCTCCAGCATCCTGCGTAAGGGCAATATCTTTGGAGAGCACATGATATCAGTGTTCAGGTATCTGCTTTAACAGACTCCTGATTTCCCGTTGGAGTTTAAGCTGGTATTAGATTTACAAAGCTCTAAATAAATTAGGTTCTGCCTGTCTAACAGGCTACTCTTCCCATGTGATGCTGCCATGTTTAGCAGGTGCAACTGCTTCTTCTGATTCCCAGGTACTCCTCTGTTTAAAAGAATAAAGGCTTCTAGTTTAAGAACATTTAAATTTTGGAATTTATTCCCAAAATTCCAAATTCAGAGTGAGTTGCAAATCCAGTTTCTTTTCTAGAGCTTAGAAAAATAACATTGATATGCAAAATTCTTAGGGATTGGGCTATTTTAGTTAGCTAACTGGTTAACCAAGAATCTTGTCTGGCTAGGCTAGTAAACATTATACTTTTTTCTTATTGCTGGATTTTTGTTTTAACATCCACTGAGTCTAAGCTTTCGGCTTGCTTCTTTTCTTACCCCCTTCTAAAGTATCCAATAAAAGGAAAAACAAAAAATCCTAAGTTAGGTCTCTTCACTGTATGTTTCTACAACAAATAATAAGGATAGTTGTGAAGTTATCTAGTCAGACTTGTCAGCCAGCATTAACTTATTAGAAATTTTGAGAGTTCAGTTGTCTGGAATCATCCAAGTTTTGTTTCAGCATTTAAAGGGTGTTTTAATGCTTGCTACCTTTTCTTGAATGCACTGTCCCGGAACAGATATTCAAAATATTCACTTGTGCATCTACTGGCTCACACAAGTATCATTATCAGCATAAGTATTATTCTGTATTGCTGCGAATAATCAGTTTTATGTTCCTCAGACAGAAATAGGGGTGCACTGAGCATTTATGTATTTTTTGAAAGTCACTTGATAAGTGAAATGTTTTCTGTGTTAAATGCATTTCTAAGGCTCATGCTGAAATCTGTCCTTCAAGTTTTTAGCATTTGACTGTGGAGATTCAGCTGTAACTGATATTCTTAGCTTAAAAACCTCCTTCTGCTATTCTGACTTTTTAAAACTGAGGTAGGGACTACATTTAGTTCCAGCAAGGTGTAGAACTTTGTAATTGAAATTAGACGTTGCTAATAGCACAAAGCTTGATTTTCAGTAATAGCTAGGTAAATTAATATTCTAAAACTAAATAATCCAGTGCTTAGTTGCTGTTGTGAACTTTCTCACCAGGAAATCTAATAGCATGGAAATATACTATCCTGTGGGCTTCAATTGTTGTTGGAACTTTTCCCCTCCTGTAACAATCCACTATCCGAGAGCAATGTGGATAGCTGTAGAATTCAACCATTGGCTTTGGAGGGTATATACCTGTAATAACTGTAAATTTAAATAAGCATTTAGAAGGTGCATCTGAGTGCTGAGGGAGAGTAGCATGGTACAAACAATTCAAACTTAAAGCAGGCGAGTCAAACTCTAAAGAGCTTCTGCGACAACGGAGTAAAGTTTGATAGGAAGAGCTTGTTTTCCAGCTTACTGCAAAATACATCATATGACTCGTCTTACCCCTTGCACTCCTTTTACCTGAGAAGTGTTTTAAGGTTGTCATCTTAGTCTCTCGCGCCTCCCCTTCTTCACGCTCCTGGGAGGTGGTAGGGACATCAGACAACACTCACCTCTACTAGAGCATTATAACTGCAGGCCCCTCTGCAGTGTTGCTGCTTATCCCATTAGCTTCAGGGGCAAGCTCTAAATATCTTTGTTCTTTGCATAGGAAAGACAGCCACTGGTTCAGGAGTAAAAGGAGAGTAGGGCTGCATTTTTAATAATGACCAACCAGGCATAAACCTCTGCTTTGATGCTCTGAGTTCCTCATAGAACTCTGAAGAGTGCATTTTGGGCTGGATAGTGATCAGGTGACAAAATGAATGGCAGGCCGAATGAAAATAGCTTGTTGACCTGATGTATGACTTGTCTGACTTAATGTCTCTTAAAAGCTCAGAAACTCAACCGACATTCAGGAAATCTTCATTAGTTTTTTTACAGAAATAATTGAATATTCTGCTCACAAAGTTGTTGCTAATTACTATTAAAAATATAACACTAACTCATGAGTTTTACTAGATCTCACATCTTGGACTAAATATGTTCTTGGTTCTGTGGTATGTTTAATTGCACAAAAGTGCTTTTTAGAACTACCATAATCAGAATTCTGTAGGAAACTTGGGAGGACAGTGGAGTATTTTGATGGATATAGGTTTTTACATTGGTAAATAAACTAAAAGCAGCAAATCTATGAGTGACTCATTTGTTTCCTCTTCCCCATTGGCCAGCTTATAGAAATCATACTTCCATATTCTACTGTGACATAACAAGCAAAAGTAGAAAAAAATCCCTAACAAATATAATAGAATTTTCTGAGGTTGGATGCATTGAATTGGCATCTGTAATAGAACAGGAGTATAGAAAAATTCTAATTACAGGATGAAAGAGTTGAGTGGTGTAATGTTCCTAGGCTACCTTGTTTCACAAGTGTTTATCACTTGAATCAAGAGTGGTACTGCTTTTAAAAGTACAAAATAAAATATTTATTTTAGCAAGTTGTTTTGATACTTAAAATCTAAATCTGTCTTGTTCTCTCACAATGACTGGTATATAATAGTAGTAGACTCTCTGATGCTTAATGCTGCCATATATTCATTTCTGCAGGAGGAGTAAAACTAGGTTTAGGAGACTTCATTTTCTACAGCGTCTTGGTTGGCAAAGCCTCTGCAACAGCAAGTGGGGACTGGAATACAACTTTAGCGTGCTTTGTAGCCATATTAATTGTGAGTATAATGTAATATGATAATAGTGATAGTTCCTTATGTTCATCAGGGAGAAAGTCATAACTGCTAATTTTTTTCCTTTGGGATTTGTTTGTTTGGTGGCATGACTCTGAAAACTGATGAGGGCTTCAGCTGTGATTTTTCACTGGCCGTATGTCCATCACTTATGCCTTTAGTTTAGGAAGGCATGCAAGTTCCTTGTATTTCTGCAATTTTCAGTGTAGGTACCTTGTGCTTTTTTTGAATGAGGTATTGTTAATATTTGCAGTAACAGCTAGTTCAAGGCAGAGAAGAAAAATTATGTACAAGCCATTTTCATTAGTGCTTATGTATATATAATCTTCTGCTCATCAGAGTTCCCTAATTTCTGTCTTTTTTTTTTTTTTTTTTTCTCTCCCCTCCCTTCAGGGTTTGTGCCTTACACTTCTGCTTCTTGCCATCTTTAAGAAGGCCTTACCAGCTCTTCCAATCTCTATAACCTTTGGGCTAGTTTTTTACTTTGCCACAGATAACTTGGTGCAGCCCTTTATGGACCAGCTAGCCTTCCATCAGTTTTATATCTAGCACACTTGATGCTGGCATTCTACGGATATTTGTATTTGTAGCAAATCTGGGAGGAGGAAGAATGTTTTTTCCCTCACTCCTCAAGTGAAACAGAAGTTTAATACTCAAGATTCCAAGCCTGAATCATTACAACTTCCTCCCATTTTTCCTGAGACAACTGCTGCACTGGGCACCGTATGATTTTTTTTTTTTCTTTCCCCTGTGTGAGCATGGTTTCTTCTCAATGAATGGTCTAAACTGGGTGCTGTTTGTCGGAAGCAATCTGATATACATAATTCTGGTAAGGACCACCTGTCTGAAAATTGCTAATGTTTCCACCAGCAATGTGCTCTCTCACCACAGGTTGATTATTTTCCACAGTATTAAGGGTGCTCAGGACTTCCTTGACATTAACAGAGGAAGCTGACAAATCAAATGGAACTTGGCTCTAAACCATTTGAAGAGACAACCCAATTTAAACTCCTTCAGCAGTGATTTTTGACAGCTGAGTCCTGACTGCTTTGTGTCATGAGAAAGGATTTTGCATTGTAGCAAATCAACAAAGGGAGAAACTGTCACTCTGAACGAGTGCTCCACTACTTCATAGCCTCTGTGCCTAAATGTGCTTGGTTTAGTAACTTTAAAAGCTTTTTTCACACTGGAACTAGAGCCTTTTCTCAGTTTTAATACCTTGCATTCTCACGCGTGGAATGCACCTTCTGTAGAGCTGCTCCAGTTTATGTAGCTACTTAGACTTGGACTGAATCACTTGGCATAAGAGGATCACAAGCTCCTAATTTGGATCTTTGATTCTGAAAGGTTATGGAAATACTTTAAAAGGCAATTTCAGGACTGACTTACTCTTCGTGCTCTTGCAAATCATTTTGCTAGAACACCAGTTCAAACCCTGCATTTGAGAATAGCCACTAACAGCACAGACTGCATTGTTAGTTTAAGTTCCTTTTATTGATCATCTTATGAAAGAAGCAGACATTCACAACAGTTCCAGCTGGAGTTTACCCTGCCAGATCTAAAGGCTGAAGTGCTATTAGTAGCACTTCTAATGTTTCTTTCAAATTTTTCCCTTCAAAAACATAGCTGAAGAGATCTAGTCTACAGCAAATTAAAATGTGGAAATGCTCTTTCTAAGTAAAATTGTGTTGACCTTGCCATTGTGTTGGTTTGAAGTCTTGATCACCCAACCTTCTAACACCTCAGGTTGGGCAGGGATGTTTTTTCATGCAGTAACTTCATTGGTGAGAATTCTTAAGTTAGATGAGACAGTACTTAATGTTACCAAGGAATAAAATCTGTGGCCCTCTTACTTTAATTACCTCTCCTGTGAGGAACAGAAGACTGGAGAAATGAACGACAACTCAAAATCACTGAAAAGAAGATACGGGTTTTTCATCTTCCTACAAGAAAAAGAATCGATTCTGACCTTAAAATTGCTAAACTCTGTTTTGTTCTTTATTTGAAAGAGCTTGTTTATGAATAGTTGCTTGGAAATGAGACTTACGTGAGATGAAGTTGCTTTTGTCATAGACTCTTGGTCTGTAAAGTCAACTTTTTTCTGAACGAAGCACAGAGAGTGGGTAACGACGGGCATTCCATTTTACCTCCATCTGGATACTGGAGTCCTCGCCAAATAGAACCGTCAAAATCCCGAAGCAAACTCCTTTTCCCTTTTTCTTGGGGCTTTGTTTCAGTGCCTATAGATTCAAAGGACTGAGACCTCACAGATGCTCTCAAACCGTTGCCCAAGTAATGGAATAAAGGGTGTGATGTATAAATCTGCTTTAAAACCAAGAAAAGTTTATTTTGGTTGTTCTTGGAAACATCTCTGTATTGTCCAGGATGATGTGCTAACTGTAGTGTTAGCATCTACATCTGCATAAATAAGATATACTGTCTTGTCTCCTCTAAAGTACTTTATTCATCTCATTTGTATGCTAATTCATTGTGGATAGCATTAATAAAGTAATCATCACAGTTGCTCACACTGACTTTTCAGGTCAAACTTCCTTGTGTTTTTGAGCTTCATTCACTGTTCCATGTTTTGCTGAAATGGAGCCTGACTTAAAACAGGCTTTTTTATACAAGACTCTGAGTTGTTTAAGTTTTTTTACTATTGTAACTTGTTCCTTTCCTGAGCATTATATCTAAGAAAATTCCCATGTGTGTTATATTGGGCTTCCTAACTATTGTTTTGTTGTATAGAACAGGTTTGCTAAGAGTTGGCACCACTAGCATCTGTTTGCATACCTGAGCCGAGTCTCAGTTGAGTTGTTACTGAAATGCGGCAGTCATCTTTATTGTTTGTGGTTTTGGTTTAATTATTTGCTGTAGAAGCAATGACTCCCATAAGAGTTGCTTTATAATCCATAGAAATAGAGAAAAACTTTTCCACATACTTGAATGGGTGTTAGATGTACAACCTGAGCAAGAGCTCAGAATCTTCAAACACTAAATTGCCGGTCTTCCACTCTCCAAAGTTGTTTCTGCTATCCTGGAGTTTTAATTTCTGAGTTAGTGGAGATTATAAAATCACAGAAACTGTTGTTCAAGATTATGTATTTGAATCTCAAAATGAAGAAATATAGAAAAGGGAAAGCTGCTTCAAGCCCAGCCCAATATATGTTAAAGTATGCTGTCTAATACCAAGTCATGAGTATACCTTCAGAAACTAGGATGTGCAGAACTGAGGCAAATTTTCTAGATTTGCTCTTACACTGAGGCATGGTAGTTTGTTCCAAATGAGATCTTGCAGATAAAGGCTATCTCAGGAGTTGGGTCCAGAAGATTCAGTTAAGAATGTTTTTTCGCTTGAATTTGAGTTGTTATTACATAAGTGTGAAGGTGGTATCCGTTCTTTCTTACTCCTTTGTCTTAAAACACCACTTGGCTAGCTTGGGATAGCTGAAAGAATTCTGTTACGTAGTCTGCATTTTTGAGAGAGTTGTTCATTATTTTTTAATTAGTATATTAAGAACAGTATATTAGACTGTAGCTCTGAAAGAACTATTGTGTAACTGGTAGCTACGTTCATCTCTTTTGTGCCCCGAACAGACTAACTTGTAATTGTTGTGTTTCAAGTTACGGTTTGAAACTGAATATCCTGATAGCTTACTCTCCCCTTTCAGGTTGCATTAATGATTAGTCTCCTCCTTTAACTACTCTTTTGCAAATAAATAAATGAATAAACCAAAACACTGAGCTACAGATTTGCTTAAAAAACAGCCACTTTATTTCATTTCTTCATTTTTCGCATTGGGGGATTTAATCCAGAGCAAAAAGACAAAACAGATCCCCAGAAGCTGGGGGTTGGAGTTGGTTTGTTTATTTGTTTGTTTGTTTTGTAGCAAAGGTGTGTGATGCTGTCATAGTTATGCATGGCTCTTAAGGTGGCACTCAAATTCTTGTATCTTGAAGGTGTGCACTTATATACTGCAGCACATTCAAAACAGTTCTGTCTGGGCAGATCATGACTCTTTTAAGCCAAATATTCAAGGACTGTGTTCCACTAGAAATGGCTTATTTCTTTGATGTGAAAAGTAGACCCTGGATATTTCAGGCATAGGAGACTGGCGCTTCTGGGATGTACATAGAGTATGCATTCTGGGCCTGCAGATGACAACTGTTTTGCCATTACTGCAGTGAAGAGATAAATATTCTGAAGTTCATTTTGGGTGGACGATACTGTATGAAGAAACTTACCCAAATACATTACTAAAAAAATACTATTACTTTTGGCAATGATGCTATTGAAACAAGTCTGATAGAGACTATGGAACGTCTGCACTGCAGCTACATCTCAGTGATAACTTGATCATTGGGAACACTGAAATGTGAATTGGAATCAAATTCTTTTACACTCAAAGCATTTGCTGTTTTCTTTTTTTACAAACACTGGTTTGTACATAATCTGAATTGAATGTGAATGTTTTTTAAATACCTTTCCGGTTCTTGATAAGAGAAAGTTTTGATAGATTACTGGAAATTTTCCTGTATTTGTCTAATTATTAAAATAAAATTGCATGAATCCTAACATCTTGCCTTTACTATATTATTTTAATGCCACCATTTAGACTTAAAGCTATTGGAGGTCTCAGCACTGTAGCAATTTATATTCAGCATTTAATGAGTAAGATTCCTGTCTTAAGACACTTAAGTGGCTTCTTTATTTCCCAACAGAGTAACTTCTTCAAACTGATTTCTGTAGAAGTACTTTCTTTTAAAAGCTTCTTTTCATTCATTTACAGAGTAAGTCAAAGCCAATTGCAAAAGCCCCATGAGAGATAATTAAGGTATGAAAAAAGTTATATGAAATTATACTCACTGTCTTGCACAATGAAAATTAGTTTTACCCAGGAAAAAAAAATCTAGGATGCTCAGAAAGAAAACACTTCATAAACAGTACTGTGTATTGCTATTTTGCTGTTGGTTTCATATCAATAGGCTAGAAAAAGCTTTTCCCTAGGAGCAGTTTTTTTGCTTTGGAAAAGTATTCACTACAAAGTGTAAATTGTGCTAACTGAATGACTACTGTGGTATTGAAGGTGCTTCTTTTGGAGATTGCCTTGTCTTTGCATAAACATACACTTTCTATTTTATCATAAACAGAACAGAACAAATAATCATGAATAATTTGTCAAGAATTCAGCTGTTTCACCATGAATAGAAATAGGAAGTTTGAGGTTTCTTCAGATCTTTATGAGGAGAAGTATTCAGTAAAGATCTTCACTTTGTAGGTTGTTTCCTCAAGAAGTAGAGCAAGCACTCAAAACTGAACAATTTGCTGTTTTTAATTGTCTTTGGTGGTCATATTGTGATAGAAAACAGATAAATCACAAATTTAAGTTTAAAAAAAAACCCAAAAACACTGTCATTTTTTTCATAAACTTCCCTCTTTAGTTACCATAAGCTTTAAGTGCATGGGGCTTGAAGGGAAAAATGCAGTTGACAGCAGTGCAAGAATATTTGTATTTCTTAATTCTGACCTAGTTCTAAGGTCTGCTCTGATGAAATCGTTTAAGAATAGAAATATTTTTTGGAGGAAAGCATCCTCTAAAAGTGAGATTTAGGACCTAATTTGGGGTTTTGTCTTGATGTTATTTGATCTTCCTGATGATATATACTGAACTGGGAGAATATGATTCTAATATTCTAATTCAATTACCAATTTCTTTTCTTACTGCTTTCCACTTTCATTGTAATCTGTTGGGCAAAGGCAAATGAGTTTCTTGTATGACAACGTCAGGTTCCATGGAGAATTCTGCTGGGTCTGTAGCATTCACTGCTAGTGTTTTTTAATTACCTAGAAATTGCAATTAAAGGTATGTTTAAAGGCAAAATCTGGTCTGTAAATGTCAGGAATTTCTGAACTGTATAGAGAAAAGAACCAGCCTTTGCTGGTTGGAGCTAATGTTTTTTTTTTAAATAAGGTAATAATCAATTATTTACTAAATTTCACAACCTGAATTTGGTTGTCGTCTTTTTAAACCTCTGTTTGCTATAGGAAGGTGACCTCAGCTTGGCATCAAGAGGCACACTAATGGATAGTACAAATGTAATTTGATTAGTTTTGCTTTTTCTTTGTTTTGGAATATGATTTTAATCTAAACTGTGGCAAGAATAGTGAATAGAGTTCTGTGTTCATATTAATTTTCTGACTGCAGTAATATTAGATAAGGGTCACACTCTTTGATGTGGTTAGTGCTGCAGTCAGAATTAAACAATGTACTACTTACTGTTCTTGCTGTACAAGTCAGCATGCATATGCTTGGAGCGTGACTCAGAGCTCAGCTGGGTCTTCATCTAATGTAACAGTTGCGTGAGGATTTCAGTACCCTATTGAATCAATGGTTTATTTGGTCAACCTCAAGAATACTAATTATTAATCAAATTGCATATTCAAGTAGAGGCCATACAGTTACCATCTAGTTATTGGTTATAAACTTAATATCTGATGCTGTTGTATCAAACTGTGTGCCAAATTCTACTTTCAGTTGTTATCTGTGAGAGAGGAATGAATGCAAAGTTAGATACAACAGAATACCTGCAGATGTCGAGGGGGAGATCTGTAAGAAGATCAAAAATGGCTGGCATCAATAAGCAGCTAGAGGGCTGATTGTTGCCAGGTGCATTGCATTTCAGCAAGGGGGTTGATCACTGTCTGAAGACAAGAAACAAATAATGCATTAGAGCAGAAATGAGAGAGCAGTGCCTGTCTCAGTGTCTGCTGCAAGCTCCCAGCAGTAATGTGTGCTAAAACTGTAATCACAGCCACATGGCAGCACAGTGCCCTTAACTGCTTTCTATTCTTAGTCCTCATAACAAGAGATTAAAGAGCATGGAAAAAATAGCACCTAAAAAGTAGACCCTATTATAAAATATGATTTCCTTTTGGAGGACAGTAGTTAATACATGATGAATCCTGTAGGGGAGCCATGTATGCATTTCCAGTCACTGCAAAGGTTTCAAAACTATTTTAAGAACAGCAGAACCTGGTTGTTGTCATAGTAGCAATAAACCTTTTAATCTCACTTCCTGTGGAGATGAAGCTGTTGTTTGTTTATCTACTTAAGGATCATCAAGGCTGGCTATGTGACAGAGAACTAGGGGTACAGCACTATGAAAAGATGCTATTCATTACCTCCAGAAAGTGCAGTGCTCTTGTCTACTTTGATAGTACTTAGTCAGAATTTCCTGAGGGATAGATCTCATGACAAGCTAATAGGACAGTCACTTGAGAAGCTAACTTTCATTTATACCAGTGTTTCGGCATTGATAACTTCTTGTCATGATTAAATGAAACTTTCTAGGTAGTATTGGGCAGGAGCTTGCTACTATCATGGATCTCCTTTAGTTTCAAAATGTCCTTTTAGAACAAGTCGCTTCATCCTGAACGTCTCCATTCCTTAGTCTGTGAGACTTCCCAAAGAGTGTTGAGTCATATTTACATATTATTGTAAAGACTGTAGTCTCTGAAAAGTTAATGCAATTAAAAACTCCTTAAAGTATTTGGACGATACAAAATGACTTATTTTGAAATGTATGATTGGTAGTGATGTCAAGAGAAAACTGAAGAAAACTGATGAATTCTTCAACTCTAACAATTTTATCCATTTGTTTTTGGAGACCAGTCCAGCTAGGGAGAATTTTAAATGTCATGTGAAAATCAAAATAGAATTTTGCATCCAAAAACCACACCAAAGTTTGTTCAAAGGTATGTAGAACTAAAAGAGACCTTCCTTCCCACCAGATCAAATTGCTTGGTGATTAATTACTGAGCTCTGTGCCATTGCCAGTTTACTTCGTGTAGTCCTGTTACAGTACTAGATTGCATAACCTCACCTCCTACAAATACAAAGTAATGTGCATATTTTGTTTGAACCTGTATTTTAATTCATATGTACCAAATAATAGCAACAGTTTGGGGATTTTTGGTCTTTGTTTTCCTGGAGTCTAAATGTTCTGGCTAGCTGCGCACTCTGTCATTAGGACAAATCACATGGCTAAGTAAGTAAAAGAATCTTTCCAAGGTTCGCTACTTGTTCTCAAATTAAAAAAAAACAAACAAACTATATTTAATTGCCCCTCTACAAAATTTTGATGATGGATAAAAGTTTTTCTCTCTTTCCACTGCTTTCCTGCAGGCCTTAGTTCAACATGAAGTGGAAAGATGTATTAGACAAACCTTTGACTATTCCTCCTGTCCCTCTGTTTGTGGATGAGCTCTTGATATTAGAGGGAAGCTTGCCAGTTATTGCTGAAATTACTTCTTTTTCCTTCTATGGCTTTATAAACCAGCATCCTATTGACTGAAATGCCCTAACATTTTTAGCAGTTTTGAATAACCAAATACTCCTTTGATGAGTTTTGTTTGATGTTTGGTGCTGCTGCTAAAGCTTTTGATCAGATCTAACTCCACCTTAGTGTGCTTCGCTCTCTGAGTTACTTTGGCTGTCATTTGAGCTGCCCTTGCAGGCTTTGGAAACACTGGCTGGCCTCCCTCCTCGCTCCTCTTTTCCCTTCCTTTTTTCAATGTTGGCCTCGGGCGCTGCAGGAAGGGTGCAACAAACATATCCCAGCAGGGGCACAGGCCAAAGAGCCTGGTGCGGGGATGAGCTCTCCTTGGCCAGTTTCTCCTTGCAGGATCTCACAACATCCTCTGCATTGTCCCCACCTCACACAGGCACTCGCCACCCTCTTTCCCCATACCTGCCTTCCTGCTCAGATTGCTGGCTGGCTGTGTTCACTAGCAGTCAGGCCATGCTTTGGTTTGGTCAGTTGTCCTGCTTGTGAGTTAGGGTAGGCAAAAAGAGCAGCTGGGGAGATCAGTTTTTGAGAGAGGTGCTGTAGGCTCTCAGGATGAAGGGCTGAGGCATGTGGACATCAGCACCAACCTCTGTGGAGCTGGTATCTGCTGAACTTGCCAGCTGGAGTGTATTTTCTGACCTCTGTACTGCTAGTCATGAAAAGAACTTCCCCAAGCTGCCTGTAAAGCACTGAGCAAGAGGTTATCCATAAATTCCTCTACAATGGCTTTGCAAAGTGCATGTGTAGGGGGATGCCTTGTTGACCATGTAATGTTTTTGCCAGAAGGCTAGTTCGATGGGATGGAGAATGTCTTCCCAATGGAACAGTTTGTGTTATTATTTGGGGGGGCTTTGGAAGCTTTCGAATTTTACATTCTGAATTAAAAAAATGTTTAGATAGCTTTATTTTGAAACATTCTGTATTTAAAAATGGTAATTCAGATTCTTCACTGTTTTATTGAATCTGAACCCGCCCTCCCCTTTTTTTTTATTCTGAGGTTTCAAAATTTATTCCCAATTTGGATTTTTCTCCCCTCCAAAAAACTTCGATAGTTTTATGGTGTGAGGCAACTGTTTCTTAGACAATAAAAATGCTAGTAGTGGGCTTTTCTAATTTATATAAACAACCTGTTACTGTTTGGGATTTGTTTATACTATGCAACTGATTTCTCAGATGTGTCAGTTTGGGGATAACTATGTTAAAGTCATCTATTTTTCTTTGCTGAGCCATATTGTTTTAAATTAATTCTTAAATGTATTGATCTTCTGAATGGTGTTTAGTTGCAGGGTGGATGGAAAAAAGTACTTCTGTGTTCAGTAAATCTGCTCTGTAGACACTTACAATACTAGGGCATATCATTTTAATTTTTGTCAAGGATTTTGGTCACAATTTTGGGTGGGTATTCTCTTGGTGTGGCATTACAGATTAAAATATGTAAATCATGTGATTTATGCCCAGCTCAACTTCTGCCAAAATGCATGAGATATGATTAAAACCTGCATAATAGTAGCTAAAATTGTCTTATGCTTTAATAAGAAGGCAGATTTTATCGATACTCTTTAAGCTCTGCAGGTTGAGATCATCATCAATATCCTACACAGTGCTGAGTATTTTGACACTTGCGTAGTAACGGTGTTTTTCTTTTATTAGAAACAAATTAAATAACTGGGTACAAATGTCTCCCACTCTCTGTTACAGGAATGGTTGGTGCTGCCAGATGCCACTTGGTCTTTAGTGGTTTGTTCAAATGGTTTTGCTATAAATATAGAGGTGGGAGCTCTTTATGCTTAATCTTGTAATGAGTTTATTTGCATAATGCGTTTACCTAAGTGCACTTCCTAGGTGGTGAAGTACAGAGCTCATGCTGACTGACTGGCTGCTAGAAATGCAGTTGGGGATAAACCAGGGATAAACCAGGGATAAGTGAAGAGGCTGTTTTGGAGAACAATGTGGGAGTGCCTCGAGGTAGTGATACACTGAATGTACTAAAAAATATCAATTGTTAAAACAGTGACCAGTGCTAGCTGGAGATGGCAGGCTTAAACCAGCTACTAAGAGGCAATGAAGTGCTGTCTCCCACTATAGTTCTCTGAATGTTGCCTTGCTGTCTGTGGCTGATATAACTAGAAATATATATAGCATTATGAGTGTCTGCCTGATAAGCGGAGGTATTTGTTTTGTAGCTTTACTTCTTCTTCCTCAGGATTCATATTGAGCAATTTTGCCTTGTCAGCCCGAGCAGTCATTTAAAAGCGATTCTGCTGGGTTTTGGAGTTCTTCCTTCCCTTTTAAAATTCTATATTAGTGAATTGCCCCCTTGTGCTGCTACAAAAACCCTAGGAAGAGAGTGAGCTAGCACACTGATTTATTCCACAATTATTCCCAGGACCCCATTGAAATAACTTAGAAATGGAAATGCCCATAATCTGCTTTCAAATGGGTGTTTGAAGGGCATGATTCTTGTGTCTCATTCTCAGGCTTTCTCTGAGGTATGTACGTGATAGGAAACCTGGATTTTCTGGATTGTGCGTGCCTCCGGGTGAGAGGAAAAAATCTTTTTGGCTCAGAGACCTTGTGAAGAAGACACAAGTGTGACTCACATGAACCAGGCTCATCTTGGCAACTTCGTACTCTTTCATTCGCTTCTGGTGCTAAAAGCAGCATAGTTGAGTATAGTATTGCAGTCAGACCTGGCAGTTCCCAACCTTTATGGAAAGCACCAGAAGTTTCACTTCCATTTGTGCTGTTTCCTATAATTTTCATGCCATCCCCAATGGTGGGAGTGAGCATTCCCAATAGTTGCTTCCCAGTTTTGTCCTCAATTAGCTCTGTCTTTTCTGCTTTCATCTTTCTCAAATCCATGTGCACGAGGGAATGGTGGAAAACAGGAAAAGCAGGCAGGAGAGGGCCGGTAGATTTTAGGAATGGTGTCTCTTGATGTAGTGTGTTCTGTAGTGAGAGGTTTAACTCCAAGTTTTCCTGACTTAGTATGACTCTGAAATGACCAGACAAGCACCATTTGGCTGAGCTGCTGATTTAAACGTGAAAACATGTCGAGCTTTTAATAATTCTAGAAGCATTCTTCCGGCTGAGCCATCTTCCTTGGCAAAATGCAGAGGATTAGGGCATGATGGGAAAACAGTCTTAGAAATATCTTGACATGCAGTTTTCAACCCTTCTTTCTAAACCTGGTTCCTAGAGTCCACCAATTTTTTTGAAATTAACACCTTTTCTGGACACTTGTCTAAGTTTCAGTCTTTTTTTTTTGCCCCTTGTAACAAGGTGCTCAGAACTAAGCACAACATTTCCCCTTTGGTGGTGGTGGAGGGGGAACCTAACACAGCCTAGCGGTATTATTATTTTCTCCTGCTATGTTGTATCACAGATTCCCATCTGACATGCTATTTCCCCATCACTGCCGTCCCTACTAATACTGCTGTTTGCTCTGTGTCCTTCTGTCCTGAATTCTTGTGGTTTGAATTGTTTTTCCCAGGTATGCTGTTCTGCATTTTTCCCAGATGAATCCACTGTTGTCGGTTTTTGCCTCCACCTCCAGCTCTTCTGCAACAGTAGAGCCCAGCATTGAGAAAAGGTAATAAACTACCGCTCGTGTTAATGTCTCGTTGCTGTTCTTCTAGCTCCTTTTCTGCACCTTTCTCCCATTGCAATTTTCATGAGAATGTTTTTGATTCCTACTTCTTGTTTCATCAAAGAATATTTTGCATTGAACCAACCCTAATACTGATTCCTATCTTACTTTACTAGGAACTCCTCTCATGCTACTGCTTGTTTTCATTTTATATGGTTATTTTAGTAGTGTCTCTTACCCAGTCTCTGTTGCCAAGATTCTGTTTGTACCCAAGGTGTCTTAAATAGTTTTGAGAGTAAGTTGGTGAGAGGTGATGTCTCAATTACTAATATCCAAGAAATGACCTCTACGGTGTTCTCTTTATGTATCATTGTAATTCTGCTAGATTTAAGATATTTGGGTGCTGCATGTACAGTTGTGGAGACAGCAAGGATTCCTCAATAATGAAGACCTGCTGTTTTGTAATGCTGCAATGTGTTCCAGCCTATTCCAGTGCCACGTGCATCACGTGGGATCTGGGCTGGCAGCCAGCACAAATGTTTCTTCAAGGACTTTAGGACATATTCTAATTATGTTTAGATTCTCCCACTCTCTTTTCATCTGAAGGATGTCACTCTTTCTGCTCATTTCAAAGTGCAATGCAAAGCAGTCCATCTGCCAGTGTGAGAGGGGTGCACTTGTGTGAGAGAGAGGCAATAGGATGGCTGGCTTTGTGAGTGAGTTTTTAACCTCCAGCTGTGAGAAGTCCTAGGCCTTTGAACACTGTCAGAGCTTGGCCAGTGTCCAGCAATGCCTTCAGCCAGTGCTGGAGGAGAAGTAAACCTCCCTGGAGGAAAGCCTCATGTCTCTAAGCCTGGCAGAGGGAAAGGGGGATAAGTTGTGGGATGAAGCATCTGAAGCTCTCCACAGTTGAAAAAATAGTTTTCTGGTTAAAGGCCAAAGATTGAAGGAAAAAGGTGTATGTGGGAGCTATGCATGTGAACAAGTTTGTCCTCTCTCCTTAACCTGGTGTTCAGTGTGTAGGATGGGAGTACAGCACTTTTCCTAAGGGTCTTTTCTAAGAGAACTGGAACTGCACAACAATATGCAGAATGAAGGCCATTATTCAATACTGTGCCCTGGAACATAATTCCTGTGAGGTGAATACAGTGAGGACAGGTCCACGTCTGTATGTGACATATGGCAAATGAGATTTTGCATTTCTGTGTGTATACAGATCAGGCTGAGGGCATGAGGGAAAAGGTGCCGACACAGCCTGGAGTAAATGTTCTGATGTAGGGAGGGAGGAGAGAGACACTGTTGTCTGGCCTTACTTTGGAAGTTATCCAAGGGCAAGCCTGTCTTCTGGTCTCTGCTGTGGTCTGTGTCCTCTGAACAGACAATCAGTGCTAAATTGCATGGAGTCCTTCCTGGAGAGCTGCATGCAACAACACCTTCTTTTCAGTTGAATTAATTTCTCAAGGGTGATACTGTTACGTCAGAGCCCCGGTGAATTAATGATTCTTATTGTCTAGGCAAGTGCGTTAATTAACCGGATACATAAGAAGGTCTGGGTCATACATCCAGAAAGTGGGCCAGGCTCTCTCAATCCCTTGTGGCTGTTGGGATCATCATGCTGCCTAGCATGACCTGACTAATCAGCGCATTATCAGACTGGGATGTCTCTGTCCTGATTCGCACATGGTCACAGTAGTGTTCCAGCAGCAGTTTCTGACTCTGTTGTGGGTGGCATGCGTGTCCAGGAAGAAGTGTTTTGGTGTTCAGGCGGCAGCTGACAACAGCTTGGAAGTCTCTTGGGAGTCCCCTTGGTAGGTCATTTGGCTCATCACTTCCGGGGCCAATGTTACTGATGAAGCTGAAGTGAGGAGGGGAGTGAGACCAGGGTATATAAACTGTAGCCTGCATGCCACTAACAGGATACAAGCCTCTTTCAGGTGCTCATGGTCCAACTGCTGCTGCCGATGGTAACTGTAGTTGCCACTGATTGTAATAACTAAGAAAGTTTGTGAACCCCTCAGTAGCAGATGGTGTGCAGGCTGTTGTGGAGTTTTTAGGCAGAGCTTCTTCTGAAAAAAAGGGGAAGTTTATATGTTTTGTTCCTTCCATCTTGCCCAAACATGGGATTAGGAAAGAGAAAGAGAAACAGAGGCTAATTCTCTTCTTTGCCTGCACTTGGCTTATATTGCTGTAAACTTGCTTACCTCATTATCTGTAAGATGAAAGTCAAGCAGTGCTTTTGGGACTGAGTGTGCAGGACTGGAGTGGGCGGCTGGCTTGAAGAGGTTTCTTTGTACTTTAATGGGCACTGCAAGGGGTTCCCAAGAGAATTCTTAGGATGAAAGCTATTTTCCTATGGCAGGCTGCAAAGAGCCTCATTATTGCTCTGGCTTTTGCTGCACAGCACATATGTTACTGCGGGGTTGTCAGCCCTTCAGTAGATTTCTACAGTGCAGTAAAAATAAGTAGATTAACCCAGCAAAGAAGATTACAGACACTTTGCGGAAGGAACGAGAAGGGAGGAGGATGAGCAGGAGACAGTATAAAAAGAAACCACCAGACTGTGAGTGCCAGGTTTGCTGGTGCATGTTACACAGGGTGGCTATCTTTGTCCCTTTTGGGTTTGGGTTAGGCCGACTAAACAGAACCGATCCCAACGCCATGTCCAAAGAGAAACTGGAGTCATTGGTCAAGAACATGGAGATCATGCTCTCCGAGGTGGAGCAGCTGAAGATCCACTGCACCAAGCAGACGGAGGAGGTGAACCAGGTGGTACAGGAACTGCGCCGGGAGAACAAGGAGCTGACAGAAAAGTACGAGCATATCTGTCAGGACCTGAAGGAAGCCAAGGAGGCCATTGCTCAGCTGCAGGACACCAAGTTTGCCTTTGAGGCAAAGGAGCGGCAAGCACAGAAGCTCAACCGGCAGCTGTGAAGTGGCAGGAGAGAGAAGCAAGAGATTTCTTAACCTGACCTAAAAGTAAACAGAAACCTTCAACTACTGCAAACAAAAATCTCTGGACTGGTATTTTAAAGTAAGCCTCTCTCTTCCTGCTTGAACTAAACCTGCATGCTGGAAGAAGCTGTCTCTTTGTGGAGGCAAGATCTCAGGTGCAGCTGGAATTCTGCCCCAGAAAGCCCCTTTGTTAATGACTAAATATTTCACTATGCTGGGCGAGAAATCTCATTCCAGAATCCCTTGTCACAGATCTGAGCCATAGATGTACAGCAATGGCTGCCAGGATCTGGGCACCTTCTCATGCCCTGTGGGGTTTGTACAAGGACAGAGCTGGGGAAAAGGACTGTCCCTGCCTTGAGCCACTGGAGAGAGCTGTGCTGTGAGAGTCTGTCCAGATGGAGAGAAGGATCATCGTCTTGACAGCCCCTGTTACCCCATTTCTTTGCTAACGTTTCTCTGTAGTACATACCAGTTTTTTCATGTTGCAGCTAGGCAGTGATGCTGTTCTTAGCAGGGTGTCAGCTTCCTTGCTGCCTGATACTGGAAGACATCAACGAGAGCTAATGTAGTGCCTCGTGCTTCCAAATGTTTGCTATCAAGGGCATGTTGGTCCAGAGGATCTTTAATGCTATTACAGTTGTTTTTGTCCTCTTCACATTCCAAACTGAAGTATAAGAGCTGGAAAGGTTTCTGTCTTGATTTCCATTCCAGTAGAGTTAAATCCTAATGACTCAATGTTTAGTATGTTAGAGTTAAACCTCTGCTGAATATAACACTTTTTCAACTGAAGAGCTATGTTTTGACACAGGATTTACTTCTCTTAAGCAGAACTAATGTGAATAAATGGACCAGGAATTAGGAGGGATATATTTGTATGTGGGGTGGGGGTGGGAGTGGTGAGAATTGCTTGTTAGAAGGTTTTGCTTTCAACTTCTTCTCTCTTCTGTCTCTTCTAAACAGCATTTGGGGTAGTCAGTGCCAAGCACAGCTAAGAGCAGGTGCCTTGTGACTGCAGAGTGAATAGCAGGAGATCTCTGGGGGGAGTGTGGAGAAATTGCTGAGAGAAGAAGCTTGAATTTTTAAACAGAGAATAGCTGGAATCGTTCCAGGAGGATCTTTCTTCATGTTGGCTGTGATGTAGTCAGCTTGCTTCTTCCCTTCAGAGCTTTTCTGTATTATTATCTCTGCCCAGCCAGCTCCCTCCCCCAGTGAGGGCTGAAGGATGGGAGAAGCAGGGAAGCTGTTTCTGTTTCAGGGTCCATGTTTCATCAGGAGCACAGGCACTGTGCTGGGGTGGGGGAGACTAACCACACGAAGAGCACGCAGTCTGCATTGTGGAGAAAGGGAGACTTGGCTGCCCTGGTTTCCCCATAGAGACTCAGGCAGGGTGAAACAGTGTAGCAAGACCTTCTTTTAGCGCTCCATCCAGCATTAGTGAAATAGTTGTAGTTTTGTCACTGATTAGAAAAAAAGCTGGGTCAGGCCTCGAATTAGTGAGTTGTTGTTGGTCCTTCTCTTCCCCCTTCCCATCAGCCACTTCAGTCTGGGCCTGGTCCAAAGCCTTTGAAAATTAAAATCTTCCCATTGATTTGACTGAGCTCTGGGCCAGGCCTTCTGAGCAGAGGGTTGCTACCTGTATGGCAGTCAGAGCATGGGGATGTCCACAGGGAACAGCTTTCTCTGTGAATAACTCTAAGTGGGACCTGTGACAACATAGTTTGTTGTATTTGTGTGATCTGGACTTTTATTTTTGTTTTGTTGGGTGGAGCAGACTGGAATATCTGAAAAAATATTGGGAGGTCAGAGACCATCATTTATGTTTTCACATGTAACCTGAATAGAACTGGCTGACCATGACCCTGTGCTCCTTGCCCACCAGTGGCAGCTTGAGGAGCACAAGAAATCAACATTAATCACTAGATTTGTTTATGTAAGAACTAAAAATGTTTTCTCTTGAAATTAATTTTCTAGCCCAAACTGCTTACCACCTCTGCTTCCTTATACTTTTTTATATATTGTTAAGATGTAAAATCAATAAAAAAAGGAAAAAAAATCTGTTCTGGATAAGGCATAGCCTCATTTAATGCATGTATGTGGTATTTTTTTGAGTGCGTGCTTGCTAAATATAATTATTCCAGTTTAAATCCTCTGTAGCAAAGAATGGACTAATGGAGACCCTACAGATCTCTCCGTGTTTCCAGGTTAATCTCTCTAAATGAGATTCTCTGTGTGGCTGTCAAGTTCACTCCATGCAGTATCTAAATCCATGATACAGGAAAAGAAAATGGGATTGCAGGGCCCTTATGATCAGTTTCTTAATGATTAGCAATATTCTAAGTGTCTAATTTTCAGGAAAGCTGAGAGTTGATTTTATGTAAATACCCTAAGATTTGGGGTGGAACATTGGAAAAATTGGGTATGTTATCCAGTGCTAGAAAACAATAATATAGCCCTCCTTCCTTCCCAATACACTCAGTTGTGTCCTGGTTTTGTTTACATTGGTTAAACTTGGGAGTAGCTGGACTGGTTTAAAACCACTGTAGCTTTCATTACACATGGGTCCTCTGTTCTTTTATGTTCCAGTCTTCCAGGATCCAAGTACAGTCTCAGCATGGATCAGTGCCTTCACTTGGATCCTGCATTGTGTATTGGTACTATGTATTGGAGTGCCTTTCATAACGATGTTTGTCTGGAATTAGTCATGGCCCTTGGAATTGTTTTTGTTTTTTGAACACCAACATTATCAGTGCATGCTTCTTTTCTTCTTTAAATGGCCATAAGGATGAAGAGCTGAAACTTGTGTGTGGCATTATCAGCTTGTTCAGAAAGTTGGCCTGATAAAAATCTCACCTTATTTGGATAGGAATCAAAATAAATATGAAGTGACAAGCTTACTATTTACCTCATTTTGGAAAGGGATAAAGAGAAGTGTCTAATTCTTTGGATACAGAAAGCAAATTTATTTGAAGGCTCTTTTGGAGAGTACAGTACAGAAGTTGGCTCAGTTGTCAGGAAGGGACTAAGAAAATGGGACTCGGTCAGACCAAGTCTCTGTCAGTCCATCCATTCTTGGAGCAGATTATAGCAAATTACTCACAACTGCATTGTTTTTCACTGTTCTGGGCTGCCTTATATGGAAGTGTGCAAGAAGGGAGGCTGTCTAGGACTGAAGCTGGTACCTTCAGATACAGGCAACCTCCCTCCCTCTGACACTGAGCAAAAGCCTGTTTGGGTTAGAGGGAGGGAGATAGAAAAGAACTCACACGAGCTGGTGGGTGGGAATCCTGGGCTGGTAGCTCACACTGGACAAGAAGCCATGTTGCTGAACCAAAAGCAAAGGCTTGGAAGTATCCAGGATTTGTAAGGAGTGTAAATAAAAAGAAGCACAACCTTGTTAGGGAACACTCATTTATTGAACCGTAGCTGTGAGGCTGCAGCAACCAGCAAGAGTGGGTTACTTCTGTGGAGCCAGGAAGCATGTACATGAGGAAAACCTCCCAAAAATGGACTAAAAGTTTACAAAACCTCACCAAAGCATGACTCTAAGGCCCCTGCATGAACAAGGTGAAAGAGCCCTATGTAATACGTATTACCTGTCACTGCTTGTGAAAACCTAGGAAAGTTTCAGATTTCAGAAATACAGTGTATCCAGCAGAACCTCTGGAGGTCTGGTTTAGGGCATCTTGAGTTATGCGCCAATAACCCTATCAATACTGGAGTTTATTCTCGATGTGTCTTACTCCAGCTTGCTCTCTTGCATTACTATCTTCATTGAATGTACTTTGCTTTAACAAGTAAGAAGAAAAAATGTAGTATGTCAAAAGATGCATTCTGTTTGGAGTGAGTTGAAGCCTTTTGTTTTCCAGCCCTTGTGCAGCTGATGGAAGGAATGATATGCTCTAGTGTCCCCAATAGCAGTGGACTTGGTTTGACATCCCAGAGGCCTTTATTTCCTTACCTTGCCATTCAGTGATCAGCACGCTCACCTGGGATGCCAGATTCCAGCTCAAGGTTATCCTCTGCTTGAAAGGATTTGGGCCCATATTCCCTGAATGAAATGGCCTAACCACTAGGCCCAAGTATGGGCGAGGCTGTCCATTTCACTTGACTGGGTTATTGCACTTACCTAAGAAACTGGACGTTAATTTGAAAGGTAAGTAGAGACAAGCATCCCACTTCCAAGCGTGTCACCCAACCATCACATCACAGACCCATTCTCTCTGGCTAAAGGATGGAGGAGGTGCTTAAGAACACCAGGAGTTTCTGATGTGTCTCTATCCTGTGATTTCCAGATCACAGTGTTCTCCTGGGAGGTTCAGATCTCCTCAAGAAACTGAACACAGACCCTTCATTTCCTTGAGTGAGTGCCTGAGCCACTGAGAATAGCTACTCTTCTGGAGGCTTTGCAAGTCTCATCTGAATTTCTTAGATGCCAGTGCTATTCAGCCAATCTGAACTGAATCTACATTTTCTCATTGAGAACTGACTTTTCTCTAAAAAAATATTTTGCCCAGCAAGACATGGGGTACCTGAGAATAGAACCTACATCTTGACTTGAGCCCAACTCAGTTTCTGGTTGAAGGAACAGAAATATTGCTGCTTGCAAAACCAATGAAAACCAGCTGATGCCGTAAGTGTTAGACAACCATAGCTAGTTAGACTGGAGTTGGGTCCAATCAAGCATGCAAATCTTTAGATATTCTTTGAAAACAACCACTGGTATCCCTGGAAGTGAGGAATCCTGGTGATTTGTTACCATGAAAGGTAATTCTGGAGTCTGTCAAAAGAAAATGCAAGTGTCTTGTTATGTCTCATACTGACCTCTGCCATGTAACTGTTGAAATCCCAGCATCGCAGCTCCTGTTGGAATTGCTTCTTGCCAAAAGCGCCTAACTAGTGGGATTAGAAGGGATATTTTGTTCAGCAGTACCCATTCTCTATGTGTTTATGTAAACTGTTTCTTCCTGATGATCTCATCAGTGACACCCAGCTGCCATTTGCCTCTGGGCAAACTGCTGGTTAGAGCTAGTTGCAAGAGGGAAATTCCTGTGTTCCTGACTGTATTCACTCCACAGTGAATTGTGGGTCCCTTATTAAGAAACGAGAATGGTCGTGAATCAGTGGATTGTCTTGCTTTCGCTGAATGATAGGTATTGAAAACACTTTGAACAGAGGGCTTGCGTGCTTTCTCACAGAGAAATGGTACATGCAAAAAACAGATTCTGTGGAACTACAGGGCAAAGGTTTGCTTCGTATTTACATTGTCTCTTTCCTGGGAAGGACTGGCCTTGAATCCAAATACCACATTAATAGCTTTTGCTGTTGTCATGTCTCTACTGGAATCAGGCAGAATGAGCAGACTTTTTTTTCTTTTGTTAATAAAAGGAGTTTCATCAACGTTTCGTGTTGCTGAGTTGTGGTAAAAGTCTGGTCAATTCTTGTTTTATTTCAGCATCTGAGGAGGTTACCTATTAAGCCTTTATGGGGTTAAAAATAAATCCAGATGTGTTTATGCAGTATCTACTTCAATGCAAGTAGGCACAGCTGTTTTTCGGATGTATCCTGGCTAGATTCCAACACGGGCAGTCACGTCTCCTCTCCTCTCTAAACTCCCTTGTAGTTTTAACTATCAGCAAGAACACAAGAACCACAGCAGCATTACTTAACTTGATGTTTCAAAAAATCATTTATCCAGGGTCCTGCCACTGTAAGAAAAAGATTTTAGGAATCAGATTTTTATAAATTAATCTAGAGTTGTGGGTTTTTTGCCTACTAGCTTTTGAACCTTGAGGATTGATTTTCCAACCTTTTCTTCCCAATGGCGCAGACTAAAAGCTTTAAACTGATCTGAAAGTGTGGTTTATTCATATGAGGCCAAGAGTTGCGTCTTTGGTGTGGAGGTAATCAATGTCCTGAAGCCCAGAACATGACTGTGAGAGCTGGCAGGACAGCAGGAACCAATGGCCAGTTGAGAGTACAGGGCGGGTAAGCTGATGTAACTTCTTTCTCATGGAAATAGGGAGGGCCCAGAGCTTGGCCCAAAGCCCACACTTCTTTTATTTTCTTTCCTTAAAGGAAAATTTGATTCTAGAGGGGCAAGGCAACTATCTCTATATTCTTAACTGAGCATTAACAATGTCCAGTTGTTATCCCTTCTGACAAGGGAGACAGATAGCTGGGCATCAGCACCACTGTTAGGCACTTTTCTGGCATGTGTCATACTTTTAAACCTTCAGGGTCTCTCTGCTTCCTGGGGAAGGGGTTGCCGTTTTGTGTTGGTTTTCCTGGTGGGGTCTGTGCTGCAGACCTAGTGTATTCTGGCAGAACTAGCTTGGACAGGAAGGTACAGGTTTGCTTTTGCATGTGGAAAAGAGGTGACATTTATTTGAACTGTGTCCCCTGTGGGATGTGTAACTGTAGTACCTTTTGTGGCTGGTACCTTTGTGGCTAGTTGCCAGATAAGGATTGACCAGTGGGGGCTGTAACAGCTGTAGGAGGCTGTTACAAACTTTTCTCAGTTTGGAGCTGTGTGTGTCTAGGCTTATCAACGGTTGCCAAGGACATTGTCTCTTTCTATCATCTAAAGGCAGTGAGCTGGCCAAGCAGAGAGCAGTGATACCGGTTCTGTAGATTTTAGTGTATGTCTTGATGTTTTCCTTGAAGACCCAGCACTTGGAGTTACCTGAAGGTAGAAGCATCAGCTTTTCTTTTGAAAGTAAGATTATGTTTCTCATGATTTCAAACAAAAAACTACTGATAAGAAAGACTATAAAACTGGAAGGCAAACAACCCCCTCCTCCCAACTTAATACTTTAAAGCTATTCCCATAATCTTAGAGACCTCTATCATGATGTTTCTTAAGTAAAGTTGAAATGCTGACAGCTGTTAAATTGCTTGAACAGAATTTATTTTGATAGATCAGTGATCTTTATCTTTCAATATTTATTTGCTTTATACTAAGCAGAGGACATAACCGGTTTTCGTGACAGAACAACAACAACGCGTAAGTTCTTATGCAATGATTTCTCCATTATTCACAGGATTAACAGCAGAAGTTTTTTCTTGTAATGCATCCAACTAGATTCTTTTTTTCTGAACAGTCTTTCTGTTCCTAATTGTTCCTCCATGGGATTTTTCAGAGGGTATCTGAATTGCATGGTGTATGTTAAAGGAGAAAACAGAGAAACCTGAGATGCCCTTGTCTTCGGTTAAATTCAGATCCGTATCCAAAGTGCATATTTTCAGACCTTGGGGATCTGCTTAACACTGCCTAGAGCCACATTTAGCTGTGAATTGTATTTAAATTCAAACTTTCTTATGTCAAAAGAATATCTGTGAACTGTGATTCAGGCTTTAGTTTCAAAGGAAATGTTAAACTAAGTAATTTCTTATTTAGAATTAGGAACGTACTAAAAATGAATACCAAAGGGATTTGCGGATAACTGTCTCCCTTTTGAATTGCTGCCTACAGCTAAAATACAACTAGTTACAAAGGGCCCCACCCCTGCAGTAACTTAAGGCATAGTTTGCAGCTAACGTGTGTGCTCACACACAGGCTACGGGAACTGGAAACCGTTCCAAATCATCCATGTGTGCATGCTTACAGCTCTGGCTTTTCCAAGCAAAAGAGAAAACACTTGTGAAGAAACTTAGAGGCGGAAGGGGTTAAATGAAATCCAACTCTCCTTTTCCTGTGCTGTAAGGATTAGTAACCAAACAGGAGCTGGAGAGAAGAGCGTGTTAGAGCCACTGTTTGAACCAGAACAGTAGGAAAGTGGTTATTGAAGCTTGCCTACAGGGTAGTGTAAGTGCCTCTAAGTTTTGCACTCACCAGGTACATGCAGAAGGTAAGAGTTGGCTTTGTGTTCTGGGCTGTCTCCTGATCCCTCTGCCTGGTCATCTATTTTCTATTAGTCTTTTCTGTGCTGTTTATGTTTTTTAAGGTAACTTTGATATCCCACCATTTTTTTCCTTCAGTTCAGAGAGTTTAGGGGAGACGAGAGACCGGAGTCCCTAAGACTGTAAAATCAGACTTCTCAGTAGGGAGAGAAGAAGGAACACCATGTATTTGGTGAACGCTAATCCCTTCTCCCTCCCAGTTAACTACAATGAGTTTTCATGTAACCAAAACTGCTGTTCCTGACATTGCAGGGTGGTGGAGGGATGGGAGGGGAAGGTATGAGTTTGACAGGATGCTGAATGAGCCCACTGAAGGGTAGGCACGTGTAATCTGGCAGAAGGAATGCGGAAAGCAAGGCAAATGTAGCAGGGTTATAGATGGGACAAACATGGTTTTCGTTGGTTAGAGGAAAAGCTTACCCAGGTGCTAAGACTCCTGAACTCTTTGCTTGCCAACCCCTGGGGTGCTCAACTGCTTCTGCTTAAGTGCTGGCAGGGCACAGTGCTGAGAGGAGACAACATCTCCTGATCAGTCCACATTGTTCTCAGCTGTGAGGCTGACAGGCCCCAGTTTGGAGGCTCTCCCCAGCTAAATGATGCTGTTGGAGCCAAGACAGCTACTTGTGAAAGGGGAATTTTGTAGGATGTGGTCTTTCATCCCTGAGGAAGTCTGACCTGTCAGGTGGGCCAAGAAGGTTGTCTGAGGGACCTGTCCTGGCGAGAAAATGGTAATGGACGGCAACAATGTGTCAGAGTAGTAGATTTGCCCAATACCCTGATGTTCCTTGTGGGTGGCCACATGGAGGAAGAGGAGTGGTTGTTAGAAAAAACGAGTTTCAAAGCTTTGTAAAAGTCGATGTCAGTCCTAAATGGAGTTCCTAAGACACTAGGAGTTCCTATTCTGAGGAATAACTAGTGTTAGTAGAGGAGTTTAGAAATAGGTTATTTTTCTTAGGTTTGTAGAGACTCTAAAAGAGTTTTGTGAACTCCTTTGTTTATCGCTTTCAGAAATGTCTTCACAATACTTAAGAGTTTTTCCCCTTCCGCATTGCACTCATGAGGGCCCTTCAACAGCTTCTCTGCACGCTAGCTTACAACTTGTACGTTTTCCTCCTGGCCTCTGAGAGACGTACTCATCTCCCCTCTACCTCGAGCTCTATAACCCCAGAGTATTTCATGTGCTCTGTAGATGAAGCAGGTGTGAAAACCTGCACTTCCTGAGGTGGAGCATGTTGATGAGCCCAGTGTGCTGCGTAGCTGTGTGTGTTGGACAGCCTCATCCAGGACTTCAGGACAAATGCCCTACTGTTACAGGGAGTTAACGGAGGTGTTTGTAATGTGCAACTGAAGTAGGTAGGACTCCTTGGCATGGTACTAGCATTTGTTTATGTTATTAAACTGAGTGAATAGCAGGATGCAAAAATGTTAAAAATGAAGCAAGCTTGCTGTCTCTGGAGGTTCTGCTTCTAGCATATATTCCTTGTCCCACATGAGACTTTTTTTCCTAAGTGTATTCTCAAGTTCTTGTGCACTGTGGAACACCCTAATACCTCAGAGGTGTTTTTTTTTTTTTAATATTTTGCTTCATGAGACTCTAAATGCTTGATGGCTTCACAGAAATGCTGGGGTTGGGGGTTCTTACCTGTAGCATCTTCATATTCCAAAACTGTTTACTAGTAAACTGTCCACTCTGAATGTAGCATTTGAGAAAAGGTGTGTAAGAAATTATTTGAGATGGCTATTGAGCAGGTGTATAGGTTTTTGTTTGCTGATCTCTCTGTATACTATATATATATATACACACAATATATTTAAGATAATATTAAGTATAAAACAAACTGTAAATTGAGGAGTCTTTATTTTAACTGGAAAGTAGAAATTCTTACAATACTATGTAATGCTAGAAAAAGGTTAGAGAACAGATAATGTCAAATGTTGCTCTTCAATGAGTGTAGTACCTTCTAATGCAGATCTTGTAGTTCTGTTTTTGGGATGGACTCTCTCTCCGATCCAGCAATCTACCAGCCTGATATGAGAGAAGCTCAGCAGAGCTTGCCTAGTCTAGTTGCTTAAGGGATTACTTACCTCACAAATTAGGCAAAGAGATTCAGTTGGACTCTTTGCGAATAGCTAGGTCCTGACTTGCTGAAAAGGTTTGGGAAAGAGGAAAGGATGTATGTTGTTGCAACTGTTTTTCTTGGTGGTACTTGTATTTAAATTCAAAGAGCAAAATTTATTCTGGAGAAACACTGGTGTTCTTTTAAAATTGGGAATCTGCAAAAAACTCTTAAATCTTAATGGAAGGCCCCTTCTTTTGGGTGCAATTATTTTAAATAAGACAAAATGATGATCTGTGCCCTGAACAGGTAGGGCTTAGGCTGCCAGAAGGCTTTCTCTTTGTTCAGAGGGGAAGGCTTTAAATGTTAATAAAATGTTAACCATTTAATTAGATCATCTCTGTACCTTATGAGTCATCAGTATGCAGCAAACAGGGCTTTTTTTTATAAAAGGATAAAAGCTGCTGTTTTGTATAAGAAGAGCACCTAGAATGCTTAGGATACAATTACAGCCATTCCTGTGATTCATGTTATAGGCTCGTCGTTAGTTGAGATATAGGGGAACTGTTCTCCCAGTGGCATAGTGAAGCTCAGTGAACTACAGAGGAATTAAGCTCCTTTGCTCTTAGCTTTGTGATAAGCATTATACAGACTGATGATAAACTCCTGAGAGTACCTAGTAGAAACTACTATCTGAGGCTAGACAGTGGTGGATGATTGCCCTGATTCTGTACAGTCATTTGCAGTTAGGCCCATGGTATGAGGGACTCATCAAAAGAACTGATTTCACTGGAAATGACGTTCTGCTAGATACAGTTTCATTGTCTCATTTTTTTTTTTTCATGCTAATACTGGATCTGAAATGTGGTTTGTTGTGGTTCGGTTTGTTGTCTTGAATGATGACTAATAGCAGCTACTAGATTTTTGAGGAGGGACTTATACGAAAGGATTTGAATGGTGTAACTACTCATATTTGTAGTCTATGTACAAACCATCTGCTAACCCAGTACCAAGCTCAAGCTTTTTTGACATGCAAATGCAATATATAGAAAACCTGTACCATCCACAGATTGATTGTTTCTCTGCTTGGCCTTTAAAGGAGTAATCAGAGGCTTGGGCATCTGTTGGAGAAACCAGCTTCAGAGCAAGGAACAAATTTATTTTTAGATCACACTTATCATTTTGCTGTGATCACACAGTCAAACATGTACTTCCTTTCAGATTTCTCCAGGCACTGCAGTGTGATCACACCCTCTTAAGATCAGTTTTATGAAGTTAATTTTTGGTGGCAGATGAAAGATGCTAGGCTGGTATCCTTAGAGACTGCAGCCCTAATTACACTAGCACAGGTTCTGCCTCCCAAGTTTGTTAGTCAAAAGCTCTGATTTTTTATTTTTTATTTTTTTTAAGTTCGACTCCCGTTAGTCATCTTTCCTTTGCAGGTTAATGTAAGTAACCCACTGACTTCTCTGAGGAAACTCGTACTCGTAGGTATGTCTGCCTCACAGTCAGCAAGGGTGATTCCTTAGGGAATATATATACCTTTACTGGTTTGGCATGTTTGCAGATCTATACAGATATAGCTGAGTTAACTTTAAAAAGTATTTTAGGTTCCAGTAACAATTGGATGGTAGTAACAATCAAAACCCACATGAGGCTCAAGGTAAATACTCTTACATTTTCCTATCTATGTTATTGTTAGTCCCTGAGCAAATTTATTTAAAGGCAACACAGGTATCTTCTATGTATACTGCAATCTACCATTGAATGTAGTGTCAGCATCCCCTCACAGAACAGAGACATAGGTCTGGCAGAAAACAATTTGTATTATTTTAAAGTTCCTTTTGAGGTAGCATTTCTTTAATTTCTTGCACAGCTCAGAAGAGTTTCACATTTATATTTTGGATAGAATAAAGTTAAAATTGGAAGCAGCTCTCCAGCATTGAAATTCTTTATTTTCCTAAGGAATTCTCAAAAATTCAAGTCAAGAGGAGTAAATCTCAGCTGACTAGCCTATTTGGAAACATTAGGAGTGCTCAGTGTCATGTAATATTACAAATCAGGCTAAATAACTAATTTAAGTCAAGCCTGAGCTGTGACAAGACAGTACTAGACTTAGGAAGTCTTTAACCATTCTTCTTCAGTGTGCAGCTTTTTAATGTTTGGGATGTTCTATCTTTGTCATGTATTTTCCATAGGCAGCCTGTAGTGTCTTGTAGCAATGTTAACTGTCTAAATTAATTTGTGTGTACTTGTCTGTCTTCCTACATGCTCACGGATTTAATTAACAGCTAAGGATAGTGAGACTACCAAAATAGAAGGCAGAATGCTATGTTTATGTCTTACAATGAATTTTTAGCTGCAAACCTAATGGGAGAAGGCTAGTTACAGAAAATTGAATCTCAGCTGATATTAATAGGTAGACAGAAAGTTGTCCTTGTGAAATACTTTATTAGCTCATGTAAAGATCTGGCAGAGTGACCATGTTTGCTTGGAAGATACAGCACCACTGACCTAAATTTTAGCTCTTTCACTGTGGATTTTGGAGAGTGGGAAAGAAGCAGATCTGCCTCCTCCCCACCCCCTGATAGGGTATTTATGTGAGACCTTACTGGAATTTCTGTGATTCACAGTCTGATCTGAAGCTGCCAAAGCCTGATCTTGCTGTTGCATCTGGTTATTTTTCAGCTTCTGTTTTGTATGATTTCTGTATTCAGGTTAAAACTGTGACATAGGCTTCTCTGGCTTCCCCAAGAGTTGCTGAACTTGGCAGTGCTGTAGAAGTCCTTTGTAAAAACATGGCCAATATGGGTCGGCCACATTAAACAAAAGGCCCAGTGCAGATTCAGGTGCCTATTGTGAATCAGGCTGAAGGCTGAGATTAAAGTCTCTTGGTAGAGCAGTTTAGAAGATGCTTGTATCTTGCTGCTGCTCAGTTCCCTAGCCAGCTGGTGCTCCACTGCTGCAAGCATTAGTATGTTGTTTTTGTTGTGTGAAGGTTTTTTTTTTGTCATTTAACAACTGAACTTTAAAGTTGTTCTAGCTGAAATTTTAAAATGCATAGTATGGCTGAAAGTATATCTCAGCGGGATTACTTTCTTGACTAAGACTCTTCATCTCCTAGCATGTATTTAGAGTCAATGAATAAATCTGGGTATCAATGGTAAAGGTACCTCCATAAAAATTTCAGTCCCCCAGCTTGTATCGTGTTTGTCTTTATTCTCTCTCCCTTCCCATCCCACTAAGCACTTTCAAACAGTTTTATATTTAGACACACATTTAATGAACATTTATCCATTGCTGTAAACAAACATCACTTTATGAATGTAGCTCATCCCATGGTCAAGGCAAGGGAAATTCAGCATACTCCCACTTTAACAGCCCTATGCACATTAACTAGCTTATCCACCTTAGCTCAAGGGGAGTCATGCTCAGGATTTTCTTTGGGAAAATGTGAAAGAAAAGATGGTTTGCTATAGTGAGGGAAGAAAGCAGGCAGGCACTATGTTAAACAATGTTTTGAATGTGATATCCTCTGTCTTAAACAGTTGATCACACAGATGACTGGCCAGCTTGTGGCTCACAAGTCACTCAAAGGCAGCCTCTGTGCTGGGACTCCCTTAGTTGGGAATAGTAGATCTGTCTTGGGTAATTCAAATCCCCAGGTGGGAGATGAAATGAACCATCAGGAGCTACTGAGGCTGGCATCGCTGGGTTCCTCTGGCACTTAGCTGCATGCCCACCTAGCTTTATCTTGTTGGGCTGTAGAGGAGTGAGAACCCTGAGGAGCTCTTTTTGTCTCCTGCCTATGAACCAATCCCAGAACTGTGCCTGGCCGATGTATGTGGTATGTGTCTTTGGCCAGACGATGATTGGAAATGTGGTTCATGCACAAAAGGAAATTGATCTGTCATATGTGCTAAACAGAAAATAGACATGTAGCACTGGCTGCCCAGTTATTTATAATATCTCTTTCAAGTTCACATTCTCTCCTGTTGAAAAGAAAATGTCAATGTCTAAATGGGTCAAATGGAATATGTCTCTTCATCCTGGCTGCATATTTTTTTTCGTATCAAACTAAAAGTAACTTTATGCCTTTGAAACTTACCTTATGTCCTTGAAACTTTGAATCAGCTAGTTAATTTCAAGGTTATTTTATGTATATATACAGGCAATGTAGATCTTGTTTCCTTAGGAACCAGATGTTGAGATGTTATTTGGAAAGGAGGCCAAGTTTAAGTAGACAAACTTGTATCGTGTTTGTGCATTAGGAAGCAGGATTTGCACACACAGAAAACTCAGCAGTCATTAAAGCTGTCCTTGATTCTTCTCAGCTCCAGTTTGTTTCAGACATAGTCCTGGCCTCAATGAAGAATTTGGTGATCTTGCTAGGCCTGCATAGCCCCAGATAAGAATTTGTAACTAAATGAAATGTTTTTTATAACAATTCACTGCTGGCTCCACTACAGAGAAATCATGTCCATGCTGCCCATCAGTCTTTTCTAGACCTTCTATTTGTTAAGGCAAAAGCTTCTTTGCTGAGTAGGCTTAGTGTTAAGCCCCATAGCAAGGATGCTTATCCCACTCTGCATTTTCACTGAAGTTCTTATGTCCTGTCCAGAGTGATGAAATGCCAGCTGTCTCCCTTGTGACACTCTGGCCCTTTTGGCCACGATGCCAGGCAGAACTAGGAGCTGCAGAGGCAGTTCAGAAAGGGCTCAAGAACCTGCTTTGTGGATACTGTCAGACATGAGTTTCTTAAATTTCCACAAAATCTGACTTGATCCATACTGTGTTGGAATAGAAGCGAGGGTCCTGAGATGATAAAGTCTGATCCAAGGATTAACTTCTCTAGTGTTCAGAGGGGCTTGGGTTGGCCTCTATTAGAGAAAACAGCTTTGTAGTTCAGGTTTGGACCTACTCCTTTTGGACGAGCCTACAGGTGCTTGGAAGCAGTCACCACGTCATCCCTTTTACTCATCTAACCTGAGCAGCTGACAAACGTGGTTGACTAGAAAATTTGAATCTCTTCCACCATGTGGACCTGAAGTTTCAGTGAAGCCCACCTCTAGTTTGGGGTGAAGATTCAGGTTGCTCTTTACTTACTGTGAACTGGTTCTCGTAATGCTTCTTGCTGATGTAACTTCAGATTTTAGCACTATGACAGGAATTCCTCCATGTGAGCTTTCCAGCAGCTGTTCCATATCTTGAGCATAAAGTCACCATTTTCTCTCAGGAAATGTTTCTGGGTGGAGGGGAGTGGAGATGCTGTTCTAGCACACAGTGGGAGAAGGGAGCTGGGGAGGTTTTAAAAGAATTAAGAAAAGGCAGGAGGAGCAGAGAGCAGCAGCTGCTGTTATCCCAAGCAAAAACACTGCAAAACACTATCCTTTTCATTCCTTCCCCCGCACACCCAGCCTTTGGTGAGAAGAATGGAAAACAAACAGAATAAACAGATGCTGCTGTATCCAAGGTCCTACAAGGAGTTTTTATTAATTGCAACTGAAAGAGCCATTATATCTGAAAATTTAATTTGAAGGTTTCAGTCAGATTGCCTGGTCTCATCTGTGTTGTTTCTGGTTGGAAGTAAGCATAAGGGGATCAGTTGTGAATACAGCATCTGAGGGAACTTTCAAAATAACAAGTTTATTGAAGCTCAGAGGATCAGATACAAGCTTTGTTCAGGAGTGTAGGATTTAATAGACTATGAAAGGCCATGTTCTTCCTTCCAACCCTCCTTCCTGAGAGCTGTTGACCGGTTTAACAGGGCTGGATGATAATCGTTTTATTGCTGAGTTTGGGCCAAATGCTAGGCAGTTCTCATGCAAGCGTAATGGCACAAAGATACAAACAAGCAACAGACTCTAAGCAGTTGCTTTGATGCAGGTATTGTCCCAAATACTTGGTGCTGTCTCTAGTTGTCTCCATGCAGAATCCTTTGGTCCGATCTGACTAAAACCTCCAAGATATTAAATACTTGGAGACTGGGAGCACTGACAGCCTTGGGGAGCTGCTTCTCTAGCCTCCTCTCCAGGAGCCTCATAACATTTGAGCCCAGCTCCCTGTCCACCTCTTGACTCAAATGCTGAAAAGAGCTAAGGGGGCAGTATGCTACCTGCAGTGCTAGACTGCTGGAGCAAGGGATGTGATTTCCCCAGCTGGCTAAATGAACCTGAGAGGTCTGGGATGGAAGATGAGAGAGAGGTATTTTTATCTGGGAAGTAGGAACAGGAGCTGATGAATCTCAACTACATTTACCTTTGTGTCACGCTAACACCTGAGCAGTGTTCAAGGAAGATGCTGTTCTCACGCTGCACTTTACGAGTGTTGTCAGCTGCTTCAGAAAAGCTTTGCTATTTGTGTGTACAGAACTTGTAGCAAAAGGGTTGTCTCTTGGTCTCTCCTGGTTGTCATCCTACCCAGCAGAGAAGATCTGGCCCATATTTTGCCTGTTGACCTCAACAGCTTAGAGAATATACTTAATGTACTTAACCTCTTGTGGAGGTAGTCTCTAGGTTGTTTCTTCCCTGACTTGAATGGAAGGAGATGTAGTAGCATGTGTGCATCACAGAGGGAACATAATCTTCCCTCAGTTCCTCAAGAAGGATTGATCCAAAGTGAATGAAGGTGTATTCACATCAAAAGCCCCTAAAGCTTCATTTTCTTATGAATCATGTGATTGACACTCAGTGTATAGGGAGAGAAACTTACTAGTGCTTGTTTTCACAATTATATTTTCTCTATACATTGTTATTGTTCACAAAGAAGTAGGTGCAATTGGATTTTTTGGACTTAGTTTTTATACCCCAAAGGAAAAATACTAGAGGAAGCTTTTCATCCACAGCACTCTGAATGCTGGGATTCTCAGAATCTATGGGTATATATTGATTTTAGGAGGCTGTAATGAGCTGTGTGGATTTAGTGAGGCCTGGCACTATGTGCTTGTCCGTCATAGAGTAACTTTGGAAATATCCAAGTACTAGACAAAGCAGGTTTTATTTTTGATATATTTTGTTTCTGACTCGATATTCTCATGAAGTAAAGATTCTAGTTCCAATGGTTTCATATTAATAATTAGCACTGTTATCAGTGATATATGTTCTACATTTCATCTGGATTTAATACTTCAGGCTAAAGGAGCTCTATATGAGGCTTTAATATTAAAAGGGATGTTGTTACAAAGGCTGTTGAGATAAGCATTTCTTCCTGGATGCTTTTATGCTTTGTGAAAGGAAGATTTCTCCCTCTTTCCTTTTCTCTTTCCTCTCTCAAGTTAGAAAGAAGCTTGGATTGTGTAACACTGTGCTGGAAATATCTAGGCCATGTCTTCTCTCTGGGCTCAATCGACAGGAAAGAAGTCATGAGGAACAGGCAGTCTCTAGTGACCAAAGTGTCCTTTGTCACAGCTGTAAACTTTGGTGAGTGAGTTGTGGTGGGTTTGGTTGCTGCAACTCGAAAGAGGAAATAGCAACAGGCAATACACCTATATAGTATTACGGGCCCAAATGTGCATAACGCCACAACTTTTAGGAACTTATACTCCTGCAGTATTTCAGCACTGTTTCATACTGTATTGTATGCTGCATTACCAGTCTGTATGACCTGATCTCCTTTTTAGCTCTGCAGAACTGTAACTACTGATGACTGAATCTAGCTATAGCTGTCCATGACAAACTGTAAGATTTTTAAACATGCAAGATTATACAAAGGAAGACATGAAGCCTCACCAAACCACATGGGATGAACAGAGAGTACAGAAATGTTAACTGGAAAATTTCCCACTTTGGGTTGGTTGAAGTCATTATCATCTTGAACTGTTTTTATCCTGTGTATATGAGAAATGTTGGAAAGCAGACAAGCAACAGCATGCATCCTCCACTGTGCCTAGGGATGGTGTTCTTGTAATACCAGAGGAAAGTTCAGGGAAATAATTGCACTCATTACTCTGCACAGAAAGTCAGAATGTAATTAATTTTCAGTTGCCTTCGCCTATCCAGGGAGTGATAAAACTGTTTTTCTTTTCTCACCTTGATTTTAGTCCCACCTCCATTTTTCTACTGTCTGGTATCTTAGCTTTGTGACTATACAAACAGCAAAAAAGTAAGCAATTCTGATCAATAATCTTTCTGTTCCACAGGAAAAGATGAAGAACTTGTTCCTTCTGCTCATATTAGCAATGATGCCACCTTCTGCATTTTCAGTAAGTAAAAGTTCCTCAAACCACTGTCACGAGGAATGAAAGCTATTTCTGTTAAAGACTGACACCATCTGTAACATACGTGTTTTGTTGACAGTATCCCCCCAGAGCAAATGATTTAAAGTCGCCAGCCCTATTATGGTGTATGTTATGAAAAGTCTAACATGGCAATTAAATAACTAAATTCTGGTAGCCCCTTTAGCTATAGGGGTGTTATCTACAAAGCAGTAATTGCCGTCTTCTGCTTCAAAGCTACAGACAGTTGTCACTTAAGGTAAAGAAGAATGACTGTTTGGTTCTGGTGTTTCTCTCTTTTTTTTTTTTTTTTTTTTTTTTTTTTTTTTTGCTTAGCCATAATGGTTTAAGCCATGTGTTCTAGCTTTCGTGGGGGAAGTAAAAAACAATTTGTTGATGTCAAAAAAAGAAAGCAGCACTCAGGAGCTGGGGTGCTTCTTCCTTTCTGAGAGAGAAGTAGGAGCTTTATGAAGTGAATACAGTTTGAGAACAGTTTCTCTGAGTTTAACTTCAGTTATACTGATGAATTGGACAATCTGAGGTAAAATGTGACCTGCTGAGCAGAGGGGAAGTGTTAGCAAAGGGAGTGGTGATACCTTTGTTACATGGAAAGGAATAGAGAGGAAAAAAAGAGGTAATCATCACCTGGAATAAGTGTTTTGTGGGAGTAGTGAGGAATTAGAATATGCCGTTAAAATTAATGAGTCCATAACTTTTAATCTCTAGTATGGTTATGAATTTCTGTTCCCATACTCATCGTTTGCAAATGCTTTGTAGGCCTTCTTTGAAGATCAGGGATGAGAGGCCAGAAATCGGGTAGAGTTTATTAGTTGTCACAGACTTTGTATTTTACATCTGGAAATGTGCTTATATAAGAGCTTGCTATCTCACATCTGATAGAAGATGATGTGGTATGTTAAAAGAAGCAGAAACTGAGTATACTATGTTCAATTCATCTGTTCATCTGCCAATCCCCAACCTGGTAATTTTTCAGAAAGGAAATGACAGAAATACCCTGCAACTCTGAAGGCAGATGCTTGTCTGCATCGTTAGGCTCTGCCCCTGTGCACGGTCAATAGTTCCTCTTGAAGGCACAGTGAATGAAGGGAGAAGGTGTTGCTTGGCCACCAGTAACTTCAGCTTCAGTGACATGTTGGATCTGTCCAAGGCAAAAGGAGACAGGAAGATCCAGCAGCACTGAGGCATTCTGCACTAGTGGTTTCCCAGTTTTTTTTTGGGGGGGGAGGGGAGAGAGAAACAATATCTGTTGGTTTCCAACTTTACTTCAGGCAGCCATGAAGTAAATAATGTATATCACCTGAAGAAGGCTTTGTGGGCAGGGGGGGACAGAACTAAGTGATAGCACAGCAGAAAAGGCACAATCTGACCTGTGTGGGTTTTAATCCAGAATGAGCCTTTTAGCTCTTAGACTCATCCTGTCTGCTTATGCAAACAACAATTGCTACTGGAGCTGACACCTTTAGCCCTGGAAGCAGGAAAGCGTGAGCTTGCAAACAGTCAGATTGGTAGTGATAATGGGAATACAGCTATAAATGTGTGACTGCAGACTTACACTGGGACAGGGAAGATGTATCCGCAGGGGTTTGTGTTTGCTTGTGATTAAAGGGTGTAGACTGATGCTTACTGTTTTTCATCTCTTTTCCTGCTTGTGGAGTGCAGTAGCTGAACTTGTTTTTACTTCATGTTGATTGTTAGACCAGGGAAAGCAGCAAGCAGAAGAGAGGGCAAATGTTGGCAGGACCAAGAGTGGCTGGTTTAGCTGCTATCTGCCAGGCACGCAGGCAGCATTAGAGGGCAAGAGAGGGACTCCTGCCTGTCGAGGCCTCTGGCTACCGAGAGTGCTCCATCCTTGGTAGGACCTGCTAGACTCTTCTTCCCCTTGTTACCGCTTGAATACAGAGGAGGTCTTATCATGTGGGACCTGCAGTGTTTCTCTCTTTTCACCAGGCTTTGAAGAGGCTGGAAAAGGAGCTCATCCCTTTTACTAGTATCTCCCCTATTGTTTGTGCTATAGAGACCGTGCCTGGATGGTCAGGGGCCATTATTGTAGGGGCATATACAGATAGATAAGCAAGATGATATCTCCATAGTTTACGACCTAGCTGTCGGAGCAGATCTGAGAGGTAGAATAGCCTAGTACAGTTTTGGGCTATCCTGTGGTTGCTTTTTAGGAAAGCTGAAAACAATAGCAATAATGGCAAATGCCAGGTTCAGGTGTTTTTCTCATGATTTCTTTACTGTTTTTAGAGCAGGATGAAATGATGTAAAGGTAAAACTGACTGAGCTATGATTCAGAGAAAATGAATTCTGAAGATTTTGCATGTGAATAACTCTTCTTATTGTGTGCATGTATTTAACGTGGGGGGAGGTCCTATATGCTTTGGGGTTGCTTTGTGTTTAGTAAACATGAGGTTCATCAGGTTTCACTCTGCCTCCAAATCTCCCCCCCCCCCCCCAAGCATACTTTCATGTTAAAAAAATTTTGCAGCTACAATTCCTTCTTTCCAGATTGGGAATCCTTTACCACATGTATTTTGGGACAATTTAAAGAAAAGCTGTCTGTTAAGGAAAGAGTTTGATTTAATCCTTTATGATCTCTAGGCATTGGCTGATAGTTAGATCATCTCCAGCTACTTATGTTTATTCCTAGACTGTTCTGCAGTGCGCTTAAAGTGAAGGCTGGTCTGAGGCTTGGCTGAAAGTCATGTTCAAGTGCATTTTGCATGGAGAGTCTTGCATTTCTATGTATATCTCCCTGGTCTGCATTTCTAGGTTAAAATGATGTTTCTGATTTCTTCTGAAGAAATGAACATTATTATTATTTAAACATTGTCAATCTGTTGACTAAACTTCTGAATCAGTTGACAGAAAAGTCAGAAGGAACAGAAGGACCTCAAAGTTAAGGTCAAGAACAGTGAAAATTACTTGGAGGAGGGAGAAAGGGAAGGAGATCATCTTAATGTTTCTATTGAATAAAAGATTAAAAAAACCCTCATAACAATTGTACTGGGTCAGACCAAAGGTTCATTTTGCCCTATATCCTGTCTCCAGCAACATCATAAACAGATGCCTAGAAAAGACTAAAAGAAAATGGTAAGTATGTACAATGTTTTCCTCAATACACTTCCAGTCTCCAGTCATTTGTAGTTTATGAACCTTTTGAGTTGAGCTATCTCTTTTTCTCTTCCCTTAACCTATTCAGTGTCTCCTTGAATCCAGTAGACTTCTGGCATCCACAATATTTCTATCATAACACCAAGTTCCTGCTCTTGAATGGTAGAGATCAGTTCATTTGTCATGTTTTTACTTTTGAGGATAGGATTTGTGTTATCTCATGTGCACCACTTTAGTTATCTACATGAAATCTCATCTGTCATTTTACTGACTGGTCACTCATACTATAAAGTCCTTCTACAGGTCTTTTCAGTCAGTCTCCATTCCTCAGACATCCTTTGTACTGTAAATTACCCTTATCAGCCTCCTTTGTTATTTCTGTGTTTTCAGTATAACTTACAAATGTGTTAACAGTGCAGGTTCCTTACAGAATTCTGCTGCTGCTGTCAGTTCTGGTAGTGGACAGAGCTTTCACTTCTACCTTTGTTTTCTGTCTTCTGGCCACCTATTCATCATCCATGCAAGGACCTTCCTTCTAACTGCTTAGCTTCCTTCAAAGCTTTAGATGAAGAATTTTGCTCAAAGCCTTTTGGAAATCTGAATATATGAAATAGATTGGCCTTGTTGACAATTTTGTTGAATCCCTCTAAAAATTCAAATAGCCTTAGAAAGATTTGTCTCTAAAAAAGCCTATTTCCCAAATATAGTATGTATATTATATACTATAAATATCCTAGGTGTCTGCTAATTCTATTCTTTATTATCGTTTCTATTAATTTGTCTAGTAGACATCAGTTTTACAGTATGTGGGTTTACAGTTCCTTGGGTTGCCCTGGGATCCTTTTGTAGGTTGCTGTCACATTTTCCACTTCACAATTATAAAATACAAAAGTGGTTTTAATTGAGAGGCTTGCCTGCTAGTGTAATAATACTTTAGCTCTTTCAACACAGAGTTCTTTTTAGGTCCCTTGGCTAAACAGCTGCTAGTGACTTCATACTGTTTGTTTTGTCCACCTTTTCAGAATAAGTCTGTGGTCATAACACTTTTTCACAGTCCGTTTTTTTGTGGAGTTGTCTGAATGTTGCCAGTAGCTTCCATCAGGAATGCAAAGAATTCATTTAACTTCTCTGCAATAGCAATATCTTCTTAGAGTGCTCTTTTTACACCCTTGTCAGGTCCAGGCCCCCCAGAGTCCCTGGAAGGCCTTCCATTCCTGATAAGCAACTGTACCTGCTCTGGCCGCTAGTCATCCAGCAAGCACAGTCCAGTGAAGCAGGCTGTGTCTGGTTCTGCAGTACACACTGCATCTTGCCGCACAGAGAGGAAAGTAGGGGATGTGGAAGGAGCTAGGTGCACCGTGGAATAACCCATGATGAGGTAGAAAGAACTCGGAGAGCTGATGGGTGAACATGGGGTACATGAGAAAGAGATGGGAATGATGAGGGTGTGGATTAGGTGGTGAAGTAGTCTGGGGAGCTGAAGATGTAGGGGAACTGATGGATTTTTTTTTTTTTTTTTTTTAAACTGGGCATATCAGAGCGGATATGTTAACACCGTGGGACTATGGTGGTGGAGGGGAATGGAAGTAGAGAGAGAGATACAGTGAGTGAAAACTGCAAGCCGCTGGAACTAATGAAGCCCTGTTTTTTCTCCTCTCCGTGAAGTAGATTGTCTTAATAAGATGCTCTTTTCTTCAGTACCATTTTATATTTCCCTTCCTGCTGTCACCATCTTGTTCACTCCCATTCTTGTAGTTCTTATTTTGTTCAAATGCATTTCTTTGATTGCTTATTCATTATTCATAAAAATGGTACTTGGCGCTCTTCATCGTCAAAGCTTTTTGCAAGCCTGCTGTGTCTGAGCCAAGATCAATGGTTAAGACAGTTATCAAAAATACCTTGTTCATATGGCATCAATTTGTTTATTTTTTTGTTGCATTTTAGGCTAATAGCATAGCTGGGTACAGATGGATTTATCTGGAAAAATGTATCTATTGGGATAATAGCAGCTGTCATATATCTACATTATAAATCTGTGAGATACTGAATGTTCTCACTCCCTTTCAATTAAGTGTGAATGTTGAATGTTATATATCTGGCAGGGCTTAGCTATGCAGAAACATCATAGGTGGTCATCAGTGGAATACTAGGTAGACTTTTTGATATAGAAAGGAGAAAGAAATAGTTCATGTCCTGAAGAGCACATGTTCTGGAAATACACTCAGGATGAATTGTTTTTGTCAGGGCCTTGAGGGCACCGACAGCCCTCCCCGTCCCTGCCCACCTCCCCCCACCCTGCCCAGCCCAGGACCCCATTTCAGCCCAGCCCAGGGCCACCATCCCTGCCCCATGATGCCATGGTGGTGCCAGTCTCCAACCCTGCCCAGCCATGGGCCCCACCATCCCCGACCTGCAGGCAACCACCCAGCTTGACCATGGACCTGACTGGTAACGACGGGGCTGTGTCTGACCCTAGTAACCATCACTGGACCTTATCCTTACCCTGACCTACAGACTGACTTCCTGGCTTGACCTTGGACCTGCCTCATCACCACAAACTTGCCCGATGATCTGGACTCTCAGTTGAGCCCAGCTGCCATCCCCGGGACTGCCCGGTTGCCTTGTGGGGCAGTGGGACGGGCCCTTGCTGGTAAGGCCCTGCCCCGCCAGCACGGGGAGCCCCTGCCCCTATCGGCACCTTGTCCCTTGGGGAGCAGCTGGCCCATACTACTCCTGGACTTTTTTTTTTTAAACTGACTTTTCTCTGAGCAGTTGTTATTCAAACTTAGTGAAACTGCATTTTTCAGTGGAGACTTCCTACTTGCCAGGACTTCGTCAATGACACCGTTATGGCATAAATGACTGTGGTGATAACTTTGTTTTGTAAAGCATTTGATGTTTTTCACCCTTCTTTCGTAAATGTTTTGTCAATGGGATCAGAATTCAAGGATGTGTCAAAGGTAAATCTGATTTCAGAAACTGTTTGTAAATCCCAGAATATTTGTCAAGCAAAAGGATGTAGTGTTATTTGAGAAATACTAAGAAAGGTCACAGAGTTACGCTATTAACGATGAAATGCAGACTCTGCTTTTGACTATAGTTTTAAGCAATAGAAGCATTGCATAAATTGACACTGAGACTTAGGGAATCAAATCCACATTACTTGTCTCATCATTGACAACTGTAGCTATTTTCAGTGGGTAATAATAGTAGAGGGCCTTGTAGTCAACCTCTGATGTCAAGAATTTCCCATCACCATCTCAGTGTGGGCACTGAGATTTGATACAAATCTGAATAGAATCTAATAAATGCATGATGCAGTTCAAAAAGTCACAATAACAGATTTTCAGTGTCCAGAAATGTGCTTCAAATGCAGCTCAGTGGATCAAAGCTGTGTGACCTGCCAAGCTAAAAGCAAGTGCTAGCCTTGTCCAAAACCTCTTGGGCATAGTGTGGCTATCAGTAATCATATGGTTTGAGCAGTGACCATTGTACTGGTATAAAATGATGATTTGTTGCTGCTTAACTGTCTGGAAAGTCTTCACATAGAATCACAGTATAATTCAGATTGACTACTGCTTGGCCATCAGAGGTGCCCAATGAGTAGGGAAACCCTAGGAGTAAGGACGTGTCTGGGATTTAGTTTGTTTGGACCTGTGGTTGTAGACTTTCACTTCTCACTTTGGACCATAAAATTGACATCTGCTTTGATAGTTTTCTAGCAGTATTTGGATTGCATCAAGGCTGTGAGAAATGATTTCCACTGGCTCATGAGTCCAAATTTCATTATACAGACCTTGTGGATCACTGCTTGCCTTTAATGAATGTCTGGGATGTACAGTCCTCTGTCTGTGTGTAGTTTCCTAAACACCTCATCAAACTGACTGAGAAGTCCTCCAAGAGCACCCTCTAAAGTATTACTGTGTGTTACTAAGGTTTTTTTTTTTTCCTCTAAGTACCATTCATAGCTTCTCTTCCCATTCACATTTCGTATATAGAAACACATATTATATAGTATATATTTTATAGTGTATATTGTACGATCTAGTGCCTTGTTCCAGAATTCTTTTGTTTCTATTTGGGTGAATTCCACTCTGCTACATCCTGAACATGTCTGTGAAGGCGAAGTCTGGAGCTCTAGTGATTCAGAGACGTAGCTTTTTTACTCACTGGTTACATCAGATATAGTTGGCATAATAACAGAAGATGCCACAACTTGGTGAGCAGTGTCTGTCTAGGAATCAGTGAAAGCAATGCACTGTCCATGAAAATGAAACCACTGACTTTCTAAACCTTTAGACGGCAACAGCTCGTCTAGCTGCGAGCACTGAGAGCCTGTGGTGCCAGGGTCATGTGCTTCTGGAACACCCTTTCTCTCCCTTACCATCCTAGAGTATGAGGCATCCGCAGGAGGTACACATCTCTGTTGTCTCAGCAGACAGCAGAACTAGACAGAACAGTTAGGTCTTACCTGGCTCACTCTTCTGGAGCTTTCAGTAGTCAAGTAAGATGGCTGTATGCTTTCTCTGGCTTTTCCAGATATGTTAAAATATATATTTACTGCAGATAAAGGAACTACATTTTTGTACACATGCTTAGCTGAAGTGGGGACAGAAGTGGAGCAGAGTGAAACAGTAACTGTGATGGAGTTGTAGATTTTTAGCTCCAGGGTCCAGCAGGGACTGGGATTTAGTCATCTGGGCTGACAATAGATAAAAGCATTCCGGAGTCTGAACAGAGCTGAAAGAAGCTGTTGGGACAGAAACTAGCTGACAGCATCTAAAACCAGCTCATTATGAGATTATGTAATAATAGATTTCTTATTTGTTATAAATGTGCAAGTTTATAGTTGCCTGTATGCACATGCACACAGCTATTGAAGTAATAAGCACTGTGCACAGATTTCTGAATGTGGAAGCTGGACCCCTAGTAGGAAATTCCTCTGACACTAAACAGCTTTGGAAGGATTCCTCTGGCTGATGCTCCTTTTGGGATGTACCTAAATGGGACGATACTGGGAAAATTACTGCTGCACTCTGCAGATGCGTAAGCCTTACAAGAAGGAGTCCCTGTGGATTTTGCTTTCCATCGAAGGAATAAAGAATGCTACTTCCATAGCAGGGATATTAGAATATTTATCACATTAGTGTTTGTCAGAGAAGGGCTTTCTATCTTAATTGCCTTCCAGTAATCTGAATTTCAAATGCTCCTCCTTTGGATTATTATCTACGTATTTTCTTGTCCCTTCTGCTGACTGAAAGGTTCCTTGTTTCTGGGGTAAGCTAATACTGCTCCTAAATCAGTCAATCGATATAAAGGAATAAAACTGCAGAGAAACAGTGTGGTAGTATGTTTCATTCTTTTGGGAATAAGGGAGGAGGGATTACAGAGGGGAGAATTAGGGGCCTGAAAGAAAAACCTAGGAGAATAAGAGTTCTTGCTGAAAGGTAAAACTATATAGATGGGATTTCTTCTGGAAAAGCAAATGAGAATGCAGAAGACAAACACCAAGCTGAATATTTGGAATAGAAGAATGGGAGAAGAGATTGGCAAAGGATCAGGGAGATGCTGACTTGAAAGAGAGAAAGTGCATGGAAGCAGCTGTAACCTGGGCAGTGCCACTGGGTGAGCAGAGTGAAGGCAGAGTCAGCCTGAACCAGAAAACTTATCCTGAAAGATTTTGCTTGCAGAGGTATTAGAAAGAGTTGCACAAAACTTGCGTGAAGGAAATTGAGTAGTACAGGCCAAGGAGAAACAGCGCTTCACATCAGGGCAATATAAGTAATAGCCAGGCAGTATTTTGGGTGACTCTGCAGCTGGATAGTTGTGCATGATTTGGTAGCAACTGCAGAAATATGGTAGGATGGCATCTCTGACTGTGTTGCTCTGCCAGCAGCAGGAGAATTATTCTGTAAAGGAGGGTGAGAGAAAGGAAAACAAAATTGTGACTCAAAGGCTTATGGTCAGGCAGGGAGTATGTTAGAAAATTACAAAACAAGGGAGTATTAACCCACATGTGTTGCCAGTGTTGGGAGTCATTTGATAATTTATTAGTCTAGCTCCAATTTCTAGCAGAGCTCTGGATGTTTTATGTAAGAAGGGTTCTCAAAGTGAAGTACGAATTATATTCTTCTCAAAGTAAGGGCCATGTGCCTCCTCTGTCTATAGGCCTTGGAAAGAGAGCTGCGTGGGTGGAGGAAGGTGTGAGCAGCAGTAGTGTTATTATGCCTGCTGTGGTGGTTTTTCTCCATTTCTAGGATGTTCCTCAACCCCAGGAGAAAATGCATAGCTGGGTGATCATCAGGGAGTAGCTCACATCAGGATGCAGGTGGGCAACAGGAGGGAATGGAAAGAGAGCGCGAACAGGGAAGTGTGGAGGATGGGGAACAGGGATTGCTGTATGCAAGTCCAAAGGGGCTCTGTGAAAATAGGGGATAGATTGGGAGCCAGATCCAGAGTTTATGAAGATCTGGGATATTGTGTGGGTGGAAAGGAGTTAAACTACACCTCAAAAAAATTTTACCTTTTGTATTCAATAACTGGTTGTGATTGCATACCAAAATAACAACCGTAATCTGAAATAACCACATTAGGATTTGCCTCCCTGAACCAGCAAGCAGTAAAGCTGCACTGCAAATAGAACCTGATGTCACGAAGTGACACCAGTTTGCAACATCCAGCGCTTCAGCAGGAACGGTTCCTTGGCATGCAAGAGAGGAGAGGCCTGGATTTCGCAAGCACACATGTGTTGGTCTCACTCCACAGGTGTTGCAGTGACAGGATACACAGGGTTAATAGACTTTTGCTGTTTTTCAGTGCATAACTATATGTAATCTGCAGCCAGATTACCATGTAGATTCTTGTTTAAAATAATGGGAATGGACAGACAATTGACTAAATTCTTGGACATGCAGCTATCTTTGTATTCCTCCCGCCAAAGCAGAAATACGGCTTGTTGTAGCCCAGGGCCTGGGGTCTAGAGTCATGTAACCACAAGCAGCAGGCATTGTGGGTTGTCATATGTTGCCAAATGAACTTTACTGCTTTTGAGCAGACTGTTGAAACTAGAGGGCAAAGGAAATGGAGGATGCAAAGACACAATTTCTGACTTTTCTGTGTCTTTCTGCACCTGCCCACTCTTCATTACCTCAACAGCCTTAATGCCCAAACAGCATGCATTACCTTCTCAGCTGTACAACAGATATATGAACAGCCTTACAGGTGCAGCTGCACAGCAAATCCAGAACTCCTATCTCTCCCTGCGTAATCCTGCATTTACCTTCTTTTTCCAAATGGAATTAATCTTGATGCATCTTTGAAATTGTCCTTTTTTCAGGATATTGCTATCCTTTACACTAGAGCCTCATGTCCTGCTATATGTGGTTCCCATCAGCATCAGTAGGCTTTGTTTTCCTGAAAACGTGATATTTTATATGCTTCCAAGACCATGTACTTTTGGGTGGTTTCATTGCACTTGTAACTTCATATCCATATTATCATGCTGGTTTCTCTTAGCATCAGTGTCCAGTCGGACTTTCTAAATACAAAATTAATTAAAGCTGTAGCTGATGATGGCCCAAACCTTGATCTCATCATCAGACACAGTTGGGTAGGGGAAAAATGACCATGTATGCAACTTTGTTGCAGTAAGAAGCCTGTTCCAGGGATTTCCTTACTGCTTGCTTTATTTCTCTTAAGTATCTGGCTCGGAGTCAAGGATTTGGGGATAAATGGATCCATTGATCTGGTTTGAAGTGGCAGTGCTCATAGTCCATGGAATAAATGGTTTAACTGTATTGCTTCACTGGGAGGGAGATGTTATCTTCTGTCAGATTGTTATTCTCAAAAGTGCTGAGATTCTCTCTAGGAACAGAAAAGCAGTTTGAGAGTGATTAAAAAGCTGGATGTGCTATGTGACTTCAGGAAGCTAATACTTCCAGTTATTAAGGCTTGGCTTTTCTGATACTCTGTTTTCTGCCACCTTCCCTATTAGGCAGCAGTACGACCCAGCAACACAGTCTCTTTTGCAAGAGAACAGGTACGAGCTCTGGATCATTTTCATTGTTTTTTTCCTGTGCTGCCATGTCTGTCTGATATATCTGCTTTTTTTTCTTTACAGAGCCCCAGGATGAAGCGGCAAATTGATGTCTGGGGGAGCTGGGGGGAATGGGGCGAGTGCAGTCGGAGCTGCGGTGGCGGAGTCAGTTTTCGGCAACGGCGCTGCTATTCTCAAAGGTGAGGGGTAACCCCTCTTTTCTTTCTTTAAATGTGTTTTTCTGTCACTGATCTCCTGTACGCATGGTCCAAGCTACATCCAGAGGCAGGTTGGCCTAATGTTTATTCCAGGAGAATAAGTCGTCTGAGTCCACTTAGACGGGATCCTCAGCTTCAGCCTGTTCACTGCTGTTTTGGATAGAGCTCTTGTCAACCTGTCTCTGCATTGGCTCCTGTGCTAGAATAAAGTGGTTTCTCTGAGGTCTGAGACTGTGTAATCAAGAGAAGCTGTGTGATTGGTATAGCAGCAGGTGTTCGATCAAGTCCAGTGTATGCTGGCAGGCCTAGGGGAGAGTTCAGAGCAGTAGGTTTCTCTCCTGAGAGCCAGTGGCTGTGCCAAGAGTTTCTCAGGCTTATGATTCCTGGGAAGGGAAGGTGTCCCAGAGGAAACGGAAGAGCGGAGATGGCTTGAGCAGTGTTAACACTGTGCCATCTCATTTGCAGCAGGGTTAGATGCAGTGAGGACAGTGACTGGAACTGCACCTGTTAGAAATGGTAGACCTGAGAGATTCTGCTGTGGATAAAAACCAAAAAAGAAAAAAAAAAAGCCAAAGCCTTAATACCCTGAAAAAAGCAGCCTCTTTGTGTTTAGAGAAATGAGGAGTTTTCTAATACAGGAATCCAGAGTTATTCAGCACTGCTTCTCCCCACCCAGAATAAGAAAAGGTCTCTTTTGAAGGCTGCCCATCCTGGTATACACCTGTGTCTTGGTACCAGGCCAGAATTCCTAAGGGCCTGTCTCTTTGTTTTTGGAGTGCTGAGATGATAGACATTAAAAAGGAAGCAGCAGTTGTTGGCTTTTCAGATCCATTTCCTCCCTAGCTGTTACTCTGCATAATGCTCAGCTGGAGATGTTTGACTGGAACCAAGATAGTTGCACGTTTTTTCATGAGCATGTTTAGCTCTTTCTACCAATGAGTGTGGTGCGTGTGTGAGCAGCAGGATAGGTGATGTGCATACCTATTCTGAATCAGCCACTATTCTCCTACTCACAACATATGGCTGGTAAGGATGCCTTAGCTGTACACTGGTGAAAGGCTGGACAAAGAACAAAAAGCTCTGCTTCCATTATGTGCTGAGAACATGGCTCTGGGAAACTGAGGAGTTATACTGCAATAATTCCCAGTGTGTGTCTCATTTGTGCCAGAACACACAGCAAGAAATGTGCTAAAAGATGCCAGCTTGCCTTTATACAAAAGAAGCACATTTTAGTTATTTTGGAGCTTCAGGGAACTGTGTGTTTTGTATGCTCAATGTGAAGGTGATTTGTAATGATTACCATGAAACAATTTTTTGTGTGTGTATTCTTCAGACAGCTTCATGTTGCTTTTTTGTCTTTCAGGACAGAAGATGGTTCCAGTTGCAGTGGACCAACTCAAAGCTATCGCTCGTGCAATATTCAGGTACAGTGCTCAGTTTGTGCTCTTTCTTATTTTTGCTTTCCTGTTGTTCCTCTTCCCTAAACATCACCATTCTTGTTCAGAAATAACATGCCACTGTTAGCTCTTCTTTCTCTGGCATTGCTGGTGAATACTCAACAGTACCACTCCAAAAGCAAATTGGTCCCAGGCTAGGTTTTATGCAACTGATTCTGTATGGGAGCCAGGAGGGACATTTTTTAGTTATATACTGAATTTTTGTCCTTTTCTTAATGGCCCAGTGCAACCTTTCTCTTCTTCAAACAGAGCTGCCCAGAAGGCTCCTGGGATTTTCGGGCAGAGCAGTGCGCAGAGTTTGATGGTACAGAATTCCAAGGAAAGAAATACAAGTGGCTCCCATATTATGGAGGTAATGACAAACATGTATGGTTAATTTTCATCTCTGACTATCAACAGTATGTTTTGAAGTGACTTAAATGTGTTTAACAACAGTATCCTAGCAGAGTACCTCCCTAGCTGGAGTAGCAGGAGGGGCTTTGGCATCAAAAAAGTTTTTTGCCAGCAATAGAGCGTTGCTACCATTAGGACTCTAGATGTGCAAGCCAAGAGACACCTCCCAATACAGCTATGTGTAATTGTCTCTTATAATGGGTTTTCTTTCAGAAACATTGCTCAGGATAGCTGGAACTGGCTGCAGCAAAGTCCTGAAGTCTTAGAGAAGTAACATATCTGCAGTATTTTTCAATATTGCTGAAAGAATATTGACTATGGCACATAAGAAACTGAAATGCATGTAATTAATGAGTGCTTCAGAAAATGGTATGTCTTGCAGCTAGCCCACACTTTCCTGAGGTTCCTGAGGAACCAGTTCAGAAGGCAGGTGTAGAAACCAGAGGTCCTTGCCCTGAGCTTTGATGTGTTATCATTCAGATTGCTTTAACAAATTCTGAGAGATTTCAACATGGATTGCAAATTTCGCTTGCTGGTTGTTCAGATAATAGCTCGCTTGTGTTCTGCACTAGCACTTGTTCTCACTCTAGAGTACCTTGTCCTCCATGGGAGCATAAGAACAGCCCTACTAGGCACAACCAGTGGTCCACCTGACCCGGTGTCCCATCTCCAACAGTGGCCAACAGAGGTGCTTGAGGAAAGGGATAAATACAGTGAGGCTTTCCCAAGGTAATTTTCCAGCCCCCAGCATTTTGTGGCCCAGAAATTTGCTCAATATCTGCCACTTAATATCAGCCCAGCCTTCCGTTTCTGCTCCCGTGATCTGGAACTAGGCTCCTGATGCGTTAGTAAGTGCTTAGCCATACTATATAACATGCATTTGTGTTTTTTTCCTCTCCTACCAGCACCCAATAAGTGTGAATTAAACTGTATTCCCAAGGGAGAAAACTTTTACTACAGGCACAAGGAAGCAGTGGTAGATGGGACTACATGTGAACCTGGCAAGCGGGACATCTGTGTAGAGGGAGTCTGTCAGGTGGGTTACCCTGTTGCTTCCTTTTTTTGCCATCATGTCTGTCAGTCTTTCTGGTGCTCCTCTTTCTTCTAGTTGGCCCTTCATAACACCAGGAAAGCAGAACCATTCAGTTTCTGGAGTGCTGAGGAACATGTGTGCAGCATTTATCTATCTGGCTCTGATTTGGGATAGAAGATGCTAGTTCTGTCCTTCCTCTGACAAACCCTTCCCTGCCTTCTTCTGACTTCCCAGACTCCCTAGATTCAGGCTTTCTCTTTGGATCAGTGCAGCTTATGTCTCTTTTTCCCTTCTTTCCTCCCTCATTATGGTTTATTCACATTGATGCCCCTGTGCTCTGACAGGCCGTTGGCTGTGATAACATGCTGAACTCTGCCAAGAAGGAGGACAATTGCCTGCAGTGTGGAGGAGATGGCAGTACCTGCTACAGAGTGAAAGGCAATTTTGATGTAGCAAGCCTCCCCAAAGGTACAGATGTAAATAGTTTGGGCAGGCAAGAAGGGGAGAGTTAAACCTAAATGCAAGCTGCTGTAAGGGCTGGTGGAGATACCTGCGCACATGATTGATGTAGGCAGGCTTGGATGTTCGCTTGAAGAGTCTATCTGTATGGTATGTGGTTTTTTAGCTGCTTTAATATTAGAAAATGTGTTCATTGCGTTACCCTGGGAATCTCTTCTTTAATCTCAATACAGACTGATATACTTTCCGTGCTGCTGATATCCTTCCCTGCTCAGTCTCCAGTAGATGCTATAAATGCATGATATGGATATAGCTACATACATCCTTCATAAAACTCCCCCTGTCCAGTGTCTTGGCATCCCCACCAGGTTTGGTGCAAGGCTAGAAATGGGACTAGAATCTGCATCTTCTACATTTTGCCAATTTTGAGCAGTTTCAAGATAATAACTGCACTGTGGTCAAGTCAGCTCTCTCTGTTGAGCTCCAGTATGTTACTTAGAGAAATAACTAACATTTTAAATCTTAAAAACTAGACTTGGTACTAACCCCTGTGCTTACTCTTCTGAGCTGTAGTTGCAACTTTTTGTGCAACTGGACATGGACTGGGTCATGGATAGTTTTGGGTGAAGCTATTCAGAATGCAGGTAAAATGACAGCTGAAATGCCTCAAGCCACCATTGTAAAGCTCATCCATTTGTTCAGGCACCAATGAAACTGGGAGCATCTTTGGCATAGAGTAATGACTGTGTATCACACAGTTAGATATTGAATAATATCCTTCATTTTTCTTCAGGCTACAATCAGATCTTCATCATCCCCATGGGAGCCACCAGCATCCACATTAAGGAAGTTATGCCCAGCAGGAACTTTCTGGGTAAGACTGATGTCAGAACCTGTGTTTCAGTCCATTGGATTCAGTTCAAATTTGGTTTTCAAATACACTGGGCTTTGGGATGTTTTTTGTGAGGGCTTGACCTGGCAGAGGAAAGAACTCTCTGAAAATCAGGGTCTGAATATTGAGTACCCTTAAAATGTTAGGGATGCACAGCTCTGGGCTTTGGGTTTAGCTCATTCTCTCTTCTGTGATCATCTTGGTGTTGGGTAGGGAATAAAAAAAACCAACCACGTTTAGACTTCCTACCTAGAAGGGAGTCTTGCTGATATAGCAAAATTTGGTATGAGTTCTGCTGTTTAGCTGGTAAATGCAACCCCCAACTCCTCCTGCCACCCAAAAGTTTTGGCTTCTTTTCCCTGTAGATATCTCCTGGGTATTTTTCTGTACAACCTCAAACTCTGGGCATGCTGCAAAGGGCAAAAAGGAAGGGACAATGTCCTTGTCTAGCTTTTTTGGAAAGGCTGAGAAAATCCCAATCGTGAAAGTGAATACTCTTTTGCTTTCCAACCATTGTCCAATGCTTTGGACAGATCAGTCTGGTGATGTTTTCCTTTGTGTATTACTGGATGCAGCACAAAAGTCTTCTGAACAGAACATGCAATGACCAAGATAGTAATGCAAAGGCTGTGGTGTGTAAATGCATCTTAACATCTGACACAGGCTGTGCCCCAGTCTCTAGCAGGGAGGAATGTAGAGACAGGGCTAGAATCTGCTGGAGGGATTTGGCTGTGCAGTGAAAAAGTGCTGGGTTTGCAGCAAAGCCTGTCAAGAGCCACTGTCTGAACAAGGAGCCACCCCTGGCAAGAGAGCATTAGTGGGGGGACAGCAGTGTCAGAAGATGGTCACCTTTATTTGCCACACCTGTGATGCAGTGTTGAGTGAAAACAGGAGTGTCCCTTTTGAGTTCTTACGTACTTCTTTTGATGCATGAATTTTTGTTGTGTTAGTATATGCTGCTGTGTTAGCTTTTGGTCAGTCACAGCTCAGAAGACTGCAGTACTGGTGCAAAGGAGCTGGGGTTCAAAAGGCTGAACTGAGTACTCTATGGATTGCCAATACCCTGAAAGTCTAGACTAGGCCCTGTCACATGATATCTAGAGGAAATGATATCCAGGTGTCAAGCTATGAATGTGTTAATTTCCTGCCTTTTCTTCTGTGGCATATGGGTTTGTCCAGCTGTCAAGAACGTGCGAGGGGAGTATTATCTGAACGGGCATTGGACAATCGACTTCAGCCGAGCACTGCACATGGCTAGCACAGTAATGCACTATGATCGTGGCTCAGAAGGTGATCTGGCCGCAGAGCTCCTCCATGCCAGGGGCCCCACCACAGAACCGTTAGTCATTGAGGTAAGTGGCTGCACCTGCTCCCTGCTGATATGGTTGCTCTCTCCCTTTGCAAAGCTGCCCTTGCTTTGTGCAGAGAAAATGCATTGGTGTGGACAGGGTGGGGAAGACTCTGGAGGAATGACTGGGCCCTGAGGAATTTTATAAGGCTACAGGCCCCCAAGCTACAGCAGGGTGCCTTTTTTGCAGAAATCACACTGCTTTCTTCTCTGGTTCTGTTGCCCCAAAAGAAGCAGGGCAAGGCTTGACTCCTGCCTCTTCCATTGGGTTCCGAAGTAAAGCAGAGAAGAGGGGAGAGCATCCAGCACAGAAGGGGGTTGGGGCAGGGACTGCTTCTTGTAGCGTGTTGTAGGCCAGGCCAGGATACTTACTGTTACAGGAGCAGCTGGGTCTTCTGGCTCTGAGAAAGATGAATGCACCCTTCTCTGGAAAATGAGATGCTCTCTAGAGTATAAAGGAAGGCAAGGAGAAAATACAGCATAGAGAATAATTACTCCCTGAACTGGAGAGAGACAGGTCTGCGTGAACCCTGAGGCATGGTGGGCAAATGCTGTGAAAGGGAAAAGTGCTGCTGCTGTTGTTTCCTTGACTTTATCCCATGCTTTCACAGCTAATCAGTCAGGAGCCAAACCCAGGGGTACAGTATGAATACTACCTGCCAGTGCAAGGACAGAGCTCAGGTCACAGCTGGAGCTACAGCTCCTGGAGTGAGTGCAGCTCTGAATGTGGAGGAGGTAAGGCACCCTGGTCCCTGGTGGGTACAGGGTTTATATACACTCCCTGCAGGACTGACACTATGTGACCGTGTGCTGCCCTCTGCAGCTGCTTCCCAGCAGTCTCCTGCTGGAAGACAGCCTAGCACAGATATCTGCAGGAGGCAGCTAAGGTTTTGTCAAAGGAGGGTCACACATGGAGTCACAAGAGGACTTTGTCCCTTGCCTTGTCCTGTCTGGTTTTTGATGTCCTGTTCCTCAAACTTTTTACTAGTATCTGTTAATACTCTTCATAGTTCGCCTTTATTTTCTTTTCTTCTGTTTCAGTGCTTTATATTGTTTTCAGACCTTTTCGACCACTTACTTTAGAGGTCCTCCCCAAGCTAACCTGGCCTACATAACTGAGTCCCATCATTCCCTTCTACCATAGCATGGAAGATGCCCTCTCTCTGGGGGGATTGCCAGATCTCTTGGGGTGTCATATCATGTTCAATTTACATATTCTTCCATAAGCAGAGCAATGGATTTTAAGAAGAAAAACACATCAAAACAAACAAACAACTCCCTCCCCACCCCACCCCACCCGCACCCCCACAAACACCCTCCTAGCCGGATAGTCCGCAGATTTCCTGCCTGCCTCTTCTTGTCTTTGTGCTGATGGTCATTTCAATAGCTTTTACAATACTGTGGTTTTAGGAGCTGGTGCTGTCTTTGCTGGGCACTGTTATCCTGTAGGAGGCAAGAAGAGTTGCGTTTTTCTCCAGGGTCTGGTCTTCACAAGGCTGACCTCCTGGGTCCAACACCTGCTCCCAGTTCTGCTGCTGTATACTGCAAACACCAAGCAAAGCTCCTTAATAAGCAGTATATGCATATGGTACTTCCCTTGTGAGTCAGGATCCACTCAGATTGCAGGAAAATGCTCCTCAGCTGAGAGAACTACTGTCTTATTCTTCCTGTGTACTTGTATAATGTGTGGGGAAGCATCGCTCATACGTATAGTAACAGGCCAAGAATTGCATCTGACTGTTTTCTGGGTGGGCTGTAGGGGAGGATGCAGATTTTGCACTACTTTAGGAACCTGTCTTGGCAATGCCAGTGCATTTCAAACCTTGTTCTGGGTGGCTTCCATTGATCAGGATACTGTCTTGCTCTTCTCCTGTAGGTTTTCAGTCACGCTTGGTGTTTTGCACCATAGACAACGAAATTTATCCCGACTCTATGTGCAGGAATAAACCACAACCAGACAATAACCGGACATGTGGCCGTCAGGCTTGTCCCCAGACCAAACGGTGAGACTTCCTTTCCTCTTCTGGACTCTGACTTCTTCCTGAGGTGCTTTCAGAGCCAGGAAAAAGAATGACGTTCTCACCACTACTGCCCTCCAGCACGGTGCTCTCCAAGGAAATGTTTCACTTACTAGAGAAAGCCCAAGACAAAGGCAGGTGATGATGTCACCGTGATGAGCATTTCTGTACGCACAAGGAACGGGCTTGATACGTCCTGTGTTTGTTTCATAGACCAATTAAATTTCCTTTCCGTCATATGATTGTGGAAGATGGTCTCCTGGCCTGCGTAGGAGATAGGAGACAGATTCTCTGGTTTTCATTCTCTTCAACTGAAGCCTAAAAAAACAGAGGAGCAGGCCTGAGCTGATGTCATTGTATGTCATTTCTGCATCCCCAGTGTCCTTGCTCTTAGAGAGGGCTGAGCCTTGCAATTTTTTCCTTCTCTAGCACTTTCAAACTCCTTTACCCAGCCATTTCCATCTTGTCCCCTGCTGGCATTGCCTCGCAGTTGGCTTCACTTAGTTCTTATGTGAGCGTCCAGAACTGTGATCAGAGCCCTAACTGTGTATCTCACTGCATATCTGATGGGTTTAGTGGAGGCCTGTGAGAGTGCTGTTGTGGGGCAGAGGGCATTTGGAGACCTGGGATCATTTCTGAATACATGGTAGCCTATAGCTACTTGCTTTAAGTCCCTAAATCCTTTGTTCTGTGTATAAAGGACTTCTTACATCTATCTGCCGCAAGCCTGGAAGCACAGTGGAGCACGGACCTCTCAGGTGAAGAGGTAACAAGGAGGAGGAGGTTACAGAAAGCACAGGAAGGCAGCTGCTCTCTTCTGCTCTCCACATAGTTGACCACTGAAACCTGTGGGGATGTGGGGGCTTTACTTTTTTGCACTAGTAGTAAGGGTGGATGGTGCTTTGCTTTTGATTCTTGCCCATGAAAATGATGGTGGAGGGTGCTGGCTGGCAGCTTTGCTTAGGTGCTTGTTAGTGCTTCTGATAACTTGACTCTTCTGGGACTGAGAAGGGGACAGATTCTTCACAGCTTTTAGCTTCTTATGCTGGTAATTGTTGCTTTTTCTCTGGAATCAGGGTGGAGAGGTGAGGGGCTGTTCTGGAAGATTTTTGCTTGGTTTATCACAAAAAATAAAAGAACAGAAAGGATAAGAGAACATGATGGATTTGGGCTATTGAAACATTGGCCAGGATGCCAGAATGCCGTGGCAAAAGTCTCTGAATTCCTCAGCTCTTCTTTTTATGGCATGGGCTCTATAGCAGGCAGAAAAGTGCCTATATGCTGTGATAAGTGCAAGGATGTGACAGATACAATGCTACAATGTCCACCGAGGTACTAGAATTAAAAAAGATTAAAAGGTAAACAGTTTTCCTCCCAGTAAGCTGCTGATAGCTTTGGACTTGCCATGCTTTGCCCTCCAAGGAGGGCCTTATCCTTATGGCTGACCTTGACTTACAAAGGGCATGAAACAAGTATGGAAGAAGATGTCTTGAGTGGCAGTTGAAGGAAGCTGTAGGTGAGTCTATCCAGATGTAACAGTCTTTCTAAAACCTTATACGTGCTTTACAGGAGGCAGAATAAGTTTTTTGTTTTTTTTTAATCTTCACTGGAACTTGTGCAAAAGCTTGATCCATTAATTTGTTTTGAATCCAGCAGCTAGACTGCTCTGAATGGCTTTTACTTGCTGTAGTTATTCCCTTTCAAGAGGGACATCTTATTTTATAGCAAAGGAAAGAAACACGTGGTCTTCTCTTGATGGAGTCTGCTGTGGAGTTTCTGGTAGCGTATGAATGTGGATTGGTTGGCTGAAACTCGATTTAAGTAGGATGGTGAGGACAGACCAGAGAAGCAGATAGAAGACTGGGGGAGAAATTATGAGTTGTCTTCCCTCACTGACTGGGGCTCACCTGACTGAAAGGGGAGGCAGCAGCTGACAAGCCGGTCACCATGATGTCCATCCCCCCCCACACAGACACCTTTTGACTGTGTCCCTCTCTGGAGTCTGGAATGAAACATCACGTTGTTGCTGAAGCCCGGCTGTGTAGGCTGTGCTCCCAGCCACCCAGGCAGGACTGAGACACAGGAACAGACAAGGGCAGGGATTTTTGCATCCAGTGTGACTGTTTTGTGGACCTCTCTCCTTATGTTAGTAAGGGTGTATCGTTTCTGTGACTGCTTCAGCAACCAAACACAGGCCAACATCCGTTTAAAGTTTTTTGCACTTCTGTTAGCATCTGAATTTGGCCAATGGAAAGAATAGACCAGCTTTCTACTGCTGTCGGTGAAAAGTTCCTAAGCACTTCTGAGAACATCTGGCGTTGTTTGCAGGCGAAGTGAGGTCTTGGTTTAGTTTTACTGTGCTTCTGATAATGGCTGGAGTGTAACAGGTGGTTAGGCAGATGTGGGTTGCTTTTTTCTGCTGATCTGGGTTGTTTTCCTTTTATTCTTTGGTGTTCTGTTCCAGGCACGACATTTTTTTTGCAGACATCAGGACACCAAAAGCCATGGCGAGAGATTTCCCCCCTCTGAGAGAGCTATGCAGTTCCGGAGAAATAAGTGTTTTGTAGTTGGGGATTTGCCCCCAGAGTGGGACTCATGCTCTGCATTGCCAATTAAGCTGGGCAGCGCTTGGTCAAATGGGAACTCGCCTCCGACTCTGTTCTGCAAGGGGACACTTTCCTCATCTGACTGCAACAGGGGTAGGCGCTGCCCTGTCCTGTGCCCCCAGGCGGTTTACCTGGACTTCTGTTTGTCTGCTTGATTCTGTGACCTGCAGGTGGAAAACAGGGGAGTGGGGATCCTGCTCAGCTACCTGTGGTGGAGGCACCCAGACCCGCCCTGTCTACTGTGTGGCCTACGACGGTCAGAGCTCCCAAGGGGTGGTGGATAATGCCGAGTGCATGGCCTTCGCACAGCAGCCTCGCAGCAGTCAGCCCTGCAGCATGAGGCAGTGTGCAACCTGGAGCACAGGGCCCTGGTCAGAGGTGAGTTTGTGTGTGGGAGACTGCTGCCACTGGTGCTGGTTGAAGGAGGTTCTGCCGAAGTCTGGGGTAAAGAGCCAGGCTCCTTTTCTGGGGCTGTAAAAGAGGTGTGTGTCCTTGTGTAAGTGGGGTGCAGAGATGTAAGATTTGTCCTTGTAGCATTCCAGACATCATCTCCGGATAGCCGACAGCTATGCTTTCCTATGCATACCCCGCCATTCCTCAAAACTGTGCCTGCCCCTGCACACACACCCCCATCACATGCCCTCTCTCTTCTCCGGTCTCCCAGTCTTTCCCCATTCCTGTATTTTTATCAGACCAACCAGCCCTGGCACTGGCTGTGTCTGAGCCAGGCCCAGCAGAGGCACAGGGCAGGCGTGGGAGCTGCTACCCATCAGCTGATGATATGCAGCAGAGCTCTCCTCTGCAGAACAGGAGCTTGTGGCTCCCACTTGTGATAATTTTATTTCCATACATATTGCTGCATCAGCATTACTAGACTCTGGACAGCAGTGTTAAAACAGTCAGTAAGCAAGATGCCTGTGAACCGCTGGTGACCTGCTGTTTGACTGTGTTTGCTCTGGGCTGTGTGTCAGGGCAGGGCTCCTCTGGGTGCAGCTGAACTGTGTGTTGCTGGTGCCTGTGTGCAATTGTATCTCCAGAAGAGGAAACCCTTCAAACTGTGTGTGCTTGGTGCTGCCAGCCAGTCATTTAGAAGACATCTTATGTTTCACAGACTTAAGAAGTAAAGATAGAAGATCTCACTGAGTTGCTTCTAGTCAGTCCCTAAGGGACAAGTGCATTTTCCTCTTTTAAAAGCCATACATGCACACTTGCAACACTTGACTTAGCATCTTACAATACTACTTTGTGTGAGCAGTGCAGCCTCATAAAATGCACCTTCAAGACATGATACCCTAGACTGTAGAGTCCTTTTTTCTTCTCCTGTGAGATGTAGGATGTAAATATTGAGATGACTTCAGGGTTGCAGAATGGGAGCACCATTTGTGGAAGTCACCGAGTGTCATGTTCTTACAAATGAATTCCTAAGTGATTCATTATGGGGTTCACAGAACTGTCTGTGCTTTGTGTGTTCTTAGAAATAAAAGGTTAGGGCAGCCCTAGTAAGTGGCCAAGACTCAGCTGGGAAGTTCTTCTGAAGCCAGTCAGACTTCTCCCAGGTTGCTGCTCTCTGTAAAGTGACCTTGGTAATTCATGGAGAAGCAGGCTGGATTCCAGGCAACACCACTGTGAAATGTCACAAAGCAGTTACTCGTATAGAGGCTGTGTCGCGGCTGCACAGCATGGAAGTGGAACACAGGCTCTTTGGGCATAGGACATGAGCAACACAAGAAACTAATCTTTTTACCTTCCCCTGAATTCTTTACCTTGGGCTGATTTTAATCAGGATTAAATGACATTAGGTTGCAGGTATCCCCTGCCATTTATTGTTCTCAATGTATTTTGCAATTTTTGTTTCTTTACTTTTTTTCAAAGTGGTTCTGCCTGTCTTCTTTGGCAGAGGGAGAGAGAGAGAAATGATGTGACTTGCCCCAAATCATCCGGTATACCCAAGGTCTCCCCGGTCCAGTTAACCGTACATTATTGTCTCTTCTACAGCATAAATAAATACTCTGCTAACACCCATCTATGAAGATGATTTTTATGATGGTTGCTTGTTTTAGGCATTCTCAAAATGGTACTCTGTCCTAATGTTGGGGAGCACAGCCTGGAAATGCAAGTGATAGGTGCTTCCTTTTAATTGTTGAGCCCCTTTCTTTAGTGCTCAACCAGCTGTGGGGAAGGTGTCCAGATCCGGACTGTCACCTGCAGAACACAGCAGGGCTCTCAGGCTCAGGACTTTGTTTGCGTGATGGAGCCAAAGCCATCAGCCACCCAGCCCTGCCTTCGGGAGAACTGCATCCAGGAAATTGGCTGGCACATTGGAGATTGGGGCCTGGTAAGCATTGCACTTTCATGGTTCAGAAATAACTGATTATATTGTTGTGCTCCTCGCAAACAAGCTTTGATCAGAGCAGTCTGCACATTGGCTGAGACTGGGAGCATGTAGTGCTTCATTACCAGTCCCTTGGCTCACAGTTGCATTGTAACTGACACTAGTAAAGCTGCAGTTAATCTGCTGCCTGCTTTGTTTGCGGTGGTTACAAAAATAAATCCTTCTGAGGGGGGGATTATAGTTTCAGTGACAGTAGCAAAATGCAGCCAGTAAACTGAAACAATCCACTCTTGCTGCTTATTCCCGACTCTTTGCACCATCACCAAGAATAGCAGAGCAGCTCATTGACTGCCTATGGCTTAGAGCCCTGGGCTTCAGGACTGGTCATCACGTTTGGTGAAATGGTTTAAAGTATGTTTTTGTAATTGTTGAGATAAACTGTGCTTCAGCTGGATTAGCCGTGTCTTTGTGGAGGGAGCCAGACTGTTTTCAGCCTGGCAAAAATGCCGGGGGGAGGAGATGAGGTAAATCCAATGCATTACATGACTTCCAAACACAGCATTTTCCTTCCATGCCAGCCAGGCCAGCTTGTTCTGGGTTAAAACGTGTTGCATCTGGTTCTTTGTGTGATGTAGGCAAAGTTTTAATTACACCTAGAAAAGTTGCCTACCTTAATCTGATATTTCCTGGCCCCTGGCTTTCCAGTATGAGAAGGGTTCCTGCCTGTATTTGAATAAAAGAGAAAAAAAATGCTCTCCCAATGTTTCTAAAGCTTGCCGTGAACAGGTTACACAAAAAGGAGTTACACAAATACATCCCCTTCTTTGCTCCCCTGAGTTGATGTTCGTGCCTCCATCGTCCACAGCTTGCAGTGAGGGGAACTCCAGTTAGCCGCTTACAAGGAAGCCACCAGTTTGCTTTCCCATTGTAAACTGGTGCCTGTTCTTGTTGAATGGGGAGTTCACAGTTGACTCTCCCACAGCTGGTGGATCACAGTAGCATTGAGATACCTCTAGGTGAGGCTGAAATGATTCACTCCTGCTTATTCCAACTCCCTGCAACACTGCTGTGAATAGCAGAACAGCTCCTCTGGATGTTGCAGACTAAGCATGGCTTAGAGCCCAAAGATTCAGAGCTGGGCACAACATTTAAACCCTTTGAAATTGTTTAAAGTATGTTTTTGAATTGTTAAGATGAATCCAGATGAAGTATTGTTTGCCTTGTCTTGGTAGAGGGAGCTGTGCTCAGTGTGCAGCTAATTATGTAGCTTCTGGTCCACGGGTTTTCTGTCTCTGCTGCCTGCTCACTTGCCTTTTTTCTGTGCCCAAGTGTTCAAAAAGCTGCGATTCAGGCATCCGGACGCGCCAAGTCATCTGCGCTGACGGTGACTCCAAATTCTATAGTCCTGAGATGTGCAAAGCCATCCAGCCGCAGAAACCAGACACACTGGGTAGCTGCAACATGCAGCCCTGCTACCTGCCACAGCGTGAGTGATGTTGCTGGACACATAGCTTTTTCTAAGGTGCTTCTGTTTAGGAGTAAAAATTCCCAGGATTTCACACTAGCTTGTGTTCTCAGCTCCCTGCCCACCTCTACCTTGTGCCATTTATGTTTTGTGCACAGAAACACAGTGCCTTCAGGTCAGAATCCCAATACATGTGTTATTTGAAATATATGTAACAGGCTTGGGAATAACACTGGTGTGTGTCCATTCTGAACTCAGTATTTTATCATGGCTCTGTTGCAGTTTATGCTGCAGACTAACCCCAGGAGTTAAGATGAATGATGCTCTTGGCATGCTCAGTGGCTAGAGACTGTAGATGGTTCTCATCTCTCTGAATCAGGCATAAAGGAGACAACTGCTCACATCATTTTGTTTGCTGTCTGTATCTAGTCTCCATGTCCCAGTTGAAATGCTCACCTTTGCCTGCCTGCCCTTCACAGGTGATCCAGTCAATCCCATCGCCATTCAGCAGCTGGAGAACAGGAACATATTCATCACCTGCAGTCCCCTTTTGACTCCTGTTGACTCTTTCAGTCTTCTGTTGATGCATTTGCAATTGTTAGAACATAGAGCTGTACTGACTGCACTAATTTTGTGCATGTTTCTCTTTGCAGAGGTCCCCAGTATGCAGGACACTATGGGATATGATGTTACCCGCCAGTCCTTGCTGACACGTTACAACCCAAACAGCCCTGCCAGAGGTTAGGAAAGATTATGTTTGTGGTTTTGGTGATGGTGGATGTGAAACAGGGTGTGGTAAGGGAAGGGCTCCTCCTTTTCTCCATTCCTCCTCTTCTCTACATGGGCTTGTAGAAATTCATGGAGCCAGGGACAAAGGGTGGATTCATTTACACCAGTAGTGAATGATATCTGAATGTGTCCATACAGAAGACTGTGCAATATAGAGATCCCAGGTTCTGGCAGCATCACTTAAGTGCTGGCTGAGAAAAATGCTGCCCGATGCAGATCACAAGAAGAAGATAGGATCATGTGTCCTCTGTGAGAGGACCACAGTAATGTGGCAGGTGGTTTCTCCTGGGAGAGCAGAAAGAATGCTCTCAGACACTTTTCCTAAGGGCAGTAGCGAAAAGAACCTTAGGACAACCAGATCCAGAGCGGTGGGCCAAAAGACATGCTCAGGTGAAACCCTGATACAGAAAAGCCTGCCCTGTAGCCTGGGGCTGGTAAAGGAGAGTATAGATGAGGGAAGTTGACTGGATCTGATGCTCACCTGCATGCTTTAAGGAGTTCTCTCCCCAGATTCTGGTGATGAAAGGATGCTCCCTGGGAGCTCCATGGTGCATAGTAGCTCTGGGAATTACCACATTCAGTCCACCGAGGACCGTGGCACCAACTTCTTGCCGATTCGCTGGGAATCCCAGTCACGCTCATCGGGTTCCCGACAGCTCAGCTTCTCTCGGGACCTCGCTGCAGGGACTGGCTCTCAGGACTGCTCTCGGAGCCCCCACGGCTGCTGTCCAGATGGGCACACTCCAGCTTCAGGTCCTCTGAGAAGAGGTTGCCCCTTTGGCATCTGTCAACAGAGCAGGTAGCTGGGAGTAGAAAGGCCTAAGCCCCGGCTCAGGCATTGCCTTTCTTGGGGGCTTACTGATGCTTACAGCCTGTGCTTGTTTAGCCAGGCAGATCAGATCTTGCTGCAGCCCTTCTGTGTTCTGCCTGCAGGTACGGATGCTGTCCTGATGGAATATCATCTGCCCAGGGTCCAAACAACATGGGATGCCCACAATATTACAGTGATGTTGAGGTGAACAGAAGTCAGCCCACTGCAGCTGCTCCAACAGTAAGTACAGAAACCTGCTGGGTTTTAATAGCCCATCAGATAGCAGGATTCAGATCTGGTGATGGTGACTCAAATTATGGGTTTCTGTTGTGCTTCGTCTCTGCCAGTAATACTGGAGAACCAATACTCCATGCATGGCATCGGGTCCTCTGACCAACTTTGCTCCTGCTCAGTCTGCCAGATCCACTGGTGATCCTCTGTAAGCAGGAGACAGAGTGCAAGAGTGGGAGCTGTCTGAGAAGCAGCAGAACATCTTTTGTAGAACTGGCTGAATAATCCTGAGTAGTCAAATTTCTGTTTGGCAGACACTTGCCATCCAAGTTCTAGGGGGAAAAATGGGAAGTACATTGCCACTAGTAATTACCCTTGTTGTTCATTTCTGCAGACTAATTGAGGGCAAAACAGTCAGGGAGGAACTTCATCTTTGTTCTTTAGGGTCATAGCTTGGGGTGCTTGGTGGGGCTAGCTGAGAAAACTGGCCTGCTGCTGGGCTGGCTGGATCTGTTTTGTGGGGAAGTGCAACCCTGGCTCTACAGCTGAAAGCCAATTTGCTCCGTCCCCCCCCACACACACCACCAGCATGAAAGTCTCTAGGAGACAAGCAAATGAGCAGTGATTCCTCTAACAGCTGGCCTTCTGCAGCCGACAGCTTGTATGCGGTGCCTTGCATGTGCTACTGTCCTTATGTCTGCATGGTAACTTTTGGCTTTTGATTCCTGTCTCTAAGGCAAGCCAAGCCTTGTCCCAGCAGCACCCCTCAGGCGAATGCCGTGGTTCAATGTATGGCTGCTGTTTTGACAACATCGCTTCAGCTTCGGGCCCGCAAGGGGAAGGATGTCTCAACAGGCCCAACTACCGTAAGTGGTGCTCTGGCTTCTTGATTTAGAGATGTTGGAAGAGTTGTAGAACTTTCAGCAGGCTACAGGAAACTTCCTGTGCAGAGGCTTTGCTCTCTGTAAAATACGGTAAATCATCTCCTTGCAAAGAAGCCCTGCCTGATGGCTCAGATAGGGAAAGATTGGAGGGAGCATAGAAAAGCTGCCACATGGTTCAGTTCTGTCACCTACCACAGAAACTCTTGTCATCCTCCGCTGATCCTTTGACAGAACCAGATTCCTGTCAGTTTGTAGGACTTCTGGGGGCTGTTTACCCCTGAGAGGACACCCTGATGCAGTCTGCAGTGTTCCAGATTAGTTACCTGGGTTTAGGAGAAGTGGGGCCCTCTGAGGAATTAGGACCAGGTTCAGCTCTGGGCAACCCTTCTGGCTGGGGGTGGAATGAGAGCTATGGCTAAGGATGGAGGTGTTGCTCAGGGCTGTGCGGAGACTTTCAGCCAGCAGAGCTCAGCAGGGAACAGCACCTGCTGTACTGTGAGGACACCAGGGTGGCTGGCAAAAACATCTCGACTCCTTTAGTTCCCAGATGTGTCTTTTGCAGGAGTGTGTGCTGCTAAATTACCTTCCTTTTTTGCTGCAGCACAGGGACTGCTTGGTGAGCAGCCCTGTGGGGCTGCCTCAGAGAAAGGGAGAAGTCTCTGGCTCTCCTCTCCTCAGCCAGAGCACAGCAAAGGGCCTCTTGGTCAGAGCCCGGCATCTGGTGTTTAAAATGACTCACATGCTGACACGTTTGTTGGCATGTGAGTGATACATGTGATTACAGGGGAGGTTTGTAGATGCATTGGGCTGTGCTCTTTACATCAGTGGGGGAGGGCATACTCTGTAATACATGAGGTTTCACAGCTGGATCTGATCCACTTGCTCTTTGAGCTGAAAATGTGCAATGGCAGCCTCATGCCGCTTGCAGGGAGAGGAAGTCCTAGGGCCAACCTCCCAGCTGCAGAGAGGCTGTAAAGTGTCCATCTAGTATCTAATGTTTAATCAGTCTAGATTCAGAAATGTTTCTGAGGTTGGTTCTCCTTCTCTCAGTGTGAAAACTGGGGCAGAAAGAAACATCCGAGCAGCTGACCTGAGTTCAAAGCAGAGTTCAGTGCAGAACTCAGGTGTCCTACTTTCTGGCTTGCACCCTGCCCACAAGGCCCATCAGATCATCTACGTAGAAGCTTGAAGCAGCCGAACGTTTGTGTGTCATGACCCTAACATCCTGCTCTGTGCTGTTGTTTTTGGTAGCCTTTCCTGTCATATGCCTGCTGCCCAGCGCTCACGGCCCCTGCACGGACTGGACCACTCGCTGGTACTTTGTGGCGGTTGTTGGCAAGTGCAACAGGTTTTGGTACGGTAGTTGTCATGGCAATAAGAACAGCTTTGCCTCAGAGGAGGAGTGCATGAGGGCATGCCAGGACCCTGCGGGAGTCAGTCCCCTGGAGCGCCAGCATGCTCCTCGTGCAGGGACCCTGCAGCACCAGCGCACTGATTCCCACACTCACCCAGGCGATGCTCGGGGGGAGTGGCAGCCATCCCTGAGAGAGTCTGCAAGTCACAGCCAAGAAGGAAGAGTCTATGGGGCTTTGCACCCCACACGAGGCAGCCACAGGGTGGACAGCTGGAGAAGTGATGTGCTGTCAGAGTCTTTGCCAAGGACTGGTGTGCTGGCGAGCCAGCGGTGGGGTGCCCGGCGTGCTGAGGCTGGTGGAGAAAGGAGACTGGGCCACCTGAGCCAGCCGCATGTGATTCAGGAAGCGGCAGTGTCTGAGCATTCAGAGAGGCAGAGTGGCAGTGGCCAGCAAGCGCTGCCCCATGAAGGCGAGCAGTGGCCTAAGGCTTTTGGAGCAGATGCTTCTGTGACGGAGGGACTTGGGCACCAGGCATCTGCAGGCTCCTTCCCAGCACGAGCTCTGCACAGGTGATTTTTTTTCTGCTTTGTCAGCTGGTTGTGAGCCCCAGTGCCACTTCCCCTGGAGTGGAAGTATTGCCCCATCCAGGACTAGCTAACTGGGAATACCAGGCAACAGATTGGCTCTACATGTCCCTTTGGAAAATCAAGTTATTCAGGCCCTGAGGATTTCTGGTCTCTCTTTCCTTGCACTCTTTCTACTTTCTGACAGCACTGGAAGTTCTGTCTGTGAAAGGGCTGCAGGATGCTGCGGCCCTTATTTGGGAAGCATTATTTTGCTGTAAATGTAAATCCATAGGCATTTTGCTTGTTCTGACCAATTCATTTAGCTAACTCTCTGACTTTGGAGCCTTTACTCAGCACTGCATGGAGCAGCAGTGGGTTGTTCTAGGGAAGACTTTCAGGTACAGAGTTTGGGTTAGGGACAGTGTCACCCGGGTATCAGGAGTGCATGGAGCTAGATCTGTGTGTATCTGCATGGAGACCACTTGTGGTCCGAGGAGCTGCGCTCAGTTCCTTCAGAGGAGAGGAGCTGGAGGAGTCCCTGCCTCTCCCCTGGAGCTCTTCTAGCATTTAGTCTGTCCAGGCCAGCCTTTGCCTTGTAGGAGAGGGCTGCCCACATGTTATCTAGTGCATCTGCTCAGAGTTGAATGGGCAGCAAGTCCTGCTTTCCACTATGGGTTGTGACCGTCCTCCAGAGTCATATCAGAGGACCTAGAGGAGAGCAGCAGAGGTACAAGTGATGAAATTGCTTTTTCTTTCAGAGCCATCCTGGAGGAAGGCAGGCCCTCGCTTGTGACAGCAGCTGTGGGACAAAACATCCAGCTGTTCTGCAGGATAGGCACATTCCCCTTCTCCAGAGTGGAGTGGATGAAGGATGGGCAGCCCGTCTCCTCCGACAGGTTAGCTCAGCTCTCCTCATTGTAGAGCAGAGTTTGCACTCCTTCCTGGGCAGGGTGCCAAATATGCTTGCCCGCTTTTTTTGTAATCTCATTGTTAACATTCTTAAAAAGGAAAAAAAAGTTAATGAACAAACAAGCCCATGTACAGCCCTGAGAGCCCCTGTACGTGAGCTCTCTGCCTGGCCTGTGTGCAGCAGGCACAGATAAGCTCTGCAGTAGCACTGAGGCCTTGCCTGGTGTTAGGGGACAGAATGGGTGCTGCAAGGCACCAATGGGACCTGATGCGTGGGCAGTTAGACAGAAAAATACAGGCTGTGTAGGATCCCTCTTGGGGCAGCACTCAGTCAGTAGTCTAAGGAGAAGCTGGCAGCCAGATGACTCGGAGTTCTTCTGGCTGAAAGTTCCTGGTACGCCTACCTAAAATAATATTTTTAAAACTATTTTTAAAGCCTGCTTTTCCTGGGTTCCTAGCAGTTTTGAGCTATACAGTCACTTTGCTTTATGAAAATCACAGTTAATAATAGTGCCCAGTTCTGTTTGCAAATGACTGGGGGGGGAGCTCAAGCCCCTTCCTGGAAGGGCAGTTTGCCCCCTCATGGGAGAAGATTACTGAAAGCAGCTTCCTGTTTTCCCATCTCAGTTTCCTCCCTGCTCCTGACCTCCTTTCTGCCTCAGTTATTTCCCCTGCCCATGACTACTCTGTGGTTGATGGGGGCTTGTTTTTCTAAGCTGGGGAGGGCACTACATATTGGTGGTTGTAACATCAGCATGAAGGGCTGTGGACCCTTGGCTGGGCAGAGGGAGCTAATCCCTGCCCCTGTTGCAGGTACACCTACCAGTCTGACAGCTCCTTGGTGATCAGCCACATCAAGTCAGAGGACACAGGGACTTACACGTGTCTCATTTCCAACGGGAGGACAGAGAGATTGGAGAGACGACAGATTCAGTTACAGATCATAGGTGACTTATCTTCCACTTAGGACCAAAAGTGGTAGCCCTGAGCTACTTCTTAACAGTCGCTGACAACAGGAGCAATTAAAGCCAATTGCAGGAGCATATGGGACTTCCTCTGCTGCCGCACTGTGCCAGCAACATTGCCTTTGCTCTGTGGCAATGCCCTCCTGAGAGCTAGTCACAGCAGCAGGTCTCCTCCACTGTGGAGCTGCCACTGGAGAGGAGAGGCGATAGGACTTTTGGTGTTGCCTCATGATAAAGCCTTTGCCCTAAAGCACTTCCTCAGCTGCAGTGCCACCCCCTACCTGGACTTGCGGCTTGCTGGTTGCCAGCCCCATTTCCAGCACAGTGATCATGTCGTCTTCCCTGGGCACCATCAGCTGCCTCCTAATCTGAGACAGGAGGCTCCAGCAAAGGGGTTTCTGCAGTTTTCTGGGTCCTACATCTCACATTGTAATGTAATAGACTGGCCTGCTATAGCTGTCCATGCTATGTTTTGTATTTTGCCCAAACCGGTCCTTCCAGGTAACAGACTGCTCCCCATTTTGAAAATATGTGCCTTATTTAAAAAAAAATAAAAATAAAAAAGACTAATCTTAAAAGATGGACCAGCAGCCACCCTGTGGCCTCTGATCTCTGAGATTTGTCTTGTCACAGCAATAGCTCATGGGGCAGAAGGCCTAAGGGATGCTGCAACATGTCCACTAACAGAGGAGAGAAAAGAGTCTAAAATTGCTTGCCTGCGGGTCTGTGACTCTCATTAATAGATGGTGCAGGCTCACTGCACTAGTCAGTCAGAAAACAGATGGCTGAAGGGCTCTTTGGCTCCAGTTCAGCAAGCTCTCCCAAGCTCATAGAAACCCTATGCAAGAGGTCACAGTGTGAAGGATCTTTTTATTCACATAAGGCATTTTATTTTGAACAGAGTACCAGGGTGCTGTTCTGGCGGAGAGTGAGAGAGGTCGGGTCATTCACAAGGAAAATGAGCAACATCGAGAGCTATCCAGAGGCAGTAAAATTGTACAGGCAGCCGGTTCCTCTGTGCATCAACAATTCACATACAGGTAAGTTCGCATACAACAACAGTTTGTCCACCATGCCCAGCTGAAGAACCATATGGCATCTTGATGTAGGAGAGCCGAGGGTTGGAAAGGTCTTGGGTCAGCTGTTCTGGGGCTCGGTTGGGAGGCCCGGCGTACTGAAGTGCTGACAGCAGAAATGGGCAAAGATCCCAGTGACAAGCTGTCTTCTGTCCTCCTGGGGGTCTCTCAAAAGAAGCATGTCCTGAGCAAAGACACACAGGGAGGCAGGCAGCGAAGGAGCTAGATTTAAAGGAAAGCAGAAGTGTGAGAGGCTGCATCCTTAGCTGTTTCAGCTATAGTCAGAAAAAGAAACCTCTTTTGGAAAGAGAAGAAAGCAAATGGGACTGATTAACTAGCACAAAAAATATGTATTTATTTTTAGAAAGCTCTAGATACTTTAGCCCCACCTTATCTTAAAACAAGCCAGTTTGATTCAAAACTATCTCCTCACCTACTGACTGGTGTATTTTGCAGTTTCTTGCTTGTTTCTGTGGTACCTCTTGGCCCTGAAGAAATGAAAGGATAAAAAAGTTCCATTTGCCATAAATGCAGCCTGATGGGGCTCTAAATTAAATGCGACCATGATCTGATGGTCACATCTTCCTTCTTTTGAGTTTACTAACCTAAAACCCAGACAATTTGCTGAACACTCCAGCAACCTCCTTAGCTGCTTCTGCCCTTCTGCAAAAATAAGTGATTCATTGAATTAAGAGCGTTGAATTAATGCTCTTTGGTTTTGTTTTTTGAGATGAATTCAGGTCAGAGAATGGATGTGGGGGAGACGATGTTTTCTTTGACTCTGGGAATGTCATCGTTTAGTTCCCTTCTGAAATCGTGTTTATCTGTAGTTAGAAGAGAGCAAAGAGCACAAGGAGATGAATCATGTGAGAGCCTGAGCTCAGCCTTTCTGCAGCACTCAGTGGATGATCAGCTCCCAGGCCTTGCATGCTGTCAGACAAATGATTGCAATGGGCTTTTCACACCCTAAAAAAATATTTGCTCATTTTTGTGTGCCACACAAGCACCTTGAGGGAAGCTTGCTTGGTGCTCTGCTCTCCAGGGCTTTGTGCCGCTCACCATATGCTCACTTTGTGAACACTTCCTAGGCTGTTAGCCAGGGGGATGCTATGGGATAGAGGAATACTTTGAGCTCCTATCTCTAAAGGGTGAAGTTGGCTGGCAGGAGTGCAGCATCAAGCTGTGCTGAACTCAAGCAGGATTCGATGGAGGCTGCTCTTTTCTGGGAGTGAAAGTTAGTAACAACAAATATCTGAGCTCTGAGGGAAGAGCAGAGGCCGCCCTTTCCCATTGGAAGCAAAAATAAGGCTTGCAATTAAACAAGGCCTTGTGTTGAAGGTCAAATGCTGACCACGGAAGTTGCTGCATCTTTTACGATGCTTGTGGGTGTGTGCTTTACAGATTGCTAATGGATAAGAGCGAGCCCTCGGTGGTGGAGGCCAATGTCGGGGAGAGAGTCAGACTGCCCTGCACAGTGGAAGCATCGCCCACTCTCACCATTGAGTGGCAGAAGGATGGACAGCCCCTCTCCTCTCCCAGGTGAGACCCCAGCTGCTCCAGCACGTGCCACAAGCAGGTTAACCAGGAGCAGAGCACTCTTCTCCCTCAGCCCTTCCTGTGTCCTCTCCCTAGAGAGCAGAGCTGCTGGCCATGCAGCTAGGACCTGTCCTGCTTCATGCTGGGCAGCTTCATCTGCCGGGGCCAGGCAGTACTGTTTGACTGCCCTGGCCTCGCTCGTGGAGCGAAGCCTCAACATCAAACCCTAAAGTGAACAGCTGTGATACAGGGTGCACAAATGAGCCAAAGCTGAAATTTGTTCAGCTACAAGATTAGCAGAAGATGCATGGCAAGTCAGTTTGCCAAAAAACAGCTGGTCTGTGAATGAGGGGACAGATTTACCAGCAAAAATATTGGGGCACCTGCAGTGAATTTTCCTGGCTACTGATACTGCTCTCCTGCAACTCCTCTCACTACCTTGCTCCCAGAGGGCCTGCTCCAGCAGAGAGCTTTTTCAGAGGCTGCAGCACTAGTGCTGGGATTTGAGGACAGGGGTTGTGATAGTTTGAACTGGACTGCTGCTAAACCTTCTTTTGGAGGGTGTTACCACAAAGCTGTGCACAGGGCTTGACTCCAGCTCTGGTGCTGGAGTCCCATCCTGGGCCATGCACCAGCTGAGGAGGTTTCTGGCTTTGCCCCCCAGGCACAGGCAGCAGTCAGACGGGGCACTGGTGATCAGCCGGGTCAGCCCTGAAGATATTGGCTTCTTCACCTGCATCGCCTCGAATGGACGTGACCAGGACCAGCGCCAGGTCCTGTTCCGACCTCTAGGTACCAGACAGGTGGAAGTGCTACATGCTTGTGTGCGTACACACACACACACACGGAGACACACACATGCACACACATGCACACAGCAGGGAGTGAGGTGCTGGCAGCAGACAGGTATCACCTCTGGCCTTGCCTCTTGGCTTCACACCTAGCATTTAACAGGCAGCTTGAGGGCAAGGGAGCGGGAGTTCTTTTACTAGATGGTACAAAATCTGCACGAGCCTAGTAGAGCGTGGTGCTCTAGGCAGCTGAGAAAGGGGGCTGATAGCACAGTGAGAGTTGCTTCTCAGGGCCTTGTTTCTGGGATACCATGTGAATGGCTTCAGGAGCAAGAGGAACAAGGGGCTGGTTCATAAAGGGGGTGCATGTGATCTGCTTGAGTCCAGCTGGAGGAAAAAGCTCTTTGAGGCCTCTGCTGCTTGCTCTGGCTTGGGACAAAGTCCTTAGGAAGCACCGCGTTCCCCATAGAAATAGCTGTGATAGCTCCAAACATGTTGTTTCAGGACCTAGAAACTGTGTAGCTCATGGTAGCGTAAGCTGAACTTTTCTGATAGGAGAATACTCCTGCTACTGGAGGCAACATGGAATTGTCTTCCAGCTAGTGATGATTTCCTTTCTGGTCCAGAAGAGCTGAGGATCACTGGTCTTCTCCCAAGCATCACAGTACCCAAGGGAGAGGCTGCCCGACTTCATTGCATAGTGACTGGCAACAATGTGAATATACGGTGGTCAAGGTAAGCAAAAATGAGCCAGAACTTCCCTTTCTTCCTCTTCCTGAACCTCATGATTTATCCTCCTGCCAGGCCAGGATGCCTGCCAGATGTCTGCCAGGCCAGGGAGGGATGCAGGGTTCTTCTCAGCCCCAGCCAATGTTTTCCACTCTTCCTAATTGACTTTGCTATTTTCCTAAAAGTCCTGGGCAAGATCCCCGTGGGAAATGGAGTTCATCAAGTCCATGTTCCAGCAAAATGAGGAGGAGAGTGGGCACTGAGCTAAGAATTCATGGAGTTCAGGAAGGCTCTGTGCTGGAGAACTAGTGACATGACAGTAGTAAAAATTAAAGTGCATGAGCAGAGGAAGACCTTTAGTAAGTCTCTGTAAAATTCTCTCACTGACTAATCCTCGCAAACATTTTAGCTTCTACAATAACAGCCGCTCTTCCTCCAGCTTCCTGCTGGGACAATTCTCTCCCTCTGCTGTCAAATGGGAGCAAGGGAGAATTTAAAGGGTCTCATTAAGCATAAGAGAAAAGCTGTGTCCTCTTCTCTTTTCTTGCAGTGAAACTGTGAATTTGTGTGAGTGTTGGAGAGGTGTTCGTTGTTTTTTCCTACTTAAAAATAATCAGTTCTGTTTTGGAGCCTTCCTGCAAAGCATCCAGAGAGATGGATTGGTAGTTGTTCAAGTCTCTTTACTCCAAGGAGTAGGGCTGAAGTGGGCCTTCTCACAGAGAGCTTTTCTTCCATAAGTAAGTTTGGTATTTGAGTTAACAAGATGATGCAAGTTTCAGAGTCTGAGGAAACCCTTTTCAGTGAATCAGATTTTATTTCCTTGGTAACTGGCAGTTCAGAATTCAGGTGGTTTTCCTTCTGTACACAGAGCGTTTCAGGAAGAACAGAACAGACACAATCTTGCTGATTTCTCTAACACTTTTTGAAACAAACTTTTGAGGAGGAAAGAGGGCATATTGCTTGAGGACCATATGGGGTAGTAAGTAGTATGCACAGCTATTAGTACCAGCCAAACACTCACTGCCAGACCACGACCTGGAGAGAAGGAAAGGTACATTGCATCTTCCCTTAGTTCCTTAAACCTCAAAAGTGTATAGTAGAGGAAAGGGAAAAGGCTTAGCTGCCATGGTAGGATTAATTGTACAAAATGCTTTCCTCGGCAGGAATGGTGTCCCAATGCAGGCTGATGGCCACCACATCCACCTGTCCCGGGACGGAAGCCTGATCATAAGCAACGTTCAAGAGGCTGACGAGGGATCTTACACATGCAGTGCCTACAGCAGCAGCAACTCTGTCAGTGCCAGCACGGAGGTGAAAGTGATGAGGAGCAGGCCTAGCAGTGAGTACAGCTTGTCCTCCCTACTGCCCCCAGCACAGTGCCACCCTCTTGGCCATTACTGTAAGTTTGCCCACTGCGTGTGCCCATCCACCACCCACCACTGGCTGAGGGGAGCAGCAGGCGCCTCTGGGTTGCGCTACCTGCTTTCTGTGGGCATAAAAGCAGGGTGGTGCAGACAACCCCTCACCAGGGCGCTGGGAGCTTAATTAACTTCCTGAGGCCAAAACACCACAGTTAGCCGACAAAATGTTTGGCTGCAAGATTGATATCTGGCCTTTGGATGCCATCCAGCCTGCTTTTCACAGGTGTGAGGTGGTCTCCCCTCAAGAGATGTTAAGGCCCAGAAACTCCATCCTCCTCCTCTATCTAACCAGGGGCATCAGTGGGTCCCTCTCATCCTTGATATTAGACTGTGTTTAAAATAATCCCCTCAGAACTGGCAGGGTGGAGAAAGTAGGAACCTGTTGTGTTTTTCTGGGAGGGACATGGAAACCTGAGGGACGAGCCCTGGCAACGGATTTTCAGCTGGCTTCTTGCAGACTTGTTTGTCCCTCTTCCCTTTTGCTTGGCTGCAGCAGCTGTGAATCATGTTGCAGACCTGAGCAGAGAGTGCGTGGACCAGCCACACCTCGCCAACTGCGATCTGATCCTGCAGGCCCAGCTCTGCGGTAATGAATACTACTCCAGCTTCTGCTGCGCCAGCTGTTCTCACTACCAACCGCAGGCCAGCCCTCATCACCATGGGTGACAGACACCTCCGAGGCTACATGAAAGTACAGGTGACTGATGACAAAACACGAGCTCTGTCCTTTTACTGCATAGAACTGTTTTGGGAGCCCAGTTCTGTTTGAAAGCTTAAGAGGGTGAATTTAACAGTGTAGTGGGTTTAACTGTTCAAAGGTGGGAGAACCACCACCCTCAAGTGTATTGCAAACTTCTTTTTTCCTCCCCCCCCCCCCATATGCCTTGCAATAGCTAATCCATCTCTTCACTTAACAATAGCTGCAGTTACTCACGGAGCGAGATGACACTGGGAACAGGATTCTGTGACTTTATAGGAGGCGGATAACCAGCGTGAAAGAGGGAGAGACCAGTTGTTCACATAAGCAAGAGAAAAGTGCTCTTAAGAAAACAGTCTTTGAAGTGTTCGAAGATGGGCCTGAACTGTCTTAACTAAAGCATGAATCAGTGAGGAGCATTTATAATCCTGGGGAGCAGTTTCTATCTAAATGCAGAAGACTCTGGACATGAGTGGCTTGATGCATGTAAAATTAGTATTTGGGTTCTATGAGGGGGATGCATCCATACAGGGATGCATCCATAATGTCACATATTGTAGCTGTTTTATTCTAGTACCCCTTAGACAAATTTCTAGTTGGGTCAGTTCGGCTCTACTTGAATATAATCAGCTTTGGAGTGAAATGCAGAAGCAGCGTTTCACAAAAGCTGGAGCACAAAACAAAAGAATACTTTAGCCCTTTCTAAATGGTAGGGATAATTCAGATGAATATAACACTATCATCTGTTCTGCTGCAGTTTAATATGACTATCTCTAGGAAGGCTTTTTTTTTTTTTTTTTTAGAAGCCAAAACTGTTCTGTTGAATTTAATGCAAAGATGGGATCTGTGGTAGCCTTGTGCTGAGTTTGTGCTTGGCGAGGACAAGAGGTAGGGGCCAGTGGCTTGCCAGAATAAACCTCCCAATGATCTGCTCTAGTCTCAGTTAACTCCGGGAGAGCCTGGCTCTGCATGCGTGGCCTGGGCCAACTCCTGCTGTTACGAGCTAACAGATGAGGACTTCCAGATGCAGAGTAGCTATAGCTGAAAAGCATCCAGCATTTCAAGATGAGCACTGGGTGACAGCTAGCATGTAGGCAAGGGTCTGAAAGAGAAATTCTCAGGTATTAAGATGGAGTGATATAATTTGTTGAGCCAGGGAGGGCCCATAGTGCTGTCAGTATCTCACAATGGAACTGCAGCTTATGAGCAAATGCATTATTTTGCAGCCTCAATAGTATTGTTTTACCCTCACATTAGTCCTAGCATTTCCTCCTTCCTCACTCCAAACTCCAGAGACTTGGATGGGTTAACCATATAAATTAGCACCATCACCTATTTAGTCTATGTATAGTTGTATCTAAAACTAGTACACTGATACGTGATACTAGTGGGTTTGGGGTGGGGCGTGGAGGAGGGTTGGTGGTGTTCCCCCCTGCCCGCCCCCCCCCCCCCCCCCCCCGTTTCCTTTCCTTTAATTTAAGGCTTGTAAAGAAGGAGTCTAATTCTGGACTGTGATCACACCACTCTCCTTCAGGCCAGAATGAACACTCAGGGCAGCAGTGATACAGAGGTGTAAATCTCCACGCTTGACAGCCTAAAGCGGGTCTGGAATCTAAATCCAGTAAATCAGTTCAGCTGCACCTAAAAATAAGAATTACTAACCTAATGATTGCACTCTTTTCAGCACAGGTATGTCTTCAAGACTGGACACCATACTGTAAGATGTGAACACACTAAAAAGTCTAGAAGCAATCCAGTAAAGGAGTGAGAGGTGACAGATTTTCAAAGAGATTTTTTTTTTTTTTTTTTTTGAGAGGTCAGTGATAGTCTGCTTGCTAGAAGGCAGAAAGTCTTACTTTGCAGTGAAGATCCATTAATTTGGCTATTAGGAAAATAAGCCTCTGCTGTGACTCTCAGGATGGGTTACACTATGTTAGTGAAGTTGCCATCATTGGTAATTTAAAAACAATGAGATAGATAGTCCTGAGATCAAGTCTACTTGTATATGTTCATAAATTTGCATTTAACATTTCAAAACAGCACTTTTTTTTTTTTTGGTTTTCTATCATCTAGAATATTTGATGCTATAGTATGAATCAACCTTCTGAGACAATGGCCCTAATCACAACCTGTGTAAATGCCAGTCTCAGTGAAACAGGGATGAGACCACTGAGCTCATGTGAACCTTCTCAAGAGTGTGGTTAGAGGTAGATTATAGCTATATTTAACCCCCACTCGCCTTTTACTTTCACTGAACGTGAGCAGTCATTTCTGTAACTTCCCTTCCTATTTTGTCAGAGGCCTTTTTTTTTTTTTTTTTTCTTCTCAGTAAGAAGATTTAGATAGTATGCATATTCAGCTTTCATTTAAGACGCATAGTTATAAAGCATACAGGCAGGGAGCTCTTTCTTAAGACTTCTGAGAGCTGTAACTGCCACCTGTAGTCTGATGGACTCTAATTTCACGCTGAAGGGGTTTTGGTTAAGAAGTGAGCATTTATTCTCTGACTTTCTCTTTCTATTGAGTATCCATGGTAATAAGGATTGTATTTGAAGGCATGCAGTTCACTGTACATGCCATCACTGCAATAGTTAAATAAAAGGGCTTTTCCTTACCTCCCCCCCCCCACCATTTGGCAAGCTGAGATTTTGCTTCTGTGTAATGTCACTAACTGCCTAACTGGCTGTTTACTTTTTGATTTGTGTACCAAGCTGTTACTTTCCTTCCCTAAACAATGGTTTGTAGGAAAAGCATATTTCCCTTGCTGTTATCATCAGGGCAGGGGAAGGGTGTAGATATACTGGCCTATTTTTTGGATGGTCTTTGGGCAGTGCTGTGAAAGACTTAGGGGGGGCTAATGGGGGAGAGGAGGAAAAAGCATGTATAGCTTTTTCTAATCATATATATGTCAGCTCTCCACGCACATATGACTACAAATATGTGTCTGCTTTCCAAAAGCTGAAAAAGCATCAGTACTACCTCAAATACTATAGCGAGTATTGGTCATTACTAGTCATGCCATACTGAAGACAGGTATGCTTAATGCAAGAAGCTATACAGAAAAAAAGCCCCAGCTTTGTAGACCATGTCACTGAATAGCATTGTACTTGCCTGGAAGCAGAAACTGCTGGCAAGCTCATAAAGAAGGAAGCATTTCTAAAGGAAAGGCTCAGAAACAGTCTCTTCTGCTCTCTTTATTCCACTATAGTAATATACACCCCTTTCAGGTACAAGGTCTGACTTTTCTCTATACCTAAACTTTTTGGTGCACACAGGAATGCAGTGTGAAGCAGTCACATTAAGAGGGTAGGTATAGCAACTTACTGGCAGAACAAAGTGAAAACACACTCCTGCTCACATGGCTATGAGATCTTCACTCCTTTTAATACTAGGAGAAAGAAAATCAAAATGAGTTTTCTTTTTTCCCCTATTTGAATGTTAGTGGCTTCGTGTTTGTCTCTAAGTAAATATTCAGCATTAGAAAATTCAGCGATGCAAACTAGAATCTAATGCTTTCAGTAAATCCCTCCTTTTTTGGAGCTTTAAATAGCAAGGATATTTGCAAGTTAGGTCTTAAAGTTCTAGGTAATGTAATAGGGCGTACAGAAAAGCAAGCCATGAAAATATTGTTGTTAAGCTTCTAGGCTGGCAAGCGGTTTGTCTTTGTTCACCTAGTAACACAAAAGGACAAATCCTGAAAACCAAAGGGGGAAAAATAAAGCTTTCACAGACAGTGCTTCTACCACCAACATTTATTTCTGTTAAAGCAGATTATAAATCATCAGTACAAATATATATAACTTACATTTGCTTGTAAGGCCAAAGTTTAAATGTAAAGTTAAAATGAGATGGATTTCACGAGTCACCAGAGGCAGAACCTGGACCAGCTGCAGCCTTAATCACAAGGTTTCACAAATCAGTGGAAAAAATAAAAACAAAGTTAAAATCCTCTAAGAGCTATTGACAGACAAACATAAAATGGGTTCCTAGGTAGCCCCAGGTTGTAGATATGATTACATTAAGTTGTCACAGTAGTGTTAGAACCAATAGATTAAGACAAGGAAACTGCAGCGATACATGAAAGAAAATAAACATACTATATATAATATGTAGCCTGATTCCAATAAAAAACAGTAGACTTTTCCCCATGGTTTTCAAGCCATGACAATACTGTTCTTTATTTTTTTTTATTTAAAACTACGATATAATGACTTATTGGTTGTGATTGTTGTTGCAATATGCTACTTACAATGAACAGATACAAGAACAAGCTAGGGCCCCTTTCTTCCCTTCCCCCTCCCCCCAAATATTACTTACAATAAGAATCAGTGATAAATCAATCTTATGTACAATTTCTTACATCCAACCCCTTTTTTTTTAAACTTTGGCAAGATTACTTACAACTCATACAGCTTTTAATATCCAACTATGTAAAATATTCTAGATGCATAAAAATAAAGATTTTGGCTTTACTTTATTCTTTATATATAATATTCACTTTGTTACTGAAAATGGAAGCTCAACTTTTTCCACAAACCCAGCTTTTGCTAAGCAGGTGACAATCTCCCACCCATACTCCACCCCCCGCACACCTCTTTCCTGGGGGGTGGAGGGGGAGAAGAGGCAGGGGGGGTGAAGTCCAGGACTCACAGGGCATCAGAAGGACACAGGTACAGTACTTCCTTTCTGTAAGATCGTTGATGTTTCTGCAGAACAGGCTTCAGGACTGATGCCCTTCTTTGCTCTGTTTGACTTCCAGCTTTCCAAGTGAGGAGGGACTGCAGACTGGGGTGGCTTCAGGTCTCCTCTTAAGAACGGAGCATTAAATTCTTTGTATGTTTATATCTTCTCCATAATTGTTCCTTCTTCCTAACCCATTTTCATTTGAAGGGACTTTTTGGGATTATCAAAGCAAACTGATCAGAAACAGTCTCCTCTGCTCCCTTTATCCCTCTATACTAATATACAATTTACTTACCCACCCTTACAGGACTGTTTAAAGTTCAATCTCAAATGTTTTCTGTAAATCACTTGAGAAGGGGTTAGTTGGAGAGGGATTAGTGCGCTGCTTTGCCTTGCTCTCTAGCGCTGCCCACTGTGCTTCAAATGGGTCTACCTGTGGAGCAGCTGCAGGAGGCTGTGAAGGCTTGTCCTCTGCAGCCCATTTGCCACCATCAACTCCATTGAAAGCTGCAGAGCCGTTGTGCTGTGCAGGTGGCTTGAAGAAAGGGCTGGTCGTAGCACTGTTGGTTTCATACTGTGGGAACGTCTGCTGTTTAACAAGACTGGGTGACTGATGGGGAAGGGCTGCTGGCGTGTGACTTGCAGTACCAAAGACATTGGCTACCATCTGGGAAGGCGTGATTCCAACCACAGGTACGCTCGGAGCTGCATAGGTCATCCCATTTGCTACAGCATAGGGCTGAGCTGGAATAAATGCTGGCTGCATGGGCGGTACCACACCAACTGGCACAGGCTGAGGTGCAATGAAGGTATTCACTGGGAAAGCTGGTGCTGCCTGGGAAGTTGTTGGAGGAGGTTGTAGTAGTGGCTGTGGGGCTGGCGTTGGCTGCTGTTGGGCTCTGACAGTCTTTGAGACCTCTTCCAACCAGCGGTCTGCCTCTGAGGGAGTGCGTCTGTGATTTCCTTGGAAGAGACTTGGTGAGGCTGCACCTGAGGAGGCACTCCATTCAGTTCCTGGGAAGAAAAGCACATTAACACTTCTGTTCCTCACCCTTTTATCAGTGCTAGCTAGAAAAATTGGAAGATGTGTGCAAGAACAGTCAGGCTACCCTCCCTCCACAGTTGAGAGGGTGCAACCAATGGTGGAAGCATATTTTTGTATCCTAGTGTACTATTCTGTTATAGGAGGACACTGGTAAAGAAGGGATGGAGAAGAGCTTCTTCACTACAATGCAGGATTTTTTTTTTTTTATAGCAGACTTCTGAGACTTTAGGGCACACAGAAGTGCCACCTGCCTTCGTTGTTACTTAGCAGCACTGACTTCGTCCATAACCACTAATTCCTCCAACAGAGGAGTATCAATCTCTGCACATACAGCTCAGGACTGGTGGATTGTTAGAATACAAAACTATAGAGAACTGTTTTTAAGGCTCACTTGCCCTGCATCCTAAATTAAGGCTTTACCCGTATAGGACAGTAATGTAATGGTATTAGGAGTTAAGACAACATTCATTTTTCCATCACATATGTGTCAAAGTGAAGTATGAACACTTCCTACCATATACCTGAACATTTAAGGAAGTACATCTATCAAATTACAATATATGTCAGCCGTACTTACTATGACTCCCTTGTTTATATTCGTCCTTCATCTCCACTCTTTCCTTGCTCTCTCCACATGTAACTTGGGCTGTTAACCTCTCTAATTCTTTTGCAGTGTTCAACACAATATTTCAGATTTTTTTCCCCTATAAAAACAGCTCGCTCTGCTTTTAACTCATTTGTCTTCAACAATTAAAAAATAATCCCCATCACTTCCATTCCACCCACAGTTCACAACCATCTCCCATCAGCTGAGTTCTATTGGTTTCCTTCTCCCTACTGTATTAAATTCTATTTTCCCTCCAATAGGACCTCACCGACTTTCCAATGTGATGAGAAAAGCAACCAGGAATGCTAGATTGCAGCTCTGCAGTTCATATGTTATTAGATGTTTTGCAGAAGTAGAATATCATTACTGCTCAGTACTCTTAATTTAAGCTGATTGTAGAGACTGGATAAACTGCACCTAAAGATTAGTTTACTGTTGTTTTTTTACAGTGGGAACTCTTGGAGGTAGAGCTTAGGGTCTCACTTTTATGGGGGAAGACCTACTGATAATGGGTCTGGTGCTCTCACAAGGCCAAACAGAACCTATTTCACTAGCAAGGTTGCTTTTTTTCTAGTTGAGCTTTCACCAGGAAATGGTGTTAGTTTGATTGTAGCCTTCTAGCATAAGTGTCCACATGGGTGACAGCCTCACGTTGTATATTAATATAGACAAGGACTGGAGGAACAGACTAAACTTATTAAACAGAAGACATGAACTTCTAAAACCTTTAAGGACTTGACTTATTCTCTCCTTACTTAGTTTGGTGGAAAGAACACACAAAAATTATTTTGGGTACACAGATAGATTCTCTCCCCTTCATCCCCAAACATGCACTATTTCTTTACTTCCTTTTTAAGCATCAGATTTTCTAAAAAGCTGCCAAGATAAAAAAAAAAAAAAAAAAAAAAAAAGAAAGCTAGCTTATACATCCAGAACCAACGAGTTCATAGCTTCCCTCCATCCACTTGTGCAAAAGGCTACGACTTCCGCCTTTTGTCACTGTCCCTTCCGCTTTTCATTAAGTGGCATTGACAGTTGGCTCAAGGGCTCAATTATGCTTCTGATCCAAGTTCTCAGAGAAATGCATAGGATCCGCTTCCAATCTTACCAGAGACCATGGCTGCAGCTCCAGTATTAGCAGCAGGAGCATGAGCCCAAGGATTGGTTTCACGAACTGGCATAGCTGTGGACACTACAGCAGCTTGGGATGGTTGAGCAGCAAGCACACAGAAGGCAGAGGCAGTGCCATTAACTAAAATGGGAGCAGACAACATCAGTGCAATTAATTCATGCAAGGCATGCGCATGACGGGAATATTAGTGGGCCAGGTTATGCCTATCAACATACAACAATTTTAGACGTGACAGTGGTTTGTGTAAATTAGCCAAACAGAACTGAGAGTTGATAAAGCTAGTAAACTCCATTTCACCAAACCAACTCTTGTTAATGAACTGTGGGATGCTGGCTTTTTATGTACTTGATGAGATCTTGCATTCTGATAATACCTGCTTCAGATTGAAGTTAAATTTGGTGGTTTTATAGGGATATGGCTCACCAGAAGTTACAATAACATGATTAATTTTAGGTTCAAAGGAAGAACAGATTTTAGATGCTAAGTAACAGTAACTACATTTAGCAAGGAGAGGTTCTTTTCTCACACTACTTGTATTAAAAAAAAAAAAATCAGTGGACCAAAGCTCAGAGGCTCTTAAGAATTCTGTAGTTGGCATCTCTCCAAAACTTATCAAAGTGTTTCCATATGTGAAAAACAGCAATGATGTGGTAGCACACGATCCGCTTCCCTTGTGGGATTTTGTTCCTATGTTAAGAACTGTGACACAGTTCTTAAGGTTATTATACTTGAGTAGGCAGAATGTTAAATTGCCATTATCTCAAAGCCAGTCCCTTTTACAGGTAACTACCATGTGGTAGGTGCATGAACTTTTAGTGAAAGATTAAAAACAAAAACACAGAAAAAACTCAACAGACAAGATGAATAAAGCAGGATGCAGTCCTCCAAAATACAGATACAGGACTACGCAAGACATTAAGACAATGTACTACTGGAAAGCACCATTATGTGCATTCAAGCCTCATTCAGCATGACCACCATGCAAGCAAAGAAATCACAAACCTTGAAAGGCAGGAGACTGTGGTGCAACTACTGTGACTGGTTTTGTCATGGGGGCTGAAGAGAAAGGATCTTCCGATGGCGTGCTGAAAGCATTGGTGATCTGAGAGCAGAGGGCACTAATGCTGTCGCCTTCCCCTTCTACCTCAGGGACTGAAAAAATAAACAAAAAAAATCCCTTAAATTGGAAGTTTAAGTTACAAATACTTATGTTAAATTGAAATATAGTTAGTTCCTTTATCTCCTAGATATTCTTTCTATTGAGTTGAATGACAGCTTCTTTTAAATCTGTGGTGAAGATCTGATGGTAGAAATAGCCATATTAATATATTTTTTAAGCCAAAAGGGTAAGGAGATCAGCGTTCCAGATTTGAAGTTAGTATTACTGCTTCTCTCTGTTGATGGAAGAGGATGTTCATTACAGAAAATGAAAGGTTTTTCTATAGCTTTAACAGAGACCTAAATCTTTTGGTATTGAAGAGTGCTAAATATATCAAGGATTTGGCACTAAGATTTGGCATTCCGTGAAATGAAAATGCTTATGATAGATTTAACTGTTCCAACAACATACTCCCACAGTAACTACATGAAGTTTAAACATGTTGCCAGTAATACACGGTGGCAAGTTAAGTCTACAGTTAGAACGCTGATTGTCACAGTACAGCAGTAGCTGAAATCCCTAGCTCTTATATTAAAATTATGAAAAACAAAAGCTTAATGTTCAAATAAATGGACACTCACAGTTTTAAACTAAATAGATCAGCATAGTGTGGATACAGTGACATTTGGAGTAAACTGCTGACTTACCAGATGTTCTCATTATTTCTAATTGCACTGCTTTTGAAAAGTGCTGATTATTAGTCCTTCATTACACAGAAGTGACATGAGCAGGCATAACAAGCACAAATAGTACAAAAAACATAGGATGGGTGGTATGATATGCACTGTACCTAAAATGTAGGGTGAAGCATGCCCAAAAATCAATTCTTTGAGGGATATTCCAATAAAATGCATATAGTGTGACAGTAAGCAGCACTGGCAGCTGCATACATAGGAACATCCTCAGAATAAATTCAGATCATAGTGCACTCAATCAGCATCACTTTTGCAAGCAATGCAGTACTAGTGTTAAATTGATTAACTCAATGCTGGTCTTAATGCACAGGCCACCAAATAAGAATCGTAAGAGAAGTCAGATTAGATATTGATGGTGTTTTTGCCTTTGCTGCAGTATGTTTTATTTTAAAGCTTGGAACCCTAAAACTATCTCTGTTGCCAAATGAGAGCACAGCTGTCCTACAGGCTAACCTAGCTGAAGGGATTCTAGGATATTATGCAAGGTACTAATCACCCCAGATGTTTATGTTGGGATGATTCTATAAAATCCCACAGCTATCATGTGAAAACAGCACCACACGTTACTGATACAGTTGGTTATACCGTCTAAACCATAAAGGTATTATACATAAGGAGGTGAAAAGAGGTTTCATTGCTCTCAAAAGGAGGAGTTCAGAAAGACGGAAGGACAGACATGAGGAAAAATGTCACAGGATCCCATGACAAGTTGTTAAGGCCTTGGAGGCGTTCGTCTGTCAAGACGCTCTGGCAGTATCCTGAGGAAGTGGTTCAGTGACTCAGAGGAAAGAGCAGCACCTACTAAATCACCAGCATCTATTCCTGGAGCACTTCAAGCTTTGCTCCAATGTTTCAAACATGGATTACAGCTGCTTGTCTTCTGCATGTGAATATTGTATTTGAAATTCTTGCATGTTTCCAAACTAGATTTTTTCTGATTTGGTGATACTGTCTGTTGGTGAGAAAAGATCCACACTGGGGGAGGAAGGAGGATTTACTACAGCCAAATAGTGAGTTATTTAAAGCCACAGGAGAGGAAGGGAGGAAGAGACAATGTAAGATAATGTTTCACTCAAACCATTTGGTTTTACCTGAGTTTTTCATAGGGAAGTCAGTCTTCCTTTGCACGGTTGAAGGCAGCTCATTTATTCGCAAAGACAACTGGCGCTTAAAAGGAGACATCTTTTGGCTAAGGGCAGGGAAACCCCTGAAAGAACCTTGCCTGGCAAGCTGCTCTATAGGGGCATGCCTTCGAGGAATAGCGTGGGGATTGTTCATTTCTTTATCCAGAGGGGCAGCAATATCAGCAACAGGAGAGGTTGGTGAGCCAGGAGAGGGGGCAGTATTGTTTGGTGCAGCACTTGGCGCTACTGTTTTCACTTCTGGTTCAGCTGATGGAAGAAATAGAGTGAGGTTAGGAGAGTAAAGCAAAGTATTGTTCAACTGCATGCCCCCCCACACCTCTATTTTATTTTGGAAAGAGAAATCACAGGAATTTGTATCATTAGTACTTTTTCACAAGGAGTTTCTAATACCGCAGCAGAAAAGTCATTTCTTTATACCTTCATTATCTTCACCTTGTCACTTTACCATAAATCCAGTCTCCAAAGAAAAGCTTACTGAGGCTAGCCAGTTCACAGAAACGATGGTGTCGTATGTATTCCTTCTAGCTACTACTGAGGTCACTGCTCTGGAAATACCTGCACTTTATGATTCAAGCTGAGAAGTGTGTCGGGAGATTCCTTTATTTTGCCTCATGGAGAACTGGAAGAAGAACAGATTATGGCCAAAATCTTACCACTCACTAACTGTATTCAGTTAATGAGTGGTATTGCTCAGCAGCTGCAGGGAACAGAAGCCAGCTTTAGGACCTTCTTTTAAAAGCTGCCCTCCTACCCTTGCAGAATCAGCACCAGCAGCCAAACATCCTGCACAAGCTTCAGCAGGCCAAAGACAGCACTCAACAGGTTGGGCTGCATTCAGTGCTCAAACAGCAGCTCCCCGTTTCCTCCAAGGAATAGGTTACAGCTCACATGGAAGTGTGCTGCAGGGTAGATCCAGCCTGCAAGATGGCAGGCCATGCTAACACCAGTTACGTTTACATGAAGCAAAGATACCAAGATCATGTGGATCACTTCTTCAACTGAATTTAGCTGTGATGTTATTACCCAGTCACTAGTTACTTATACTGGAAACTGCAGTTTCAAGTCAGCTGCTTCATTTTGCGGAGTTCTGTGTAGAACCACAATGCTTTGGTCAAACAGACCTAATTGTTGAAATGTAGGTTTAAGCTTAGTTTAGATCATGACACCTGTGATTAGAACAACAACGGGGATTTTTCCATCTCTAGGAACACTGTCTCTAACTCATGGCATAGGTGAATCAGCTTTGAAAGCAATAAACACAACTTTTTATATTAAAATAGGTCAACAGAGAGAGGGGGAGAAGGGGAAAATTTGCTATCCTAGGGTGAACTTATTTTAATATATAGCTTTTCAAACTTCTTAGAAAAAACAATGAGGGTTTTTTTGTTGTTGACCCATCAACAGAATAACTAGAAGTCTGGTAAAGAGAAGAGTCACTCTGGAGATTTCTGAGGAGTTGGAATGGTAGGAGGAACTAATTATGTTGTCTTGCAAACTTCAGTACCCATGAGTTGCAGCTGCTCGTTCAAGTGAAACTTTTCTAATCAGTCTTTCTTGGAAAGGATTTCACACACCTTCATTGAGTCAAGACTTTGACTCATGCCCTCAAGCAACAAAGGCCTTGCGTTTAAGCTTCATTTAGCACATTCTAAAACTAATGTATGGGAACAAGCAGATGGATGATGAAAACGAAGATTAAAGTTTTGCGATAGAGTGGCAGTGTAACACTTGCTGTGGAATCCTCTGAAACAAAAGTTCACCTCTACTACAAGATGAGCTACAGACAGTATTTATTATAAGTATTTTCTGGTAGTCTTGAAATTCTACCATCTATAGCAACACTTGGGTAAAAAGTCCTTCTACTACCACATGAATATGAGAACACTTCTGCATTTTGAATGGTTATGAAGTAGAATTAACTCCTCTCAATCAGCCAGGAATTATTTTTGAATGTAACTCACAGTGCACCAGTTGAGTTAGTTACTGTTTTTTATGGAAAGCACACTGATTGACCTGTTCTTCCCTCACGCAATATAATACTAAAAACAAACGTTGTAATCTGCCTTAAAATCAAAATAAAAATACATTGTTTTCCCGTTAAGAAAAAAGCATACTGTTTTCTGTTCATTTACCACAAGCTTTAGACTACGAGAAAGGATCACTTCAAGTCTGGTAAACTCATGTTGTCATATTTTTATACCATTTTTCTAATAAGGCCTTCTAGTAGGGCACTTACAATGTTCTCTGCCATAAAGCAGGCTGGTGAAACAAAGCAGGAGCAGCTTTGTCCAATTGCTTTCACATATGAAGCCATTCATACTTTTTCTAGAGGAGATGTGGGAGAATGCCCTAGGAGTGAATCTGGGAGCGTTTTTCCACCTTGTGAAATGATATGAGTGTTTGAGAATATGATTTGTACATAATGAAGGTAGAGAGAGGGAATTTTGCAAGGAAGTTAACCTTCAGTTCTTGGGTACGTCCTCAGTACCTACTGAGGTTCGCCTCAGTACTGATTTTGCTTGCTTAAAGATTGTGCAAGTTGCACCCTGTACCTTTAGCATCCGGCATCTGTCTCAGAATTTCCTCTCTTTCTGCTTGTTCAGTAGCTGTAGTGACCCTGAATGACCCCTCTCTAGTGAACGTGGTTCTGCTGGCATCAAAGGTGGCAGTCACTCCACACTCCTTCTCTCGCTTCTGCTTTCGCTCCAGGCATGCTGCAAATGCACAGCCCACGGCATGACTCAACCTTTCCCCCTGTGCAAGACAACATTGCATCATACAGTAACTGCAACAGAAACATACGTGTGTTTCAAGCATTACGAGGTGATAACTTGTCTTTACGAGAGGAATCTAAGGCATTAAAGAGAACTACTGTAATTAGCCATATTGCATGGGTCTTAAATTAAAGCTGGTGCATAAAGGCTCACAGCTACTAATGCACAAGCAGTGTTCAAGAAGGCCACCCAGAAATGAAAGAGATTGTCAGATAACCTGTTTAGTTCAACTGCTACTAAGATACTAGTGTGATAACATGTCTGCACGGGTCCCTTGTCTCTGGATACATTTGTGCACAGAGAAACTCTTGTGAAGCCATTTTATGTAGGTGTGAGTCCTGAAAGATAAATGAAAGCTATTCTCATACATGGAGAAAGTTTACAGAGGGCTCAGGGAGACACTACTCTTGTGTGCAAACATGTGAAAACTAAGAGCACAGCTAAGCCTGCTTATATCTCTAATGGCGCTGACTAAATGCACAAATAAGTACTAAGAGTGCCCTTTTGAGAAGCATATGCTCACTATGTTCTTAAATTAGGCTTTATAATGGGTCCCAGAACAACTCTGATTTACTTAGCAAGAAAAATCCCTAAGTGCAACAGAGTATTCTCACATGTAAAAACAAATATTTAGTATATTAATAAATATAATAATAGGATATATATCACATATAATAAGCCCCGTCGAGCTTCTTCTGCATGCTTTTCTCTGTGCATTGTCCGCACCCGCCTGCCCCCAACTTCCCATTTAGAAGGCAGAAGACCAGCGGTCCACAAAAGTGACATAGAAGATCCCCATGACTCAGGTTTAACTTCAGCTGGGTTCGTCATAAGAAGAATAGAACTGATTTCACTGGGTAACCCATCATTGCTGCATACAGAAGGCTTCTAAGCCTTCCAAAAGGCACTTCTATTATTAATCAGGTCAAAAGGATCCACTGTCCTACAACTGCAATCAGGAAATGAAATTCAAGTCAGAGGAAGTCTGGCAACCCAGCTGATATGGAGGCTATAGTTGAGTCAGAGGTGCTGTCAGTACCAGTGACTTAACTCATCTGCTATAGTCGGTAATGGACGGGAAGCTGTAGTTTCACCATTACTCTCTAAAGAGAAATAATAAATTGTCAAATATAATTGCTCTGAACACACAGCTATGCAGAGTTTACTCTATAAATTTGCATATTCAGAATAATTTGCTATACTACTTACTACTAGGAGGTTTCAAGCACTTTGTATAATACAGGTGAGATTCAACAGAAGAGTAGATTGGGAAGCTGAATGAGTTACCTAAGGCTACACAGCAATTGAGTGATGAAAGTAACCTGCTTTCAAACGTTCTACTGGAAAAATCTCTCTCATCACTTAGAAGCAAACAGGATCTCAATGTAATCCATTTTAGCTCCATCCCTTAGTATTCAAATGACTTTCCCTCCAAGATAATATTTGCATACAAGAGGCTGCATTTGTAAGTCTATTTACTCACTATGATTTTTATCCTGGAAAAACTGTCACTGCTGTTTCAGTTTTTGGCTGTATACATTTTCAGATGAGAATATCTTCTGTCTATTTTTAGAAGAGTAGTTCCCTTCTGCTAGAGATATCTGAGGCTGACTGCATTCCATCTACACACCACGCTGCGCACCGTTTCTCTCCACAAGGTGACATCACAGAGCGATGGCAAATAATTCGGATACAAAGAATTAGAAGTAAAATATTTTTCAAGAACTAAATAATATTTTAGTTGAAGTCAAAACTTATTGCAGTATTCTGCATAGTTAAATTTTCTGAAAGTAACTTCCAGCTAGAAGCAGGAAGAGTTGGACACGCACTATATTATACTTACCGTGTCCTTTACGGCCATAAAGCAGTGGCATATCCAGCGTCTCGTAGTGCCGTCTCGACAGATATATGAGAACGCTCTGTCGAAGTTTCTGTCTGGTGCGCAGAAAGAAACCTTCTCTATTGTCTGATCAACTATAAGATCCTAGAGGAAAAAAATCCCCCCCACAATAAAAACAAATATGAAGAAGTGTGGAGAAACACTTAAAGAAGCCATTTTCAGCAATAACTGCAAGACAGTTTTACCAAAGAGAAGAAAACCTGGCCTGACTACAATTATCTGTCAAATGAGTTCACAACAGAAACTATTCCCAGTGCGAAACAAAGAAGGACAGGTGACGTTTTCCGCCTGCCTGCTTTGGTAGGAGGGTGACAAGGCAACCGCTTCAGAATTCAGGGACGTGAACAGGTGTTAGCATTGCTCCTCTATGCTATGGAGCTAGCGCAGGGCAAAAGGGAATTTTTCTTTTTCCTTTTCTTTTCGTAACAGCTCTGGTGAGCCTCGCCACCAAAAAATCACTACCATGGTTAAAGCGCAATGCTCAAACTAATGGGAGAAGCCAGCGAGTGTGAGAAGATCTAGTAGCTACTGCACAGAAAGCAACAACTGATAAGCCAATTAGCTAAGCAGGGACTGAATGCAAAAGCACCAGCCATACTGGCAGTATCAAACACCCCTGGCTCGCTCATGTAGACTGATGGGAGAAGTGTTTCTAGCAAGGTGACAGGACAGTCTGAGAACTATGCTATCTTTGTTAAAAAATTATCCAATATTTTGTCAGGATTGTTTCTATGGCTTGGTGATTAGTACTTGGTACTTGTGCTAATGCATTCAACCACCAGGAGGCAATGTTATATATGCGTTTTAACCTTGTTCTTTTAATTACCTCCAGGGACTGTAGGGCTTATAAAAACCCATTTTCAAGATTAGCTATCTGCAGCAACATTTCTAAAAATACATGTATTTAAAAATTTTTGAGAAAAATCACTAGACTGAATTCACCTGCATCGATATATTTGTATTAGAGACCAAATTCTTAAAAGACAGAAATTTTATGGCTAATAAAACACACCATAAAAACAGCCCTGGAGATCTCTATCCAAAGAGCAGGTATTTGACCAGCAACCATACTGCAGAGGGATATGAATTATCACTACCTGCTCACCAGCTTTGGCTTGCAAAAATCATCTTTTATGTTGACAAAGTAAGTGTTAAATGACATGAGTACAAAATTAATTCATTTCAGACTAGTGAGGGAAAAAATTGCTCTGATAGCCATGGCACCTTTTAAAATACTAGTAAGCTTACAGAGGCAAGCCTAAAGCTATTATTTCTAATTGCCTACACCTAGTCAAAACTAAGAATGATTTGCTATTACTCATACACAGGCCCCTTTGTGCTACATATGGGGTTATTTCATAATAAAAATTGTAAAGCACAGTCTACAAAGATGCAACAAATACATTATTTTTTGCTTTAGACCAATAGTTTAGGTATTATTTTTAGAAATTATAGAATTTGATACCCAATTACTACTACTTATGTCCAGACTAAAGGGAGTTTAAGATGTTTAATGAAGGCACAATCCTATTTCATTTGTTCTCTTTATTGCATTTTTGGAAGCCAGTTCTTGTTCATTCAAACCCATTCTTCTAGAACTTAGACACAATGAAAATTACATTGTGTAACACAAATTTTCTCAGGTACTACTTTTTCAGCCTTCTACAGTGGTACGGAACAAAATCAAGGGAGTCTGCAAGTTCAATGTCAGCAGAAGTGACCAGAAAAAGATAATTCTTCTGGCAGATACAACAGAACCACAATTCCAAGCTTGCACTCCCTGCCACATCTTTATCAAACGTGGCTTGACAGTACTGTGGAATTAATTCTGAAAAAACTAACAGGCATACATATGTTTACTGAGCAAGAAAAAGTAAAGTTGTTTATATACCTATATCTTCCTTTCAAATACCATCATTTGCATTAACATAAAGATAGGTGTCCATTTAAAGTTATAGCACATATGTTATCATATAGAGACTTAGAACTGTTGTCCAGGGAAATCTAACCTTTGTTTTCTCATCTACAACTCTGAGTCCATCCGCCGAAACCCACAGGACTGCTTTAACTGCCTTCTTTCCAGTCTTTCAAAAAAGAAAAAAAGAAAGAAAAAAATAGCTTTATGCCAATGCTGTCAGACTGCCACCCATCTCCCCTTTCCAAGAACCATAACATTAAGTGTAGATGAAGTCCATGTTCAGTAGGGTGCCCAAAGCCAGATACTCAATCCAAGTTGCAAAACATTCAGAGAACCAAGCCAGAGCCAGGATTTCAGAAACAGCACATAATGGGGATGGGGAGAGGGCACAGAACAGGTGGAGCCAAAAATAGGGTATACATTCATTTAAAGTGACGAATTCAAGACTGACCAAGTGGGTGAAGAATTCCACTGAATACAGAGTCAGATAACACTAATGCATAAGGAGTTACACCACAGGTAGCTGCTTTAGCACAAGTTTAAACATGGAAAATTCTTACCTGGTATTTCCACCAACCCTACCCTCTGCCCCAATAGTCGCATGGCAGAATCATGGCATCACCTTAAACCAGTGTTAAAAGCACCCAAAAATCATCAGTTACTGTGTTATGAAAGTAATGCTAAGACCAATCATCCAAATCTGGTTCTCGAATTTACTAAGAGCTGAACATGACACTTTCAAGAGAGATGGAAAATCATGGTTTATTAACCATTTGATGTGTAACTTTAAAAAACAGTTGTGTGCAGCAGGCTGAAGAAGCAGGGAAACATTCTGGCTGTTTTCCAAGATCTGACTGTGGGAACTTTCAGCTGCCACAAGCTGAGGATAAGAGTAGAAGTGGGAAACAGTGAAAGGCTTCTAGAGCCATTTAAACTGCAGATTCTTTTATAGACTGTTTACTGTTTAAGGGAAAGTTGCAAAACACAGTATAAACATGTGAGACAACAGTCTCCTGAAACAAATTCATTGAGCAGAAAATAGGTACGACATGTCAACAGAATTTTATTGCTTGTTACACAGAATTACTACTAGAAAAAAAACCCTATTTTCTAATGCATTGCCGTAATTAACAACTCCCATGCTCTACTCTTTCACCTTTGAGCCAGATAATAAACTATTCTCCCCCCAATTTTTTTCGGTGTACTAGGTCAACATAGTGTGTGGCTGCTAATGGCACCTGCCACGGAGCACTGCAGGGAGGGAACAGAGCAGCAAATAAAAAAGGGCACTAACGGTTAGTGGCTTCGTGCAAGACTTGCAGCTTTTTTTATTAGCTCATTGCAGATGTCTATAATTTATGTTCATATGGCAAGTAATTGAGCAAGGACACATTCTCACATAAGCTACTGCACGTTCCAAGTTCACAACACCAATTTTAGCATTGTAAGGATGAAACATTTTTTCTATCTTAGAGCGATAAGTCTCCTGTTATATCACATTGGTTTCATTATCAAAGTAAGCAGAAAGTGTGAAGAAAACCAGCCTGGCAGGACTTTTGTTTGATGTGAGGGAGGAAAGGAGGGAGGAAAACTATCTGTCCCAATTTCTGAGGCAGCAATGACAACCAGAGCATTTACAGAAAGTTTGGTGAGAATGGAGAATGGCACTGAGTTGTACAGAAGAGTGATTAAGAGAGAGAAAATAAGCACAGCATGAACGTGAGCTACAGAGAAGTGCTTGCAGGAGCAAGTTTCCAAACATCGAACGAATATCCCAGAGAAGGTTTAAAGTCAAACTGACAGATTTTGGAAGGCTTAATGAAACGAGTATTATTCACAAAGGAAGATGCGTTTAAAGTTGCCATTATATGTACTAAAAATACTGCATCAATTAAAAGTCGCTTCTAATTTTTGGTCTTAAAAGGCAGTACATATCGATGTCCACAGAACACAGGTCTATACTTTCGGTGCTCATGTAGCTTTCAGAGCTCAAAAATCCCTACTAATCCCAACAACAGATAGTCTGTAGAGATTTGTGTCCTTGAATTGTTTTAAAAAGGAGTACCAGTTTCTTATCAATCATTAATAGTCTTAACATCTTTATTTCAAGCAAATATGAAAAATCAGGAGAAGACAAGGCCTGGGGGAACTGCTTGGTTTAGATTACCATCATTAGAAACAAACAGAGAAAACAAACAGGGAAATACTTCTTCCCAGCAAACAGTAAAAACCTCGCTTCTGAAGACTGAAGTAGCAAACAGTTCCTGAAGTTTATATTAAACTGGTTCAGTTAAACTCAGCTGGGCACTTCCTAAAGCAGCACAGAACTTCAACAGAGCTCGTCCTCATCTGCTCTTTTACTACATGAGGATTTAGGAAAAGCTAAGACCTGGAGCTTCGTTTCACATTTCCCAGAATAAAGTGAAAAGGCTAGAGGGCCATCTAAGCCCTTCTCTCACACTGCAAATATGAGGTTCCCACTGCAAGATTACCAAACATAGGTTTTCTACACTAAGAGAAAAACAAAAAACACCTTTCTTTCCTAATCCCATCTTCTAGATTCGCGGTGGATGCAAAGCTCGGAGCTAATAACGACATCCTCCCAATCTATATTTCCAAACCCACGGCTATCACTGCAGGGGAAGCATGATTTTTCCATCTACTGAATCCTAGTTTATCCATGCCAGCTATTGCTGTGTAAAGGAACATACTTCACAGAATTGGTTTATATCCGGGAAATCAAAGTGCTCCTCTATTATAGGTGGGATACTGCCAAGTATGTCATGATTAAAAGCGGATATGAGTGTTTTCACTCCTGACACACGTGGGACAAAGATCAGCCTGGATGCAAGACACCGCAGGGGAAGTGAACTCCAAGGCAGCACAAGAACATCCAGTCTATTTACTGCTTATTGACAATATTGTGCCAGAGTCCAGCCGGAGCTGTGCCAGCGTCCAGTAATCAGCACTGAAACGTGCAGGTGACTAGAACCAAAAGTCTTTAAAGCAAATAGACAATATCCTTTGGATCAAAATCACCTCAAATTTTGCTACCAGGAGACTCATTTAGACATCCGTCAAGAGCATCTCATCAGTAGCTTGTCTTCAAATTCAAGAGCTCTCGGCTGGCAAACGCTGCTGAAGCAAAGCCGCTCACAGCACTAAACCCCAGCAGTCTGCTCTGTCACTGCTGAACCAGCAGCATGAGAAACCTCCCTTCTTAGCTCCACTACAGTATTTCCTATTTTGATCATTTTCCGAGTCACCAGAGGCCTCAGCAGAGGGGGCAGCGAGGCACCTCCCTGGCAGCAGCCAGGGCCTGAAAACGAAGCAGGACCTGGGGGGCCCGGGCAGGAGAGAAAGCTGAGCCCCAGCCCGGGCTGCCAACAGAGACAAGAAAACGCAGCAGACGAAAGCCAAATGCACGTGTCCTAAACCACACTGCTGCTCCTGACAATTTAGCTATGAGAAGTACTAGGAGTGTGGAATTCAGCAGCAGTGGTATTGTAAGGTGGAAAATCAAGCTTTAAGGATACCAAACCAGAACTAACGTAATGCATGCCTGAAATACTTTTAAATTGTTTCTGCTCTTTCTGGTGACTGCAAATTTCTCAATATCTGCCTATTTTATTCTATCCTGGGACTTAAAACAGCTCTAAGATGCATCTGTAGTCTGAAGCACATAAAGAGAAAATTTCTTATTCCAGTCTCTATATAAACATTGCATGCAGAGAAATACAGTGGGAATAAACATGCAAAAGGTCACCACATCGGTACTACTATTAATTACAACAAAAAAGCTTTAACTTTAAATTATGAAGAGCTGCCTAAAAAGGCAGTTGATTTAGTTACGTTTCATAGGCTACACAAAATTAAACTGCCAAAACTTAATCTGTGGTTATCAAAGGAGATCATATTTTTATTTAAAGTTGAAAAGAAAGTGTTTTCAATGTCGGGTACCTAACTAAACACAAGAACATTTCCTGATGCAAATCACTCATTTATCTTTTTGGGGGGAAAAGACGGACAGTGAAAGAAGCAAACCTGCCCAGACTGACTTCTTAAAAGCTGGTAGCAAATTTTCAGCTATGCCGTGGTTTGGAATTTTATACTCATTCCAATGCAAGGCATCTGCGGAGAGATTACAGATGAGATAGCCAAAAAGGAGAATGTTAAAATTGTTACTATTCCTCAGAGAGACCTGACAAATAACTTTGTCTTTTTTTTTGTTTTGTTTTTTGTTTTACAGTGTTTCCCTAGATTTGGCCTATTGCAAGTTGTAATAAAGGCATTATCATATTGTGGGGATATCTAAACGCTATGCATTTAAGCAGCTTCAGTGCTAACTAGTGTAATTTCACAGGCTCAAGTAGAAGCAAGGCCTTTTTTGGCAAATTGTTATAATAAAAGGCAATGCAAATTTACATGCAGTGGCAAACTACCGGACTTAAAAAAAAAAAAAAAAAAAAAAAAAAAAAAAAAGTGACTAAGATAAAACGGGCAAGTTGGCATATTCAATAGATAATTCCAGAAAAAAATAATGTCAAAGACAGATTTTTAAGTGCTATGCAAAGCTCTGTCCTGTAATCTGTAATCTGTTACACATTTACTTTCCTATGTAGCTTTATATAAGTTACTACCAATATGCGAAAAGAAAACTGACATATCTCATCAGGTTGAGGGTTTTTTGTTTTGTTTTAAGCAAACTGTAAGAAGTATTTAGTATTTTAGTTGTAAAGCAAACAGCATGTTTTCACTCCAATCTTTGTACTGTCCAACTCTTAAATTTTGTTTGCATCTGGGAACGATTCGATTAATCTGACATCTCCCATACACCGTATTTTGACCTTAAAAATATCAGAGCTCCTCACTTCAGTGTTCATAGCACTCACAGAGGTGTATTTTCCTAGATCACAGGAAGAAACTCAGACTGGGGGAAGAGCTGTTCCCTGCGACATGCCCCACAAGCTCAGATCTCCAGCGGTGAGAAAGGAGCAGTTGAAAAACTTCACTTACTCCCCAACGAAGCCAAAACAAATCTGTGACCAGAGAACAACCTGCTCCAAAAGCTTCCCACACGTAAGCAGCAAATGTAAAAAAACCTGTTTGCCATTTTACACTCTTAAAAGGGTTACAAACCTGTTAGTTTCTATTTAAGCCAAGGTTACGCCTATAACAAGATAATTCAAAAGCAGTTCCTTAAGATTTATTCCACTTGAAAACCAAGTAAAAAAAAATTTAAGATATTTTCAAAGGCAGCTGAGGCACGGAACAGACGAAAGGTAAAAAGAGAGCTCCTTTAGCGGTTTACACACACTGTCTCACAGACATATGTAGACAGCAGTAATAAAAAACCCAGCCTCCCGCAGAGCGCATGCACAGCGCGGACCGAGTTGCTTCCCTTCTATTACAGAGGGGCTGCCATCTGAGACACCTTCTGTAAACAGCAGGAGATGATACAAAGCAGCAAGTTTTTCAGTCACGCAACTGAAAAGTAATTAGAAAAACAAGTAGAACGTAAATGCCTGGTCTCATCTTCATATATCTTTGAATTAGGACTGTGTTCACGGGCTCCACGCTTTCTCCCTACACCAACATTTGTTGAGATTTGCGGTGAAAGGCAGCCAACCATGAAGTGGTTACGAGACACAGATCCCGACCGCTCTGTAGATGTTTGCCTAGGTGACCTAGGTCAGCACAATTTTAAGGGATAGAAAGACAAATTCACATTTTTTCAGGGAGATCAAATCATTTCAAAACACTGTTTTCTGATATAGTCCATATGGTTTTATGTTTTCTGTTTCAGGCTGCTTTTTTAACCATATTATCTACTCGATCAACATATTTCCAAGTCTGTTTTAGAAGCAAATATTCTGAAATAGATTAAGGGATTCGTAATACTCTGATCTTATGGCAGTGCTATACCAGGGATGTAACTCCTTATAATGCAAGCACAAATGAGGCATTAAACTTACTTTTCCAAAGAAGCCTTTGAAGAACTTCCTTTCCTGGAGGAACAGGGGGGACAAGTCGAGCGCTATTACTGTAGGTAGCTAAAATGTCCCAGGGTTTCAAAACAACAAGCACACACAAGAATAGGGTTTGGAGGGAAAGGAAGGGGTGTTTAGAGTTATCCGTAAGAAGGTGCGACAGGCAAATGTGAAAATAATCCCATGAAAATGCAGATGAGAGGGCATACAGAGAATTCTAATAAGCTACTGCTCTGAAATTGGTGGAAAGAAGAGAACCTCAGCCCCAATTTCATGCAAAGTAGTTACTTTGTTTTCACTCTCCCTTTTTTTAGTCCTCTTTAGTTAAGTTATAAACCAAACTTGGCAGCAGACGCAGTGGTTAAACAGTTAAAACACTGTATTATAGTGGCCCTTGTGAAAGGCAAAGTTTAACTCTTGGATCACAGCTAAGCTTGCTTTGTGTTGATCAGTCTTTGCCAGAACAAACACCTTGTAAGCTGAAGCAGCATCTATGATTACTGGTACAACATAGGGTTAAATATTGAAAAAGCATTTTTATGCTTCATTTTATTCCATTTAATTATTGTTTTGGTTTACATGCTACTCTTACACTTAGCATCTTGCATAGTCTTTTCTGAAGAGTGAGGAATTTCTTCTTATCTTGAAAGTGATATAACCAAAACACAAATAAGACCCCTTCCTCCTTCATTCTCTTTAAAGCCTTTTCCTTTTCAAGACTGCATCTTTACACAAATACTAGGTATTCCTCCTACAACTCTGGATTTATAGGTTGAACAAGACTTCTTTAAAGTCAGCTCTCAGTGGGAAAAGTTAAGCCAATGCAAGTAACTGAACTAAAATTTCCAAAATTTCTTCAGGCTGGAAATGGTTATACTGATTAAAAAAAAAAAAAAAAAAAAAAAGCAACACAATTTTAAGCGTATTTGCATGCAGTTCAGTTTACCAGCTTAATTTTGTTACCAGACTGTAAATAGAAAACTGCAAGATCTGTCTGAACTGATCTCATGGGAGAATACTTTACCAGGCTTGGTGTTCTCTGTGCATAGCTAAACGCTACTTAGTATTTGAGGGAAGGTGGCTATGAACCATATCATTGCTTTTACTATCTTTCCAAATAGTTAGCTTGTAAGGAAACCATGGTATAGCAATAACTGGAGAAGCTGAGAATAACTGGCGGTGGAGAATTCCACATGACAGAGAGGATCTTTCCGACACCAAATTAGCAGCATGTAATTCTGACGTGCTGATTACTGTTAAATGATAATATATTAAAAATATTATTACAAATATCCTGAGATCGCATGTCAAGAACTGACTGATAAACAAGGTTATATTTAAAACAAAGCTATGGTTCTGACGCAAGCCAACAAAAGCCAGGAAACACAAAATTAAGAAGGGAGTGTCAATCTGAACTTTGCATTTCCTGACTTCTCTTGCTGTGTATCTCTGCCCAATGTCTTTCCACAGAGCATTTTAAAAAGTATCTATCTATAGTATACTTGTATCAAGTCACACACTGTTTAAGACCATCTCTAACTTTAGTCAGCTGAAAGGATTAAAGATATTTAGAAGTAAGAATGGTCATATATTTGGACAGGATGCACTGAATACTAGAAGGGGAACTAATGGATTAATCACAGTGTTGTGTACATAATGAGAAGGGGTTGGATGCTGCTGCCAAGTTGAGCAATGACTATTGCATTACACTAAATAAAAGCTTTTTAAAGATAGCAAAAGCTAAAGAGATTCACCAGAAGCTCCCTCATTTTTAGGTGATGGTTAATTTTGCTCTCAGCAAAATGCTTGTTAAACAAGATTTATTTATTTTTTTAATGAACCAGAAAAGGTTAATGGAAAAGACATCATGCAAAATGGATTTTAAACAACACTAAGTTAATGTAGTTTAGAAATAACTAATGTATGTTTTAAAATATTAAATTATGTTTCTTTACCTGCTAAAACAAGAACACATATTAAAACAAATGCATCATTTAAAACAAAAAATGGCAAGTTAGAAACCAATACTACATACTAAAGCTGATTTAAAATCAAAACATGACATGAGAGAGTATACTTTTGTCTTTATACTACCTCCCAGTAGCTGTCAAATGTATTCATAAGGCTACATTACAAGGTCCTTAACAAAGTTAGGTTGCAGTTTGCACTAAATATTATTAATTCAGTTAAATGGTTTTGGAGAAAAAGCTGCTTAGTGTCTAAATGTACCAGACATAAAATGTACATACAGTTAATATATCTTACTAAGGGAAAATTGTGAACTATATTGGTCAAGAATAAACCCAGATGTTAATAACAGAAGGTGATCGCTGAATACATAGGTTTCTGATCTATTAATGCTGTACTGTACGTGTGAAACGGTACTGCCATACCATTTCATCAGACATAAAATAGGGACATACTTCAAGTTTCTCTTCATTCATTGTAAGTAATATTATAACCTGCACTTTGTAGAATTGTTGGTATACAGTTTCAGAGCTATTAAACTATAATAACAGGATAAATTATGAATGAGGATTCTCTAGCTAAAAATGAACTCTTATAGTCAGTTGTCAATTAAACACTCCCCAAACAAAATGCTTACCATCACCTGAATTTAAGTTCTGCAAGTAGCAGTGTTCAAAAGACAACTGTGCCACTTCAAACCAGCATGTAATTAAAAAAAAAAAAGAAAAGATATTTCCCACACTAAAGAGAGAGAAAGATTTGTTTGCATCTTCTCTTTAAAAAAGCAAAGCCGAAGTTAAGCTATTCCTAACAATATTAATACTGTTTTATATTCTTCTTGACAAACCTCGTGAAAAAAATTAAAATCCATTAGTCAACCCTAAAAAAAAGAACAAATTTCATTTCCCCAAATGAACTGCCAACTGTTGGAGAACAAGAATTAGAGAAAATACATCTATTAAAATATTTAAAGACAGACAGAACTCAATTTTTAGAAGCTACCAGACACAAACATATCAGCAATTCTGTCTCTAGGAGAAGAGAACTATTACTCTGTTGACTGAATTTACAAAGTCTACACAAAGAGAATGATAAAGACCAAAATAGGCCAGGTACATTTGGATGTACTTTAACCATCTGAAAAATGAACTCCAGTTTCCCTTGGGCCAGTCTTCCTATTTAAGCACTGCAGCTCAAACCTGTAATTTTTGCAAGACCGAGAGAAAGGCCATCAAAATAACTAGGTACTGTGAAAGCAAGAGTCGACCTAAGTAACTAACTGTATTCTTATTACATTCCTTGCATGTTGAAACATCATCTAGTAGTATGGCTTTGCTATTTAAGAGAAGACATTGCACAGAAAAGTAAGGAGCTAGAGTCCTAACAATGCTTAAGATCTGAAGAAACGTCTCTAAATTGAAAACCTATGTGCTAAGGGGTTTTTTGAACTGCAGTGAGCAGCTCCAAATGAACCTTGGATCTGATGGAGTCCAGCCAGTAAAGTGCACAAAGTCACCTCAGTAATCTGAACCTCTCACTATCGGCCCAATGAGAATTTCACATCTGCTTCTGAACCTCCAAAACTGACAAATGAGACAACGGAAGCAGGAATTGTAAGAGACGTGCTCATGTCCAATTTATTTATAAACATTCAAAACTTCAAACACCTGAAGGAATCAGTGAGACTTGGTCAGTTGTTGCCATCCATAATTTGGAAGAATCATGGAGCACAGAATAGAGAAATGAAATAATTTCATTTCCCTACGCAGAGAAAGCAGAGTCATAGTGTAGAAGCATAATCTAAAGGCAAAGTTAGCTATCTGGCATATGAACCAGTAATTCAGTTGATCTAGAATCACAGTCCTGGAGTTATTTGGATTCCAAAAGAAACTGCGTGTTAAACTTTAACTGTGCCTCATTATTTATAAGCTTAGCTACATTTACCTGGCTGGTGGGCTTAAAGTTTATAAAACCTTAGAGAACAAATACTTCACAGCATAGCTCCCCAGAGAAGAGAATGCGAGAAATTACTCAAGGTAGATATTGCCACGCTATTTGGTGTGCTAATAGAAAGTATTCTGATACAACAAAAAACAGAACAGAAAAAAATGGATGCCATTCATCATGTGGCCAGTATTTGCAATTTTAGCTATATAAACTAAATCCATAGAACAAAGAAACTCATTTATATTTTTGTGGCCCTTTTTAACAAAATTAATCACCAATCACTGTTGGATTGAATGGGAACAGATGGGATGTAGCTTTAACAGGTTGCTATACGTTGGCCGAGAGAGAAAAGAATGAAAAGACTCGATTTTAATCAGAGCACTAAACCAATTCAGAAACTTAACAGCACAACAGGAGGAAGAAAAGATAACCCATAATCCTCTATTGTGTGCTAGGAAGAAGGAAAGACAAAGGGTTCAGTTGGAAACTATCTGAGCTGTCACATTTGGTGACGAAAAAAATAAGGTCCAGCAGCAGACATCTTAAGTTAGCAAAGATGCAGTAAAAGTGCTTAATTTGCTTTGCAGTAATTTTGCTGAGCTACAAGGATACAAGAGTTTCTTCTGCTAAAGGCACCGCTGAAGCAAGTACAGAGCCAAGGCAAATAATAGAAGTGATGAAAGGGATTGCAGCACCATATCACCATTCAGACTTCAAATTTTAATGTCCTTTTTCCTTCTCTTCTCTTCAAGGCTGTTTCAGCCTCAGTTCCTTGACAGATTGACCACTGACTGTTTAGCATTTGCTCTTTCTGCAGGATTTTTTGATATTAATACAATAGGAAAGAGATGACAAGACCTCTTCGAATGAGTTGTAGAAGTACGAAGAACTTGGAACAAGTGCCGTTTGCGGGAACAAACGTTCACGGAAGCCAAACTAAGAGCAGCCCACTTCATGACATGTCAGAATTAGGCAGCCTTCAGGCCACTTTGAGCAGATGCAAGCTGGATTATTTCATGCATTAGAAAAAAAGCAGTTTAAATCAAGTAATAATCAAGTAACGTTTTCTCTAACAAAGGTGAATTAAGTCACTATTAAAGTGGCAGGCAACAGAGGGAGAAAGAGAGAGGGAGTGAGAGAAAGAATTGTTAAAAAACAACGGTTGAAGCCCCATATGGGTACCAACTTAGTCTGAAAGGTCACAGAGGATTTTAACACATTTGTTTTGCAAATAGTTTCTGCAAGCAGAAAGAACAGTTGTAACTCTCTCCCTCTCATCGTCAGATCAGCACGTCCCCCGGCCACAGCAGCGCTCTCAAACCGCCAACTGTTCTCCTAACATCGGGTCAAAGGTTCAGGCTTTAACGGGAACGCTGCTGCCAAACAGACCTTTTGGAGTGATACTCGCAGCCCCAAAGCCAACTTTTTCACGAAACAAATATACATACAGATTTCAGTCTCTTCACAGCCTCTTCACAGATATGCATTCCTCTGGATTCATCCACTTCGACGTGTCCCAAGTACTGCAGGAAAAAGAGTAGAGGGGATAAACTTTAGCAGTAGCTCCTGAAACTCAGTTGGTTTAAAAACTCAATCTCACTCTGAATTCATCCCAATACCTCTGAGATGCTAGACATTAACAGTACTTTGCAAGTGCTCTTCTGAGACTTGCATTTGCATTATTATACGAGGTGCTACTGTCAGTAGAGAAGCATAAGACATCTGGAAACTCTGAAGGAAAAGACTTTCCTTACTTGGGGGGGGGGGGGGGGGGAAGAAATTGAAAAATGGAACTCTATTTCCCTTCTTATTCAGCCTGAACTTTGTCCACTTTTTTACCACTTTTTTCACCATGGAAACTTTAGTGACCATAGAGACCACTGAGGATAAATTAGTTCTGAAGAATGATAAATATAGCTAGTATTGAAAATCGAATTATACTACATAGTAAGATGCTTAAATTTATTTGATTGTTCTTGTCCAAATACAAGAATTTTGAATTTACAAACAGAACATCCATATTTTTACCTGTAAACTAAAACTGTTTATCTTCATTACAACATCAGGTTCTTATGCGGATCCAGAAGAAGTCATGATTCCCACAAAACATTTTAAAAATGTATCAGTTTTCTGTGTACTTGTATACATATTGTATTTGATATATTGTATTATCAAGCACTGTTCTAAGAAATAATACTGAATAGAAACTGCAAGCTTCAGTGCTTTTCAATTAATAACACTACCTAGGCACCATGCGATTAGCTTCTGCAGAAAGCCGTTTCAAGGAATACGCTGGAGTGCAGTGCTCAGAATGCTGTGGGTAGTTTCATTTTACATTCCAAAAAAAAAAAAAAAAAGTTCTGTATGTTTTCCAATTTCTCCCCTAACTTTTCCATTCCTAGCTCCTCCTTTTGATGGGGGAAGGAAATGTTCTCTCAGAAATGCTCACATGCTTATTCAAGGTACTTAACTCTTCAAGAAAACCATAGAAACTATTAAATAAAAACGTTCTGCAGAATTATTTATGATGAAAGCTATAGGCCAAAAAGATTTACTCTGATTTACTTGGCATTGTAAGAATTGTGTGCAGTTCCTGCTCCAAAGAGCTTATACTCTACCCTAGCTGGAGAGTGAAGAAAGGGTTTTAAAACACCAGAGTCAACACTAGAGGCACAGCGCAGTGCTAAATCTAGGACTGATAATCACTTGAGAAGTCCTACCCCACCACAGAATATTCTATCATCAGATAGCTGAAATCTCCCAGTTTTTGTTTCATTAATTAATATACCATATTTATCTGAACTAGACAGACAAAAAAAGATTTGATTCTTTAGCACCATATTGAAGTACTCTGAGAGTAACATAACAGCTTCAACCTAGTGGTGAAACTCAGAAACAGAATATTTTCAAGATTTAGGAGAAATCTGAAAGCTGTGAATGATTGAGGATTTCACCAGTAAGTCTTAATATGTGGCATTTTTAAAAATGGAGGAAGTCTTGATGGAACAGATCTGCAAGAATTTCATTTTAAACCAGCCCTCGCAGTTGGAGAACAGCTTGAAAAATAAACGGCATAGAAACCAGAAGGTAAATAAAAAAGGACTGACGCTTCAGAGCTGTTTCAAAACGAGCCTTGTGAGGCTGAAGCCTCGTTACCAAACGCTGGAGCTGCCAAACCGGCAGCTGTACTCCCTGAGCTGAGCTTTTTAGACACTTGCACAGGATCTTCATTTCTTCGTAACACTCCCTAACTAGAAAGTGTTTAACCATAGTCACCAGCTATCCTAAAATATGTAAGTAGCAACAACCAGCCGTATATTTACTACATATCTGGAAGTACATATTTATATCAACAGCTATCGTAAATGGATCTTTGGTCCTGTTGTGACTCCTCCGGAAATGGAAGCAATGCAGAAACTCTGTATCTGTGCATCTTTGTCACAGGAAAATTACGGCTTTTAGTAAATTGAGTTTGGCAACTTCTCTTTAAAAAGCGGCAACGTAGACAGGAATAAGGCTGAGGTTTGTAGGGAAAAAGAGAGAGAAAAAGAAAGATACGTGCATGGAATGAGCACTCTAGTTTGCATTTCTTCTAAGCAAAATATCTTACTAATAGAGGACAACTTCCAGATTTCCTGAGCTATCTGCACATCTCATTTACCCGAGTGTAAGCAAAATGTTTCCATCTAAAGATCCAAACCATTCAGTCCCTGTACTTGGCAACTTGCCTCTTGCTTGGAGAAGGGAGAAACAGAGCAGGATAAACATTGCCTCATGTCACACTCCAAAACAGACAACCATTTTCTAGCGTGTTGCCAAACCTCTATTCAAGTCACATGCTCGAGCTCTCGGCAATCCGTCATGCCGCGGCTGCTAGAGACAGCGAGGTTAGGTGCAGTTGTCAGTGCTGCTTCCACTCCAGTGAATGGGGACATTATCACACATATCAAGTGCATCTACCCACACTGAAAGAGTACAATCCACAGACCTCATTGGACATCAATCAATTCTGAATCATAAAAGAAATTACACTGCTGCACAATACTTCTCTATGATGAGGACAAAAGATGCTTTATTTGCACTTACACTTTACACTTAATGTCCTTCAAAAAAACTTATTCTTCCCATTGCACCATTTTTGCAAAGCCAAAAGTGCATAGCTATCGATGTCAGCGGCCTTGAACATCGTATGTGCTGTTTCAAAGTTCTTCCTGCAGTTTTCTGAGTTTTTGAAATATCTGAATATATTTTAAAGTTTCTTTCTTGTACAAATAACCTTCAACAGTGCAATCACAATGCTAATGGCTTCTTCTTTTTCGGTCAAGCCAAGCTAATTCCCCAAAGAGCAGCAGCACCCCTTCTCCACCTTCAGGTTTATTGCTTAAAATTTTTTTCGCACCAGGCTGAGAAAAGATATACATGGCTCCTGTATTTAACCAATGTTACAATAACTTTTACATATGTGATTTTAACTGGTAGTAATCAAGGCTTAAATATTTCTTCAAGAAACTTGGCAGACAGTTCTGCTACAGACTGAGACCTTTCCTAATGCCCTTACATTTTTATCAGAAGTGTTAAATTATGAATAAATAACTATCTAACCTTAAATTTGAAATATTAGCTCAACTTCCCAGTGCAACGGCATTTTATGAATGACATTTCAAAATTTAATAGAGAAAGAAAATACAACTGCTAGTTAGATTAAGATACGGTCTGTTACTTACAGCTTGAAATGAAAGTTAATCAACAGAATTGAGGACTTAACTAAAACAAACCACCACCAAATTCTGTTGTCCTGCCACTGCAAAGAAATTGTATGAAAACCTCTTTGAAGAGCAGATATGCAAACCCCACATGTTTATGCACAATCTTTTAACGTCTCTGAAAGTAACTTATCTTTGAAACTAAAGAAGAAAAAAACAGTGCTTGGGTACTGTCATATATCCATCAAGTCCCATACAAACCCATCATGTCATATTACCACAAAAATGTTCAAAGACTTGGACATGTAATTACTTGGTACACAAAAATCAATATAAACGGCAGAAGCCACACCATGATCACTGAAGACTTGGCCGAACAGTAACAGAGGGGGAACCCTAGGCATATGTGCAAAGAGCTCTCCTCATCCCAAGGATCACAGACAGCAACCAACGTCTCTGGAGAAAGTGAGTACACTTCTACCATGAAAGTGCAAATACTATGAATGCAGTATTAATACTGAATGCATTCGTACTTAATTTTCATAGCAACAACTGAATGAGTCATGACATTGGCAAATCTCAGCCATAAGATGTTCTATAGGAGATTTAATCTTTATATCAGAAATTAGCCAACAATGCTTTTGCAGAAAACTAAAATCCTTGTGGGCAGAGTCCACATATAGAACAACATAAAATAAAAGCTCTAACACAAATAAAATACCTTTAGATGTTGTTGGAGAAACCCTTAACCCAAATACATTTATTCAAAATCATTGCTTATATTAACATTTTCAGAAAGAAAAATTGATGCGATGATGGTACAGCAGGTAATAAACTCAGTTTTCACCTCTAGACAATGAAGTTTATGTTCTCTGTCACAGATGATGGTGTTTGCTATTAGTCTTAGTCAAATATTAGAAAGCAATCTTTGCAGGAACAAGTCAAACTAGCACATAGCAAAATGCCCTCAAAACTTAAAAAGCACTTTAGAAACTAAACTCTTTTTCAATGTTTTAAATCTTTTCCGCCTTCACCTAAAAACGAACAACTAAAATTGCCACATCAAGTGTTTTTGGTGAAGCTGTCCTATGGCCTTCCAGCAATTCAGTATCATTGAAACTGTTCCATAACAGAACACCAAGGGCTGATGGATCATGTCAGAAAAGGTGCTGGTCAGCAATGAAATAGCTCCACCGTCCATGTCCTAGCACTCTAAATACTATTTGGTGGTCTGCCTTTGTTTTCTTCTCTTTCACAAATACTTGACTAACTCGCTTTTGAAAGTCAAGAACAATAGCTGGCAAAAAGAAAGTTCCTTCACGAGGACAATTCACTCAAGCCAGTTTCCTACATTCAAACCCAGGAACATACTGCTCCAGTCCCTTTTCTAAAGGGATACAGCTCACAAATCAGTGAAATCTTCTCTGTATCAGCAGATGTTCACATACACTGTTCTATTTGCAAAAACAGATTAGGTTCTTCAGATTACATTTGAAACTATACGAACACATGAAATGAGCTTACCATAGGTCTTGGCCAAGGTGTTCCTTGTCATGGAACTAGTTGCCATAGAGAGAATCACACCACCGTTTTCTTAGTATTCGTCTTAGAGGCAACAACATTCTTCTTTCTTTCTCTGTGTAACTACTGTTCTCTCTACCACTGAGGGATTATTTTTAATATTAACACGGAATTAACTACTTGGAATCTTCATGTGCAGATATGCTTCTAATAAGTATTGGAACAGAATAGGTGTTGCTCAAGAATTAAAGCCAGAACTCCCTAGATACAGGTGAAATGTTGTCTTGCAACTAGACGTAAGCCTAAATCCAGAAAGTCTGGATTCTACTTAAAGTTGAGCTACTTTCCCACTGACTTATATAAGATTTACACCACAATGATCAATACTTTATTTCTCTCCCTCTCTCACACAACCACGTTCATGCTTTCTAACTTGTTAGGCTGAAACAGCTGTTTCCTCAGACAGAGCTATAAAAGCACAACAACCAAAAAACCCTCAGTGATTAAGTATGACCAAACACAAACTAAGGTAACTCTGCATAGTCAAAAGCTAGAGGTTAGTTATGATGCTATACATTTCCCTAGGGTCCAACTTCCTCCACTCTCCTTAGGTCATCAGAAGGCAAAACGTCTCATCAACTTCTTAAATGACCAAAAAGAAGAGCTCTAACGGCTATAACTGTTGAATGTCTCTGAATAACACAGGCCAAAAGATTTTGACCCTAAAAATAAAGTTCTATTTATACTAGTAGTTCTCAACGTCTCCTCAGACTGTACCCATCCAAGGGCCACACTGTGTAAAGGCATTTCACTTACTGATTCTAATATCAGATTTATCACTGAACAGAAACAACACTGCTAGGTAGGGAATAAAAAACATTTCCAATTAGGACCCTAATGAAGATGAAGTAGCAAGGCTCAATATAGAACACGCAAATGCTATATTCTTCATATTCTCACAAATCCTGAAAACGAGGCTGAAAAGCAACTCAGGAGGTTATGTAGGACATCACTTGCCTCAGGGCAGGATCTACTTCCACATCTGCATTACAGAAGTCAGCCTTGCAGTATTATGCCATTTCCATACCAGAAGATCAACAGGTTAGACCATCTACTCTAGAGCTTACAATGCTTACTATTAGAAAGGGGGGTTGTTTTGCTGAGTTGCTGTTGTTAATGCCTATCCTAAATCTCCCGTGAAGAAGCTTAAACCCACTATATCTCCTAGACCCTTTACAGCTTTGTGTATGTACTGTTAGACTTACGGTTTTCAACTGTTCATTCTGATGTGCAATTCCTACATTCCTAATTCAGCATTAGTTAATAAACTGAAGATGCTTTTTTTTGTAATGAAATGTTGATAACTCAAAGTTTCAGAAACACACTGCACAGGTGTACATTGTACCTTTCTTCAAGTACTGCAAGAATTACAATTTTCATTTATGACACTGCAAATCCTCTAGGTGAAGAAAAAACAGAATTTAAAGATATAACTCAATGATAACTTTCTGGTTTCCAATACCTAAATTACGTTTAAAAGAAAGACTCTTGCAGGCACATCGAAACCATTTTTATGGCAAATCTGCATCTTACTTGGTTCCAGACATTAATATTCAAATCTTTAAAACTATTCAAAGTTTATCAAACAGTTTAAAAATTGGCCTTGGCCAAAGACAGGAGGGTTTTCAAGTTGGGTAATAAGCTACATTTAAAACTTCTGGTTTGCAAGGCTATTCAAACAAAACTGGGAGTTGCACACAAATCTAAAAACTTTAAAGATTAGGGATTGCATTACATTCCTTTTCATCACAACAAAAATGCACAGAAATAAATTTAAGGCAAGTCTCACACTTTCTGTTATAATCCCCATGCTTTTACGAGTAGTTGCCTTCAAGCTTTTTTTCTGTGATCTTAAATGTTAATTGCTGCAGCATTTTAAAAAAATTACACTTACTTGCTTCTGGGTTAGCATTCAGTAAGAATGGTTATTGTTCACTGCTAACATCAATTCCCGTCTCAAGAGGCAGGGACTTGTAGTGTTTACATGTGTAAAGCTGAGCAACATTTCAAGAATGAGCAGATTTGTCACATTCACTTCTTTAAAATACTTAACATAGTTGCCAAAAACTATTCAAGCATCTTACACTTTCATGGTCAAAAAATCATACGCCTAGCACTGAGGCACTTAAACATCAACCTGCTGGTCAGCTCTTCCACAGCTATTATTATTTTGAAAAGCTAGAAGTGCATTTCAGACATAAAATTAAAGGCACGCTTGTTTGTGCCAAGTATCAGTCTTCCTGATGTGAACAGGATGGCATTCCAGCTTTGCTTTAAGACGTTATAGGCTGATCATTTAATTATTTTTAATTATTTAATTTATTTTAATATTTATTTGTTTTTAATATGAGATTTATAGTTAGACACAAAGCAATAAGCTTCAATATGAAAATTAGACAATGAAGATGACAACCAGACAGCCACTCGTGCTGCGAGAGCACGCAGCACAGGGACAGAAGTGGCCTATTTCCTACTGCTGCCAGTTTCAGCAGAGCCATGTACAAGCTAATTATGTAACAGGCTCCTGTGTCACAGGGATACCAGAGATGGGAACTGACACTCAGAAGTCTCGGTAAGAATAATCTACAAGGCTCAGTGCAAGTTGTCCCCTCGTCTTCTAGCTGGATTTGAATATAAAGCAAGACAACGTTGTCCAAACTTCCCCCACCACTGCAAGGGCTACATAGGAAAACCAGTGAAAGAGCATTGGCTCCGAAAAGTCAGTTCTTGTGTGTGTGAACATACAACTGCACTGATATAATTTTTATTTGTCAACAGTAACACAAAAATCAAGATTCAATGGAAAGGCTAATTCACATAATACCAGGCATTCAGCAACAAATGGTAGACTTTGGGTTCAAAGGTGCAATTTTTTTGCACACAACTCTTTCACAAATTGATATCTTTAGTCTTTGAAATAGAATAAAAATACTTAAATATATATGTAAAATCAGTAGTAGTCTTAGACACATTAAGGTCAAGAGAGATTTACCAGAAAAAAACATGAAAGTGGCAGCAACAAATTAATCTCAGCTGTATCAGACTGTTGAGTCTCTAGATTCACAAGTAGGAATCAGCTGTTACTATTCTATTTAACATGTCCAGTTGGACAGAAGAACTAAGAACTTCCAAATATTTCATTTGTTTAGTTCTGTTATGCAGAGGGAAATGACCTAATTTTTCTGATAGGAATTTCACAGGCCAGTTACTCTAAAGTGCATTTGTATGAATAAAAAATACTTACCCAGAGGGACATTTGAAAAGGCATTTCAGACAAAAGAAGCCCTAGTGTCAAATATTTTAGTCATTAAAACATAGAACAGCTGCATGTTCTCAGTGAGGTAGCGTCTGGAGCAAGACAGCAATTTTTAAAGCATGTATGTCAATGAACTTCAATTTTTGCTATTATGATTTATGAAGATTGTGTAAAAATAAATTATATCACTGATAAGAGTGGCTTTATCATCTGTTAGAATAACCTACTTCTGAATAGTTTCAAATACAATGTCTCCATCCAAGTCTCTTATACATTACATATTCCGGCAAAGTTTTTTTCCCTTCAGAGGCAGGATTCACTACTGAAACATAGCAGCTCTAATTTATGTTAGGACAGTGGAAGAGCAAGATCACCTTTGAAAATAAATTTCTGCACACATTTTTCAGCAACTGAAACAGCTGCACATGCAATAATAAAGGGGCAATTCTGAGTATATCTATAAAAGACGCAATGTATCGTGCCTCCATACCACAAGAGTTAATAGAGCATTAAGGTTATGTGCCTAAGGGGTACTAACACTCTGCAAGTCACACTTGCCTAAACACACGTCTAATAACCTTTTCATACTTTTGCTGACAGACAGGTGTCTGTCTCTCTCCTGATGCAGCAGAGTGCAAAAACTGTTTTATGTTCCAGTATTATGGCTCTTTTTTGCACTTCTAGCCAATTCAAAACGGTTTATGTAGAAGCGCTGTGCAGGAAGGTTGCTAGCCATTTCCAGGCGGGATGTTGGGTGTGTTGGCTTACCACCGCAGCCCTGGTTAGAGTCCAAATACAGAGACGAGCTATCTGTAAATAAATTCTACATGCACTGATAACCTGACTGAGACAATATGATCAGCAGCTGGTTATATATAATACAGCCATCCTGAAACCTGTGGGAAAACAGATTGTTAAACCAAAGCATCATTGCCTAAGAGTAACAGTACACAGCCAGGAGTACCTGTACAAGCCCCAAGTTTAGGAGCACAGAAATGAAGAGAACCAGCTGCACATCAAATCCACTTCCCCCAGTTTTAAGGCAACTATGTAATAGGAATTTGACCAATAGTTTCCACAGAAAATCTGCTCTACCCAAAAACAAACATTTCACAGTGCACAGCAGATTTGCTCAAAATCCTATGCCATGTTTATAGACTGTAATTTACACGATGGGTCAGCTGTTAACATAGCATAGGCAATCTATCAAGAACAGTGCCGGTGCAGAAAACCTTTTAATAACACTACATTTGTTTGCAGAGCAGCATCCTCAAAGAACAAGGAGGGAACAGCTACCGGAGTCCCTGTCCAACACTAACAGAACAAAGCCTGGGGGCGAGATGAAATCCTATTTGCAACAGGACTTTCAAAGTGGTTCCATATGTTCTGTAAAACCTAAAATCAGATAAATCTGTGGTAGCACTCTACAAACACCTCAACTCCAGGGGAAAAAAAAGAAAAAAAAAGCCCAAAGGCAAGAAATTAAACACACGCCAACTTAACACTAGTTTAAGGGAGTGACATATCTTTCTCCCATCACACTTTCCTGATCTATCTCTTTTACAAGAGAAACTGAGAGCAAATATTCTCTACTCTGCTTTCACACTAGTCTCCTCATCCCAGAGATCAGAACTCAAGAATCTTAGCTAAATAAATTAGTAAGTATTAAAAGAAACAAAGACTTCACCATGGCTCCTACTACATTGCTTTCACGTATTTTTCTTTCAGAAAGGAAACCTTACATACAGCTGCGGAGAGATCTGTTAACATTTCTCAGGTCTTCATCAGCTATGCAGGTAAAATAATTGTCATCTCTTTAAAAGCCAGGCTCCAATCTTGCCCCTCAGCTATATTTTGAGCTTTTAAGAACAGCAGCTGATAATTTTTAGGTGGGGAGGCAGACCATAAAGATCAAGGTCAAACGTAACCTCCACAAAAGCATATTAAATTGTGTTTGAGCAGATATACCGCGGGCAATAGACCACTCTGGAACGCCCACTTAGAAACTTGAAAAAAAAAACCCGAAGATGTTTTCATCATGTTTCAGACTTGAATGCATTTTTCCAAGATATCTCAGTTTCTTCCGCTCCACTGAGGAAGCTCAGGCAGAAAAGACACCCCTTCAGATATTTAAGGCAATGGGTGACAGCACGCTTTCCTGGAACGTATGAATTTCTGAATAATACCCAAGAACTGCGTGACAGGATACTCTCCTTCAATAGCACAAAGTCCTATTCTTTTTGTGAGCAAAATATAGTACCACCCACTAAACTGATGACTCCACATCTGGTTTATCTTGTTCGCTCACAATGGCACGCTTCCTGCCTGCATCTCTCAGGCACTAGCTAACACCCACTTTGCAGCCCCAGCCTAAGAAAACTTGCCATTGCTGTCCACCTCGAGGCACAGGATTTTGGACGATAAATTCTAATGGAACAAGCTCGTACACCTCCTGACGGCAAGCTGTTCCCATTAAAAGTTTTCACCTCGTTACAGCTTCTGCAAGTTCCCACCACTCTGACTGAATGAGGAAACCTAAGTAAAGGCACTTTTACTTCAGAGCAATTTTTCCAATGGACAAATTAACTCAACTGTACAAGTGAATTTCAATACGAAGCAGTCAAATAAGGCTAAACAAGTCCCTGAAGGATGACGGGATGCAAGGACTCATCCATTTCTATACCTTTTCACCACAGAATAGCTCCAAACTTTTTCTCACTGGGGGCACATGTGCCCAGAATAGATGAATGCTTCATCTAAATACAGGAAGCATTTGTCATTACAACTGCAAGTCCTGATCAAGAGGTAAAAACAAACAAACAAATTTAGTCTTCAAACAGCAAAGGGCTATTCACACCCTTCATGCTCAGTAAGGAGCATGAAGGAGGACAAAGGAATAAGCTACCATAACAAGCTAAAAAGTTAGTTTGCATGTTATATACACCTGAATGTACATAAAAGCACACACAGGCAATTACATTAGGATAAAAGAGACAATAAATTTAGTGTGAAAGTTATCTCCAATTTCTTGTGCATCCACACAAACCCACAGCTTTACAACATGCCGCAACCAAAAGCCAATTTCAAGGGTCCCACCTAGCAACGTCACTTGTTTAACAACTGCACAGAATCACTTCAGGTGTAACACAGATAAAAACCAATAAAAAACCCTGAGGTGCCAGAAGCATAGACGTTATTCTCCTTATGCACAGATATTTAAACCTTAAGCTTTCGATGTCAGCCACTGAAGACCTATTATAGAGATATTATAGAGAGTGTTAGTATGCCTTGGGGCAGGGAGGTTTTGGTTACAGGGTGAGCATATGCAGCAAAACACCCTAACTATCTGCTTTCTCCCTACCAAGAAACACCTGCGCCTTCTGGGTTATCTTACAGTGCTCAGTACAGACACTGACAAGCATGTTGAGGTGGCATATTAAAACTCTCCTCACATGAAGCATCTCAGAAAGCTTTTTCAACATAGGCACAGTAGGGAAAGCACAGATTTTTAAGAAAGGGAAGGAAAAATGATGACAGGAAAGAAAATACCTATTTATAATACTCAATCTGAAATGAGGATCAAGGATTGAAAAAGGTTAATTCAAGTTTCAAATGCATTAATTGGTTCTAATAGATATACACACACTTATTTTTACGTATTATATATAATATATATAAAAATATACATAAACATAAAAATACATATATATTACATAGCAATCATAATGTAGAAGATACTCTCAAAACTTAGCAATTGCTTATACCTCAAACACTAGAAGACAAAACAGGTATTATTTTGCAACTTTTTCAATTATCAAAAGGGAAGAAGGATTTCTTTCCAAGTAAAACCCACAGCTTACCTTTCAAGCAAAATTGTAACTGATACCTTCACTTTTAATAAGCAGAACTAAGTACCTTTCTATGCAGTCTAAGAGGTTTATCATTTCTGCTCTTCCAGAAAAATGAAAACAAATAGTATAGTAGCTTTCTGCCTAGCTACATGATTTATTTCAATGATGTAGTATATCAGACAACAATTTTCCAAGACATTTGTTACGTGATTCATCTGGCTTTAAAAAAAAAAAAAAAACCCACATCCTCTGCAAAGAGAGCTAGCTGTAAAATAGGTCAATGTGTAATGAAGCATGTCACCGGCTTATGCTTGCCAGAAAAACCCAAATAATATTTCATGGCAAGAGTATCCCATGGCTAACCGGAAGAAAGGCAAAAACTCTTACCTTAACAGGAAAGCTACATTTGCCAGTACGAACACCTTCTTCATCAGTCTGCCACTGATGAGGCCTACTGGCTTCTGGGACATAGACATCTTTCTTTCTCCTAAAGCTTTGCCGTAATTTGTTCATTTCTCAGACTTTCACGTCCTAGAAGAAGAAGAAAAAAAGAATACTTCCAATAGGCACCAAAACAACACATTTAGCCACTTTGGGTCAACCAGTATCGAGATAAACATCCTTGTGGAAACTTTGAGCTTTTGCAAACATGAATGGAGGTACCTCTGAAAGGAAAGTATTTGGATACAGATTCAGAGAAAGGGGGTTAGATATTCACTTTGAAGTAGAGAACACAAAGCTGCATTACTTATATTCTTTCCATAGCAACTAAATCATTAGACCCAAGAATAACTTACTCTGAGCATAAGGATAGCTAAGTCACCTGACAGAGAAGCACTGATGGGAGATACACAAAATCCTGCCTCTCTGAATTTAAACACCTACCTGCAGCATCTATGCAAGGCTCTAGTAGCAATGCTACTAAGCCACCTATCCAAGAAAAGGATCCATAACCCTAAAATCTCTCCTCAGCTTAGGTGCTTATATTGTTCTTTACGTACGGGTGATCAGTTCATGCTCCTATTTTAGAAGGACAGTTGAGGGAGATCATGCTAGGCTTCATTCAGTAAACAAATCAGCACATCTGTTCAGAAGAAAACTGGAATTCAATGTTCTCAGACCAATAAAAATTTCAAATTCACAGCTTCTACCAGTAGGAGACTACTCAAACGATCAAGATACAGAGCTAGGCTGGGAATACCCTAACACTTCTGTTAAAGCACTTCAGTGACACCAGGTACATAGTTCATTTCCGTTAAGGCTTCAAAATGCCTGACATAACCACTGGCATAAAACATTTTTATTCAATTTACCTGGCTGAATACAGAGATTTGAACATGTATGCAAAATAAAATTAAGAATACCCCATGCACATTTCTTATCAGTGAACTAGCAGAAGCTAATACAGTTAGGCCCTGCAAATGAGCAGCTCCTCTACAATCCCAACTTCTTTACAAGCTGTTACAAGTTAAAAGCCACTTCAAATTTTTTTGAATGTGCCAAGGAAATTCTTGAAGTTTTAAGAGGAGATAAAAGTTTTCTACTCTCTATTAATGCTCAGAGGGTCATTACAGCAGTATCAGTTCTGCATTTTGCTTTACAAATTGCGGACAAAGAAGCCTGTGCATCGCTTGGTCTAAAGGAAGCAGAATTGCAAGTCGGCCTCTCAATCACCTAGGGCCGGTGACACAGACTTTAGCAAATCTACACGCATTTCCTCAGTTCACAGGACAGACAACCACTCTTGCCCCTGCTGAAGGTTAGCAACGCCACAGCGCGGTAAGCAAAACCACTGCTCCAGCTACTTCAGCACAAAGTTCAGCGGTTCAGGCAACTATGCAGTCTAAAGTGCAACCACTAGACTTTGTGCTCCAGCGACGGAGAAATGGGCGTATATCCCATTTTGGCAATTTTGCCTCAAAGAGCAATAGACTCTTAAATCAATACACCTAAACGCAGTACTGCTTATCTGTCAGTAGCCTCAATACAACCGATTAAAAAACGTTTTGTAGAAATTTCAAATATACAAATGTGTAAAAACAACTCACATGGAAAAAATTTATTTTTTCAAGAGACTCCAAATCTCAAAATGTTTCGGCAAGTAACAAAACATGAATTTCAAACAATGCACTACCACTATACCACTTGTAAAACTGTAATCTAATTGCCTTATAAATAGATTTGCTTATGTGAGCCATTTCCTTGGACTTCTCCTGCGATGCACTGCTTTGGTCCCCAAGAGAGACTGCTACGTTATTGCAGATTTATTCTTACTAGAAATCTCAGTCCGCAGAGAAGAACAGGAATAACAGTTCCTGAACTATACTTCCTATGATAAGCTGAAGCAGCATTTTGGCCGAGAATATTTCCTTCTTACTAAAACCCAAACTCATTTTCCTAGATGTTCTGATTCTGAGGTCATGTTTACAAACAGTTTGAAAATAGTTTTTCTATTTAAATCATGACCAAAAAAAAGATCAATTTCTGGTCAGAAAAACGGAAAGCTTTCTCCAACTACCACAATCATAACTGGCTATTTTGAGTAGTTCCAAAGGGGGTTGTCCTACAAACAACCAATTTGCTGGCAACATGTGCGTCGCTCCAACATCACTGGAATTGCCACCAGACGCACAGGTGTTAAGCAAAACAATTCACACAAGCTGCATATTTGAGGATTCGGGAAAGCAGCACAAGAATCGCTGCAATAAAGTGCTCAAATTCCTATTAATTTTGCCCGGAGTTTAAACTCCTTGCCTAGGGACTGTAGCACACACCCAGGTGAGCTCCTTTCACTCTGGCCCCTTGAGACCCTGTTCCCATTCCCACACAAGGGCAGCAAGCACGCACACCCAGTGACAGACACTCACCTCGGCTAGAGAAAGGGAGCAGGTTACTGTCTGTGTTACACTGACAGCATGACTGACACTATAAAAAGATTCATACTATGGCTTGGGATTACAAGGCTGAAACTTCTCTGTCACTGATTTTCCTACGTTTACCACTTGGATGATTTGGTCCTGAAATTAAAATTATTTTAAAACCCACAAGCAGAAACAAAGCAAACCACTACCGAAGACGCCATTTCCTTTCCACGTTTGCAACTCAAAATCCAGTTTGGGCCAAGAGAGAGGACAATGAAGAAAGGGCATTTAAAGGCAAGCCTGATTAAAACACAAGCTCAACATCTAATTAGTTCACAAAATGTGGTGTCACACCAGAGACACACCAGCAACAAACACCGAAAGCACTGAGAACAGCTACAGAAATGAGGATACAGCTCCACTTAGGGTTTCATTATATCTTAAGGTTATCTTTACCAAAAGGGTAACTACAGACAGCTCAACAACTCATTATTCATGCCTATTGCAAAAGTTGTGAAAATTTTTTTGCAATCTAAGAGATTACAAAATTAGACTAAACACGAGGCGAGTTCCCAAAGCACCAGACAAGCATCTACAAAAGTGGGGGTGGGGGGAGCTAGTCAAATAGTGAGAGTTTGCAAATTCACATTGTCATTTATTTTTCCGCAAATAGATAATATTTTGGATAGTTTCAAAACACAGCTCCATAGCCTTTTTTTTCCCCTAAGCAACAATTCCAATTTCCAAGGAGAGCTTTAACTCTTTCCACTACATAAAAAGTATCGTTTTAACTGTTTCACTGACAACTCAGGGGAAACACAGGGACAGAAGTAATGTTGTCATGGAAAAAAAGCATACGGAGAAGCATTCCTGGCTTCACTGCCTTGTGCGGCATCAGGTTAGTGCTACAGAACAAATTACTGGAAGTTAAACTAGCATGTTAATTAATGTCTTATTAACTGCTCAGCGTTACAAATGTGTTCACTTTTACCCTTCAGTGAGAAACGGGTAAGTTTTTTAACTTAACATTTTGGTGCTACTGCAGAATACTCCAGTGCTGCACATTTGAAGCTCAGCTTGCCTTGCAGCAGTTTACCCATGTATCCATACCTCCAGAGAAGGAGTGCACTTTCATTTTGCATAAATGTTTCACATAGCAGTTGGCTACTATAAGGTGACTCAGACTACAGAATTTGCAGGGCAAAAGCATAACTCAATATTGGTACTGAATTACAGTCACAAATTTGAGTTGTTAGAAAAACATGGGTTTGTACTGGTTCTGTTGCCCCCCATGTTGAAACTGTAAGTGGTTGCTTGGAGGTATGAAGTTTGTGGTAAGCTTAGCCTAAATTCATTCTTCTGAATTTTAGCCTTAACAAAGGTTATTCGAGCCACATTCAACTAGACAGTGTCTGTTCTGTTTGGGGCTGAAAGGAATAAAGACTGATTTTTAAGCAAGTCCTTAGTTCAGCCAGTTTTTTGAAACCATTCAGAGGTGTTGGGATCACTTGCTGTTTCCTCTCAGAATTAAATACTGACCGTTTCCTATTTACTTTACCAATTAAAAAAAGCAAAACAAAACTGTCATGGGTCAAATAAGGGCAAAGCACTTCCAGCCAGCCTTCAACAAATACAGAATAGTAAGGGCAGGGGAGAGAACACCCAGCGTGCAATCTTCCTGCTCTGTAGTACAAATCCTGTTATAAGCAGAAACCATAACAATTAGTAGACCAAATTCACTCATCTATAAAAGCCCTAGAAGTATACATTTCAAGCAGCTGAGAAATCTAGGCTTAAAAACGGGGACCACTCCAAAATTTAAAAGGAATTAATCCAGCCTTCACATAAAACTAATTCAATGAACATGTTATGATCAGTCTATCTTACTAAAAAAAAAAAAAAAGAGAGAGAGAGAGAGAAATAAAGAAAGTCTTATCAACATTTCTGCTGGGTGTGCTTGCAGGGGAGGCAGGAGAAGCTGCACACCACCCAGCAGCTCCAGGGTGCTCTTCCCTAGTGAAACCTACCCACTCTCCCTCCAATACAGAGGAACAAGCCAAATGGAGCCCCTAACGCAACCAATTCACCGTCTCTAATATGCTTTCTTCCCAAGAAATACCAAGCATTTCTTTATATGAAAGACTGTGAAGAGTACGCTGTTTCTTCCGAAGCTACCTGATATTTCAGACCTAATGAAAGATGCAAATTATCTTCATCTCACTAAAAATCTTACATGTGTTTGCCTAACCTACTTACTAAGAAAACATTTCATAAACACTCAACATGGCTGTGAAGATCTATATCCTAACAAAACTCTGTGGCTTCGAGTTTTTGTGCAAGCACAACCTGGTCACACCTGTCCAGATGTCTAAGAGCCATCTTTTAGCATTATCAAAACATGGATTTCTTACCCAATCCACACAGGCCCACACCAAGAAACATGAACAGCCCTCAGTTCCTATTTCAGAATAGTATCCTACGCTATTTTTTCTTAAGGAACTCAGTTCACTGTTGATACTTTAACTTGACTGTAATTCAAAGTTATAGCAGGACACCATGATAGCAAAAAGGAAATACGCTTGTTTTAAGTCATGTTCTTGTGATAAGATTTAGTTTCGACAGGTATGCATTTTGTATGCACGCAAATATATGAGTGATTCAAAATATTAAGACCTATTTGTTTTCTAGTGCACAGCCTGAGTCTCTAAATTTTAAGATGACAACATAAGAATATTTCATTTATAAGACAGAGGCAAGCTAGGAAAGCAGGTATGTTCCAAATAAAGTAAATAGTTTGTCTCTATCTGTTATGAGCTGCTAGAACAGAGTTTTACTTCCTTGAAAAGTCATTACTAAGCATTGTTGCTAAACAGAAACCTGTCCCCTCCTCTCCCACTCGAAACAGTACAAAACATAGGATGCCCCATCTCCTCAAGCCTGCTGCAAAGGTTAGCCCAGACGTGCTGCAATCGCCCTGCACCAGCTTTGCTGCAATTATGCCCCAGCACAGGAACACAGAATACCTTTATCTTCGGAGGGAAAAAAGGTCATTCCGTTTGTCGGGGTTTTGAATACAGAACTTTGAGCCTTTTTGTAAGCCTAGATCCCATAAAATCTAATTAAATCCAGCACTGTCACAATGAAGGAAACGAAGGCACGTAACTACATGAGAATTCTCACTGAAAGAGTGACAGGCCTGCTTACGCAATACAGTATGACTAACCACATTATTCACCACATGGCTTTCCAACCCGTTTACCCTTTCATTACCCAATTAAGATCTAATAACACATTACTACAAGTAAGCACTCTAAGACATCAGAATACACTGATTAAAATAAAGGTGAAGTATGAGTTCGTTTTTTGAGCCAGTACGTAATTATGATCATTATTAGAGCACCAAATTAAGGGGATTTTCCTTTTTGTGGAAAAGGAAAGATGCTTAATAAAAGGACATGAACCGAAACAAGCATCTCAGCTGTACAAGACTGCATGTGTCACAGTTTGGGAAACTTCCGGTTGTTTTCTAGTGACTCATCTTCCAGCATCCAAAGCAATCGTTAGCCTATAGTTTGAAAATACAGTAGAAATCCCAGCCTTAAACTGCTCATGTAAGATCAAGGAGGCCAAAGCTGACTGGAAGACCGAAGATGAAATAATGCAGGTTTTTCCGACAGCGTTCTTGGAAATTGCGATACACTAACATCATGCTTCTCTCCCCTCTCAGCGCTGACATTTGCCCAGGTGGTGCCGCAGGCAGCACCTTTAAAACAGTTAAATTGTTCTTTTCAGAAACGGCTGTAGTAACTGAAGATGTTACTATCGGCTGCCAGCTACCTGGTCTCACCTCATGCCTGATCATGTGAGCACGCTGCATCCATTTCCAGAGGCCGGAGAATTTAATTTGCGCCATGGATGAGGGTGGGAAAAGGGGGAAAACGTTAAAACAACAACAAGGTCTTACTGGCAAAAAACAGAGTTAAACAAGACATTGCACATAGCTTACAAAATACCAGGAAATGAAATCACAAACTGCACTTCAGCCCACCATCAGCAACAGGGTGGCTGAGACACTCGGCCACCAGCAGCCCTGTCCTAGAGCTCAGAATTTCACATGATGCCTCAGACTGCCTGTCAGAACTGCCATTTACGCTCGAGTACAGCACTCAGGACCGTTCACAACAGCATATAATGGAAGTACCAGCACGGCAACCACACTCCAGACTCTTAAAAGTTAAACTGTCAAAAAAATACAAGTTTAAAAGCAACTCTGGGTAATGTTTGATCACTGTAAGGCAGAAGGAGAAGTTATTCCTGATGATATGCAATGCTCTTTCTACCAGTCATAACACAAGTCACTTGCCCCTCCAAAACCTGTGCAGGACAGAAATTCAGCAAGTAAAAAAAAAATTCCTCAAGTTCTCCATCAAAAACTATTCTAAAGCAATGTCCCAATTAATCAGACTCCACAGTCATTGCAAGCTCTGACATATGGTCCTATACCCTGTGTTCAAGGGGGCAGTTATAAGACAGCAATCTCTGGGCTTTATAGGCTCCCTCTAGAAAAACACTGCAATGACTGTCAGCCCACAATGAAAAGTGGGTCGCCTAAGCACTTGGGGATGATACAGTGAAGTATACTAGCTATAACAGCTCAAAATAAGCAAAAGCTTTCTAAACAAACACGAGCTACATCTTTTGGAAAGTAACCCAAGTAATGGTGCTTTGCAGCTAGTCCGCACGCGTGCGAAGAATGCTAACGAGCCAAGTCCTGCCGCTTCCACGTGCGCCACCCACATTTAGGGCAGCTGTAGACCTAGACAACTAAACAGTTTTCAAAAATGAACATTAAAAAGTTTCATCCAACTACATGCTGAGTTTAGAAAAGAGATTAGTTAAAACAAAGAAATAAAAAATAAAATCCATGTAAGGGGAGGGGCAGAAACAGCGGAAATCGGTTTCTTGTAATCGCCTAGTTCCAGGAATCAAAGCTTGAAGTTAAATACGTCAAAGCTTGCAAAAAATATGGAAGTTTTCAAAACTGAAGGAAAAACACATTTACAAGTAAACTAAGCATATTCGATTGGTAAATCAGTCACAGAAATCTAGCCTTACATTAGAGTCAATTCACTGAGGATTTATGAGTGTTTTGTAATAAAATAATCAGTGTTTGATTAGAAAAAGAAATGTATCTGCCATGGCAAACATCTGCTACTTAGGAGCAGTAAAAATCAAATATAAATTAAAAAAAAAAACAAAAAACCCCCCAAACTTTGTGCTATTGACGTGGACATTTCTCCTTTATTCAGAAATGTATGTGAACGTACACAGTCTTTTTGGCTCTACTTAAGTGACTGCGGAAATATGCAGAAAAACAAGCTGCGAATTTGGAGCATGCGTTTTAGGAGCACACACACATCCTAGGCCAGACCTGAGGCGTCCATTTCAGCAACATAAAATGCGTTCATACTGAGCTTTGCACAGTGTTTCGCGTATAACTGGCACGCTCGACACAACATTGAAAAGTGTCAGCATTTGGGACAACTGATGCAGCAACGATGTTCTGCACCGTACGCAGACTTAAATGTCCAGTCCACCAATCTGCCCCTTCTGTAATCTTGAAGATTCTGGGACAAGAGACCTTAAGTTTTTATCAGCTCTGCGAGAAGCCTTCAGGGGGAACAGATACCCGTGCCACTAACTCTGTCAGTAAGTATGATTTATGTATAGACAGACTGGGTAATTCTGCAAGAATAGGGCAGCAATAGCATGTTTGGGTGCAGCAATGGGAGTCCCACAAGGATCTCTGCTGGAAACAGGGATGCTTATCATACTCATACAAGCTCTCAAAAGGTGGCGGTGAATAGTGAAGTGACTGTTTACAGCTGATGCAAAATGTTCTGGAGCAGGTTAAATTAAATTGATTTTAGACATACAAGACCATCTCAGAAGAAAAAATGATTCTGTGATTAAAACAGCAGAGAAAAGCACACAGAGGAAGGGTAAGAGAATGACCTTAACTATAACGATGTATATTAATTCAGCTATTATTATATTCAGGAAACATCCTGGGTCGCACGTTTAGTCCTCTAAAATACAGAATGTAGCTGTCAAATAAGCAAACAGCATTAAGAATCATGATGAAAGGAGCAGAACAAAAAAAAGGCAGAAATATGCCATAATATAAAACCATGCTGCACTCATGTTTAATACTGCCTAGCTCTTGTAGCTACTATACCCTTTCTGAGATGAAACTACGAGGTGCAGAAGGGTAAGGAGGATAATTAGAGCTATGCAACAGCTTCTGCACAGGGAGAGATTACGCAGGTCAAAGGCCTTTGCCTCAAAGAAACAATTTGCTAGTGGGGAGAGCTACAAAAAGTATAGTATTGCAAATGTCATGGAGAAAATGAACATGGAATGATGATTTTCCAGTTCTCACGTTAGGGAAATTGGGGACAAGCAATGGAATTCCCCAGCAGTCCAGGTTTCAAAAGAAAAGAGCACTTCTCATACAATATGCAATTACCTTGCACAATTCCTCACCCCAGCATGTTTTGCAAAGCCAAAATACAAAAAAAATGCAAATAGCAGTTTAACAATTTGATGAAAAAAATCAAAAACTATGATAACCTACGGTGGAGATGCAGTTTTCTCTTCAGGAAATCACTAGCTCCATGCTGACGTGTCAGGAAGTCTCCTTTCATGCCGGCCTTACTCTTCTTCTTCCCCGAGGTCTGCTATTGCCCGTATTGGACACAACACCGTGCTGGAGATCCTTGTCCTGAACCCGCACAAGTCCAGAGCTCTTCTCTGTTCGCCAGGAATTCAGCAGTCCGAAGCCACTGACTACGGCTTTCACAGCATCACACCCAAGCTGTCGGTACCCAGCTAAACTGGGACCAACAAGAGCTGGCTCACTACACAAGGCAAGGATCTCTTTCACAAGCCCACAGAAGAATCTGGAGCCCAAAACATTTAAATGAAAACGAGTACATGAATTTGTATATTCCAAAACGTGTATATTCAGAAAATTTGAATTACTGCGGCAACGGACCATGGGTGCGCTAGTCAATCTCAATTAGAAAATGAAAGTTAGCTTAAACTACCTCCAAGTACCCATGAGGAAAAATTAGCTCAAAGTATGTTCGCAAGATCACATATGACTCCATTTTATACCATTACTGCAGTAGGCCCAAGCACTTAAATGAGTTTCTGCCTGACAGCTGTGATGTGGCAATTCAAAACACTATTTCCTCCCATCCTCCAACAGTGGCATGAATTTAATGAAGGCCCTTTTATCCATTTGCTTCAGTTTGTTCCCACTAAATCAGCCATACTTTTGACTGCAGCTCATGCAAAGAGAAGGCAGTGCCACAAAACGCATTTCTACTATTAATTTGGAAGTCTCAAAGTGAACTTGTGAAGGCTTTGCAATAAGCTTTTATCAAAACAGCAGTTCTTGATAATGAAAATGAGCCCAGAAAAAGAAGCCAGGATTATTTTTGCTGGTGGCCAGAATATCCAAAAATAATGTGATCATCCTTCAGTAAGCCTAGTAAGGCAGAAGAGGTCATTTTCACACAAAAGGTGGGTAGAATCTGCTTAGAGAATTTGCTGTGGTGTCCAACATAGCAACTGTAGCTGACATGTAAGAACAGAAATTGTTCCTAAGGCATTTAACACTGAAATACGATTCTTATTTACTACATTAGGAATTAATGTGTACATTTGTACATGTATCCAATGCAAGTTTGTTTCATATTTTGTTTCTCATAACAGCTCTTTGAAATGTATCATCTGTAATTAATGGTAATAGCTCCCTATTCTGCTTACTTTATACAAACATAACCAGTCAGAAGCTAGATTAATGAAACTAACTATAAATTCTTTTAAACTCACAGGATGCAATGTTTTGTGAATCCCTCTACTGTTACTAATGATACACCCACTTAAACACCTTTAAAAATACTCTATATCCTCTCTAGACTCCAATACAGTCCACATGTCCTACCACCCAAGAACTCAAAAGAAGTTTAAGAAATTTTTCTCCAAAATCCCTACAAGAACTGTCTAGTCAGGGTATTTTTTAATAGAATACTAACTTTTCAGAACAATCTTGCATATAAACAACAAGTATTCCTTATGATTACACAGAATATGAAAGCTCGTATCATGCCCCATGTTTCTCCTATCTGCTGACTGTGGAGTTATAGGAAGATCCTAGCACAACTTCAATGGCAGGCTTACTCAGGGATTTTGAAAATCAGGTATAGGGATATAGCTAAAAAGATATGATATCTTTTAAAAGTACCTAATTTCTTAAACTCCTGATTTATACAGTTTGTGGCAAAAACATCACCACCACCCCAAGTGACACAGAACCAAAAGTTACTGTAAGAGTTTCACATATTACAGCAGCAAGAATAAGTTTACTTCTTGACTTGCAGTTTTTCCTCAAGTCCTGCAGTGGTACTTCTCTTAAAATCCCTTTCCCTTGGAGCAATAACCTTGACTCCATGGATATGAGGAAAAATATGAACTCTATAGGCTGAAAAAACCATAGAGATGGCAAAAGTAAAGTCCAGTACAGGCTAAAAAAAGGTTTCATCTCAGAATTGATGCCCTTTCTTACCTGCACCTCAAAGGCCAATATGAAACTAAAATAAAAGAACCAATATCTAATTTGATAAAAATGAAATTTTAGATTAAGTATTTGCAAAGCAATAGCAGTCTTCTGTAAAGCTATTTCACAATAAGGGACAAACACCACAGATAAAATCTAAGCCTGCTAATTATGGAAGACCTCTCTCAAGTTGTCCTCCTTTTAACCACACAGATTACAGATGGACAGCCTAAAGAGGCTTCTGAAATACAGTTCTGACACAGACCAGCTCATTTGTATCAACAATGATCATGTAAAGACATGGGGAGAAGGGGAGGAGTCAAACAAGTCCATTAAACTTCTCTAAGGAACTTTCCCAAAGTCTGAAATTGTGGTGCCATTACACAAACTTCTCAGAACTCTGTTCGAGGCTGGCTTTTCTTCTGTTCAGAGAAATAGACCTGAAGCTTCTCAGACCTAAACCAAAACTGTTTATCTTGCAATATTGGCATATTAGCAGTTGGGGTGGCAGGGAAAAACATCACAGTGGAAGTGGGAAGAGGGTTGGGTGGTGGATTTTTTTTTTTTTGACAAAAAAGCTTAAGCAATAGAAAGACAAAGCAACCAGACTGCATTTGGGATTTTTTGGAGTCAGGCTTTTCAAATTGGATCCTATGAGCAGATGCATACTTCCCTCTCCCCTCCCTCTTCATATTGCTTGGCAGTTAAAGCTCTTTGATTATAAGGATACTAATATTTGTGTTTATGGAGGTAGAACATAGGAATTTAACTGCTATTGCTATGAAATCTCGCTGGCACTGTTTTTTGAAATATTCATAGTAATCTCTCAGACAATTCCTTTCACAGAAGTTACAGGGTTTCATTATGATCACTAAAATTAATATCACATTATTGCTGATCAGAATACTATGAATCTACAAGCACATACTCGTGAGAGTTATTGCACGCAGATTCAGTTGTCTATAAAACCAGGGCTCCACATGTATACTCCTTCTACTTCCAATGGAGAGAAAAACAGTTCAGAGGTCTGCTGATCTACTTTAAGTACACTTTATAATGAAATTATCACCCTTTAAAAGCAGATATTTCTCTTTGTTGATTATAAAAGAACCTAAATGACTAACTCAGTAGACATCCAAACATTAACAGATGATTTCCACCCTTTTTGCCTAATATCAAATCAAGAATTACAAAATCCATCTATGATAATGAAGTTTTAGTAAGACGATATTGGTCAATGAATGGGAGCAATATGATCGGTTCTCTAACAATCTAGTCCAAATTCTTGGCCTTTCCAGCACACTAGTGAGATCTTTATTCCGGCTAGTAGATCACATTTAAACCAGTTAGTCCAATATGGCATCCTCTATTACAAAAAGAAAAAAAAAAAAACATTTCTAGCTCATTAGGTGAGACAGACTGCTCCTAACTAATAAAACTGCCTTACCGACTAACTGCACTGTAAGCAGTCACATCACCATTTCAACTTTCAGACAAATTAAAATCTGTGATAATTAAAAACAGAAGCCAAGTCTTTGGCTCAGAGTATAATGTATTCAGCTTCACTGTACCACTTTCCCAGTCATAAAATATTAAAATCTTAATTTTTTTTTCTCTTCACTTTCTCTTTCCCCTATTAATTCCAACTGTTAGCCTCCAGTTTTTAATATCTCTCCTTCTAAATCAGCATGGATTTCCTGCTACAATACAGACACAGTTCCTACAAACAAACATATTCAAAGCCAGGGCGAGCCTCAGCACATATGTTTTCCTTAAAAACTGTATTCACATCTCAAAATGGTTTTTAAGGAAAATGTGATAATGCATCTTCTAATAACTATTTTCAAATGACCTTCGCTTAAATATAAACAATCTGAACTACTTGAAATTGTTTGCAGAATCTAGAAATCGGTAAAATCAAAATTGTTACCCTTAGTTCAGTAAGATACTGAACACTTAATTCTAAGATGAAGTTTAACTATCAGCAGTTTAAAAGCTGATCAATCATACATTCAACAGTCAATGGTGCAAGTCAAAATGTGCATGTCAAAATGCTAGCACTACCTCTCAGTTTACCATTTTATCTATAAGAGTATCTAAGACTACCACCTCCTTCCACAAAAACTGGAATTCCATAAATATGCAAGACCACAAAACTCCTGTTTTGTCATTATGCATTAACAGTTCTCCCACCTAAGAGATTCTAAACCACTAATACGATCAGTGTTTATTTTAACACTGGTCAATGTAAGAAATGGTCAATTTAAGAAAAATGGCAAAACAGCATGAAAAACTGCCTTCCATTTCAGCAAAAGCTTCAAATAAAAGGATAATTACACACAATACCTGTAGAAGTAAGTTAGAAATAGCCCAAGCCATCAGTAAAGCAGATTTAGTCAGTCAGGGCCATGTGAGAACTACAGAAATATTGTATATTGTACTGCAACTGAAAACTTATTAGCTTTATTTAAAATGCCAGTTGAGCCAAGGACAAAAAGATGAAGTCTTCAGTGAAGCGAGATGAACTTTGTAGATTTTTCCACTTGGTACTAATTAAAATAAAGGCGTATGTCCTAGCCCAACCTGTTATTTGAGAGAAGTGGAAACAAGATAAGTTACTCCAAGCTATCAGCATTGTTAATATTACAAATGATGCAGATAATCTCAGTTTCACAAGTTGACAACTGCATGAAAAATGCAATTTAAAAAAAATCATCTATGCAGCAAGAGGTATGTGAAGATACTACCAACAAAACTGTCTGATGATTCAGGTCTGAACAATTACTAACAAGCCTAAAGGAGAGAGAATATATACCTAAGTAAAAGCTCAATGAAAATTAGACTCCTAATTACTCATCCTACAAATCATTACTACTAGACCAAACCAAAGATCCAAAGTCTTGAGGAACCCAGATGAATGTTTTAAGTGGAGGATGCTGAATAAAAAATATACCTCCCAGAAAAGGAAGAACTGAGTTATGGTAAGATTTCACTATCTCATAAAAAGCTAATGCAATTTCAGCGTGATCACATTAAGACAAAATACACTCTAAATGCAGTGTTATGTTAATTAAAAACCAAAACAGGGCTTAATTAATCCATAAAACCTGCTTCCAATGAAATTTAAAGTTTTTTGAATAACGAGCTCCTTGAGCTCTCGTTTCTGTTGTTCAACTCCAACAAGAAAATTCTGTATTAATATCACACTGAACTGCAGAGGTCCATTAAATACAGCTCCCTAATGCTGTCCTCACATTAAGCTATGTTACTGGCATAGAAATTACTTCTCTTGTTCCTGACACAATCTCAAGCAAAACAGGATCCTGTTAATAAACTGCAAAAATCTTATTAGAGTCTGAGCATGAGGGATCACACTTCCATCTCTCTTTCAGATGGCTACACATATGCCACAGCCAGGCAGCAGCTGATGTCCTCCCAAGGATGCTCAGGCTGCCCACGAATCAGTAACAGAGCGTAGGCAAGGCTGCAAGAACAGCAGCGATACAGCAGCTCTGCTGAGGTTGACAGTCCTTGTGAGCACACCCGTTTGACTGAACGGCATGTCACGCTAGGCTTGTGAAAATCACGGATGGCTCTCACCTTGCTAAACCAGCTGTTGGTTACTACAGGAAAGCAGCTATAATCATCTACTGCAACATGCAGAGCTTCCTGCACAGTTCAGAACTTAGTGGGAGAAGGAGAGAGAGTGCCAAAAAACGCACTGCGCCGAAGTAACATATGCTGAAAAGTCGTGCGGCTGCTGTAACCTCTTGAACCATACAAACAGCTGTCATCTTCCCAACTGCGAACTGCTTGTCAAAGGAACAAGAGTCCAACAGGAAACAAGGAAAATTGTCTTCATTCTCACTGGGACTCATGTTCATTGGAGCAACGAACGAAGCTTCGAGCTCAGCACAGAACTCCAGAAATGTCACCTGGTGGTCCTGAAATTCTGCACCCGCTGGTGGTCCTTCCATGTTTGCAGCACAGCACACTGCCACCAGCCACTCTCTTCAAAACGAGACACACAGCAAGCAGCAGATCAAAGCAACTCAGCCACTGCTTTCAGGATTTTCTTCTGAATAACTTTCTCAGGTTCTTCCATTGCCATGTCGCACTTTGCTGCCAACAGATGACTGCAGTGGCAGGCAGCATATTCCATCCCTGGTATTAACAACCTTGACACAGAAGCAGTATGAGCTCTACAGTCTGGGCAAGTAGGAAACCACGCTGCTGCTGTCCAGGTGGGGAGAGAGAATGACATGCCCTGTTTTCAGCACCAAGACAGCAATGCATTGCCTAGCTTCTGCAGAAGACAGCTGCTTCTGTGCATGGCAACTGATCTTGGAAACAGAAGACAGGATCAACAGGGAAGCAGTCTAAAAATGCCAGCAATTTAACAGCTAGCACTCAGCAGCAGGGCAGGCTTGATGGGGTGTAGGTGCAAAGGGTACCAGATTATTGGCAGCATATTATCCTGCCAGATTCATAGCAAACTAAAAATCACAGCTGTGTTATCTTCACGAATGACTATTCACTCTGTCTGCTTAGTCACCAGTACCTTGAACTAACTCAATTATTCTGCCAGGTGACTTAGCAAAACTACTTCATATACATATCACGATTCTCAGCAGTGCCCTCTGACTTGCTCTTCTAAATCTATAAATCATAAAAAATAATCTACTCCTGCTAGAATGTGTCCTTCATATGTTAGGCAGTGTATAAAACATTGATAACATGGATACCACCATTCGGAATGGCATTAAAATTATGCGGGAGACAACACCACCTTCCTTCACGTGGAATTAAGAATACATTCCTCCATTATCCTACAATTCAGCGTGCATTAAACCTTACCTTATCTTTTTACATTCACAGGAATGGAACTTACGAGCTGGGGAAGCAAATAGATAACCAGGGACATGGTACTGGATTGAAATAAAAAGCCAGGTTTTTCCACTCCGGGAAAATCAGATCTCCTAATAAGCTGGTATAATGCATTCTTGTGGACAAGCTCCACAAGAGTGGATCCTGACCACAGTCCCTGAGGGACCAAGCATTATCTTACATCCCTTCTAGGTTTCCAAAGCCATACATACTACTTGGCCAGAAAACATTAGTGCACTTGGCAGAATTTAGAAAGTCCACTGAAATGGCACCATTCTTCTAGTAGCACTAGCAATCTTCACCTGTGGTCAAATCACAGCAACTACTGTCTTGCAGACGTGCATCACCAAAGTACTAACAGTCAAACCACAGGTTGTCCACATCTGAATTGGCAGGATCTCCCTACCTACACTTCCTAGCACTGATGGGCTGGTGCAAACACCTCACATTATTCCTTAAAGGATAAATTTCATTGCATCAAAGTATGATCTTCTATCAGGTGCCACTTATCTATCTTACACTGCCATCCTCCTATTCTGCCTATGGTTTGTTTTTTATGTTCTCAGCTCGAACACACGGTTGGTTTTAGTGGGGACGCTCCATCCAGGCTAACTGCTGGAGCATCATCCTGAACTTGAAGACATAGTTACATGTCTGAGTTTTGTGCCCAGCTGCTACTTTGGGAACTTCTCCCGAGTTCATCTGCACAACAGCATCTCACCTGTAGTCTTCTAGTGCTGTGTACATCACAGCGTAAAGACAACTACTACTACTAAAGGCAATGTTATCCTCCAGTAGCTTTTTTTTTTCTGGACAAGGAAAAAGTTCTCAAATGAGAACTGCAGAACTCCTCATCTCACTATAATAGGTTCCTTTTGACATTTATAGCAGCTTAGCTTACCATTGTAGACAGAGAGATGCTGAACACATCTAAATGTAAGCACAGATTTTAATCACACTATTTTCCCAGTATCAAGACTGAGAAGTTGAATTCCTACTCAGAAAGAGCAGCATCATGGAACTGGTATAAATTAGGAGGAAAAAAGCCAAGTAGCCATTAAGAATATGTTTTTTTGGCCAATTTAGCCTCATGACAGTAAAATTTTGCAACTGACTACAGGCATTTGAATTATATGCATCTGAAAAGTACTGTTGGAAGCCACAAACCACCTTCCCTCAAATTTCACACAAAGCATATTTAGGAATTATGCCAAATTGACTTTTTCCAGTGGTTAGGCAAGTGGGCAAATGAACTCACAAACATTACCAAAAAAGATCATTCTTTCATGCAGTAACATGCTCTTCAGTTATTTACACTCAACATTTTTAACACAAGTAAGGGTTCTTCAATGAAATTTATCAAACTGCAAGACATCTGACATAAGAATTTGCAAGACCAACTTAGTTTAGTGACTCAATCTTTTCTGTTATTGAAGAGCTGAACTATTTGAACAAATTCAGAGTTCTTAATGGGAGTTTTATATTCTTATTGCCTAAGAGAGGAAACAAATGTGGAATATCACAGAAGACTTCCTCACAGTAAGATGAACTCACATCTGAAAATACCCATACAGAAGTCTCTCATAATACTATGTTAAAATATACTAAAAAGAAAAACACTGTAATTGCAAAAATCAGGTTTTCTTCTTCCCTGTCTCTCTCTCTCTCTTTCATGAAATGTAAGACCACTGGAAGCTGACCAGCATTGTTTATACATAGATTATAAAGAAACATTTATATAAAGTGTACAGTGTTTGACAATACAAACCGACAGTAATTTTCCTAGCCTTTGCAAGTCTTGAGTTTGAGTGATGCCAACACTACTAAGTGACAACAGTTTCCAGTACACTCTTACTCGAGCTGCTTGTTGGAAGTTCCTTGTGACAAGAAGGGGGCTGCAGCCCATGCGTCATGTTTGACAGTTCCCATGGTTTTCTTTTTCCATGCTCATTCCTCATTTTGTTTCCCCTTTTTAGTCCTTCTGGCTTCAACCTTGATTCATAGTTGAGTTTTGCGCTGGTCAGGCAACATGCATTTTAGAACCTTCTCAACGTTAAACGTTACAGTCGTATTCGTTGAAAGTAGAATATCACTTACTAATATTACAGGATCAAACCTCTTTAATTCTGAATCTATAGCACAATAAATAGGATGAAATTCAGCATACCAGAATCCTAAACCCTGAAGCTGAAAAGCAACTACAATTATATCTAAGACAAAAATTTTGGTTCCATGACTCACAATATTTAAAAAATGTAGTAAGTTTTTGAACTGCAAGGGGTCTTTCTTATTACTCATTTAACTTCTCTCCCTTAAATCTTATAAAACAAATAAAGATTAAGGTGACAAAATAATTTCACATTCTGGAGTGAAATGCTTTTCATAACCTACAATGTGAACCTCTAAACTGTGACTGATTGTTGTAACAAAGCCAAGATAACCGAGGCTATCTTGGGTTGTTCTATAACCACACCCAGGAATGCAATGCATGCCAAAATTCAACAGTTGTTCACTGATCTGGGCGCAAAAGGAATCACAATATGCACAGAATCAGTTTCTCGCCACAGGAATTATATATTTAGGCTGGTTAGCTATAAATATCTAATTGTGTAGATATTGGAGGAGATTGGAGCTATATGTAAGAGACCCAAACTATAATTACACGTAGGGTAGAGTTACAGTAATAAAAAATTAAGGCAGAAGAGAAGATTCAGGAAGTGGTCTATTTTAAGGCATACAGCCAGTTCACTCTGAATTTGCATGAAAACAGAACAAGAGGCAGATAAGGCTGTAGAAGAAATCAGGTGTTAATGCTATGGAAAAAATTCCCCTTATATTACACTTGCATACCTGGCTGCTGAATTTATCTGAGCAAATAACATTTGTGAAAAAGGCATCACCTGGTGGCAAACTGCTTTGTAACCTAAGACATAAGGATAAAGACAGAACACATATGCATGTCTGACATAACGCTGGGCTAGGCGGGAGGAGCACCAGCAGCCTCTCCTGAAGGCTGAGTTTTGTACGGCAAACCCCATTCTGCAGCAAAGGGCATGCTCTGCGCTCTGTCTCAGAGGGGGGCTGTAAGATTAGCAGTTGCTCCATCTCCTTTCAACCCCACTTCTGCAGGGAGCAATCCTAACATAGGTTACTAACCTGATAAAGCACTCAGATTGAATACACACCCACTACTCTAGCAGTTATTTCCAAAATAATTGAGTTCAATCTTAAAGCGTTTCAGCTTTTCAAACAGCATGAGTTAAATCTTGATTTGGACACCAGTACTGATCAGTTAAACCAATTGCATCCTTTCTCATTATTTAATAGGGCAAAAGACCCAAAAGATTTGAATGATATTATTATTCAGGTAGATCAACTTGTCAGAACATACTTAAAATCTGTCCATGCTTAAGATCAGCTTCATAGATAAACATACATGCAATCTGCTCCAGTTTTTGCCTAGCCACTTTTTTATTATTAATTGTTTTGGGAGAGGGAGGGGATGCTGTTCTACCAATAATATTTTTACTTTTCAAAACATTCCCTGTAGTTAAGTGATTTTTCTACTAAAAAGGATTTTTGTAAATTTTCTAACTGTTAAGGCCCTTTTCTAGAGGTCACCTTAGATTCATGCAACAATTAAAATCTGAATAGGTAAAAACAAACAAAAAAACCCTTACATTTCACAAGAATCAGGACATCTAATGCAAGCTTTGTGTGGAGGGAATTTTGTGGAACAAGGATACCTGACATACCAATTTCCCTGATGTTGGAAAGAAGGTCAATATGCATTCCTAAAATATTAGATAGTCTTGGAGTTCACAGTAGGAAGGTGTATTTCCTGCTGGATAAGAATATTATATTACAGTAGGAAGGTGTATTTCCTGCTGGATAAGAATATTATATTACACACAGAAATGGTAATGTCGGTAAGATAAAAATAGTTCCAGCATGTGAAGTTCTTGGTAGAACTCCCCTTCTGGAGTTTCTATTCAGAGAAACCGGACTCTAAGAGAACAGCCACACCAGCAAGGAAGGAGACCGGGCACTCCTGCAAAACCTAAGCATCCCACGTTGATGCACATTACATAAAGTTAATTCATGCTCACTCTGGTGCAAAATCAGAACCAAGTCCTGTGGCCCTAATTCTCCTTCACACAGGTACTTGGGGAGTGGGAAGAGCAAACTGAGAGGGAAGATGTAGTTACCCATGGATTACGGAAGCAGCCAATGTGCTTTGGTATGCATTATGTCTTAGGTCTGAAGAGAAAAATGTAAAGAAACAAGGACTAAAACAGAATTACTTCAGAGTTAGCATAGCCCTTCTTAGCTGGCACCTTATCTACCTTTAAGGTGCCTAACTATTTAGAGGCATCATAGAAGAAATGGATTTTGAGTAGAAATTTGAATATTAATAGCATTATGGATCAGCTTATTCACTATGTTCCATGATGGTCAAAAGGAAATTCAAGCAAGGCTCAAGTCTTCAAGTGTATAACTACCGAAACATTCAAAATTGCTCTAACTGCAATGTAAGAAACGATGATGTTTAATACCTTTCAAAGGTTCGACTTGCTTCAGCAGAGCAATAAAAGGAACTGGCTTTCTGAATCTTTTGTAAATTGCTAAAGATTCCCACAATGAGTAAATTTATAAATGTAATTTAATGATCTCACTAAATCTAAAGTTTTTTTTAGTAGAGATGAGTTTGAGAACTTTGAAAGCATTTCTACATGATGTCCCCAGGTACATTAGGATGCACTTTAAGACAGGGATTATTGAAGATGCCCAGTAATTTATTTACAATGTGTCACAGAATCTCTCAAATTTCAAAACTCCCCAAAATTTTAAGTTAAAAAGATACAGTGTTAAATTTAAGAAATGAAGGGGAAGTTCACAAACGTAGATCAGGGAATAAACATACTGTTCTATTGTTCAAAGAAAGCGGAACGACACTGCATTGCAAAGAGGAAAATAAAAGTCAGAGTACCTTGCTCTATCTAATTCAATCAGAAGTGCTAAGAGATATCTCCCATAATAATTTCAATCCAGTATATCCAGGATTTAAAAAGAAAAGCCCCGCATGAAACACTCACTTCTACCTATAGAATTAAGTATAGATTTCTATAGTACTTAACTTACCATTTGAAAAGTGTCTGTTGTTGTAATAAGTCCACTGAGTTTCCCACGCACAGACTTGGCCAGTTACACTATGCACAAATAAATTCAGATAATATAATTCTTTAAAATTCACACCATAAAAAGGTAAACCTCTGTAACAGATACAGCATAAAGCAAGAATGTAGCTATGACATGCAGCACATTAGACAGACTACTCTGAGACACTCCCTACAAATTCTCTACACCACCCACATGTGGTGAACATAAGTATTCAAAAGTGACACACAACAGGAAGGGCCTTAACAGTCTTCATTCTGGGTCAAGTAGGCAGAAATGTTTCTGGGAAACCTCAGCAAATTGGACATGGCCTCAGGTCAAACTAAAAGCTATGTCCTAGATACCTAACTCAGATCTCTACAAGATACCATGGGAGACACAAAATGAAGTCATCTTCAGCTGTCTGTTTTTTAAATAGATTTTGGTAGCATCTGTATCAGTTTTAAGACACCTGAATCACGAGCAAACATTTTGTAAGAGACTATTACAATCATACAACAATCCTTGAAAGATTATGGATAATTATTCCCAGTTAGATCACCATACGGATTGCTGTGTAGTGCGTTAGGACCTCTCTGTCAGAAACAGTATCCATATGTTGCTATTAAAACTAACACAGCTTAAATTCTGGATCCTACTGAATTGGATCCTGTCCATGCCATTCATTGGATTCACGGATTCTATTGAATCCATGGGTTACTCCCATTCATTACATTCCTCCAATAGTAACATCTACATTGTCTACATAAAATTAGAAAGAAAATCTATTACAACTTTTATTTTTACTTTGAAGATAAACTCCATCCTTCTGTAATGGAGAATGGAAATTTAGCTGGCAATAAGAGTTCTCATCTGAAGGCCTTCAATGGCCTTTTTGCATAGCCTAATCAATGGCACCAGTGGGATGGGCCACTTCAGGTTACTTGTTCTCTATAGTAAATAGCTCATTGCCCTCTCCATCCTCAGGTCATGAGCAAGCCTTTGCAAACCTCAGCTGCGCTCGCTGATAACCAAAGAAAACTTCCAAAAACAACTGGCAGGTAGCAGGGTCATTTACAGATGAAACATAAATCAGCTCTCACGTAGTTGAGTAAAATTAGTTCTGAATCAGGTGTTATTCATAAACCTTTCTTTCATCTGTGATATCCAATTTCATCATACCATAAGCTATTTTACTGTTCAGCACGCACCTACAAAAATACAGGTATTAACATGCAACCGTGCAGAGGAAAGGATAGCTGGGTATTCTAATACGGTAGTTTTAAGCCTCCCCAGCAGGAAGTCTCAGATTACCCCAAAGGAAGAGCAACAGTTAATGGCAGCATAAAGGCCTACAATTACACCAGTTAAGTCCCAATATACATCTTTAACAAGAGTATTGCTGGAAAAATTCACCACCTTTTCACTGGAAAAATCTTTTCCTGAGAAGGAAGGGAGCCAAAAGGCAACAGGGAGACTGAGACAGTAGAATTCAGGAAGTCATTCCCAGAATTCTTCAAATCAGCCTTGATTAAAAAATTACAAAGGTAAGTGGATTTTCTTTTTTAAACAGATAATCATTCATCATGAGTTACCTAGACATTAATGACCAGAGTAAATAGACATCTGTTCTAGACCTTGGACTAAATGCCTCTGGGAAAGGGGTATGCAATGTCCCCAGATTTTACAAATACTTATAAAAGAAGTCAACTGTTTGATATTGGTGTACTTCAGCCTCTGTATTTCTACCAGTTTTCACAAATAAGTTTACTCCTTCCATCATGCGAGGTCTTAGTGTGTAAAATGGACTAAAAGCCCAGGAGCAGAACCCTGCACAAGTTCCAAGCTGTTGATCACAAGATCTAAGATGAGATAGCAGAAGAACATTTGTAACCCACAAGTTACTGGTTTGAGAGAGATCAATTAATAAAATGCACGTCTTAGAAGAGGAATGGGGACTACTTATCAGAATATCTGAGATTCACAGAGCAGCCGGCTGCAAAGAGCCTCCTTCACTGAGGAGAACAGAAGAGTAAGGATTCCCAGGCAACGGCTTGTACTACTTCCATGTAGTACAGAGGGACATGTCACTGCCATACACTTAGAGCATCCACCACCCTACTGACAAAAACACTGTTACATGCCAAAAAAATTTAACTACAACACATATTCTTCTTCTTCTAAATACTCTTACTGTAAAATATCCCTTCCCTTTTCAGTTGCACAACACACACAATTATTTGATGATAAGAGCATTTCTCTGGATTACCTCTTCTCACGTCAAGGCTTAAGAGAAAGCATTATGCGGCCCCAAATCAGCAGAACCAGTATAGCTGTAACTGGAGAAAAGATTTTGTCTTGAGACTGTACCAAAACTGATCTTTTGTAATAAGTGTTAAATGCAATACCTCGTTCTTGTTTTAAGGTAAATATTCAGAGTCTAATCTTCAAACTGAGTAATGAATTTCCACCAACATCTGCCTTTTTTTTTTCTTTTTCTTTTTGTTAACTGGGAAAAGGATTTTACAGGTTCCAAATTCTGAATACCTGTCCACAGAAGGGAAACACCACGATGAATTTATATCCATATATTAAGAATTTGGGAAGTGCTTTTAAATAAAGTGTTACATCAGGAGATATATCACATCAGGAATTTCAGGCACTTGAGCAAATTCTCAATATTAGCATTGAAAAATCATCACAGAAAAAAATGCAGGAGCTATACAGTAATAATAAGCCATTTCTTATGTAGATCATCAATGGGGGGGGGGAGGGGTTTCTACATATCCAAAGCCATTAGGATCATTATCCACCATCTACTGTATAACCCACATCTATTTTATTTGACCAACTGACTTTACTGGCTGGTATAAAAGGCGTTATCATATCTGCACCCTTTCCTGCAAGGAGGAGGTACATCTTTATCTAAACTGAGCTAAGCAGGATGAATGGGATTAAAAAGGAAACATTACTGAGTTTTCCTGGTATTTTATCTTTCAAGATCTCTTAAACAGTGATCAAAAGTTTATCACGGCCTCTGTTTAATCATATCTAAAGGCCAGTAATTCACCTTAAAAAAAGTTTGCCAAGCTTCTGTCAAAATCTAACACAATCCTAAAGCATTTTGTTATGTATGAAAGTACAATAAACAAAAAAAGCACCTTCTTCAATTTGTAGAAGAGTTGTGGGGTGGGGTGGGGTGGAGTGGGATGTAGAGAATAAGACATCCACTTTTCTCTGATATCAGTGGTTTAAATTTCTGTCAATGGCATGGAAAAATTACATAAACACACCAAGTCAATCTATAATCTGAAGAATATACATTGATACAAATATCATTAGGGAAATAATAAAATTCATAATAGAGCTAAAGAAAAAATTCCTCTTGTGCTATTCACCAAATTATCACTTGTACTGGAGAAGTGGAAGGAACTTGATGAACACAAAAAGACAGTTTCAAACTTAAACTGAAGTATACTATACAATTTACACATAGATTGCAATTGTGGTTGTTGCTTGGGGAGGGGGAAGGAGGGAGAGGAGAGATGGCAGAAAGTAGCAAGTATCCCTACACTGTTCTTTAATATGAGAATCCAAAAACAATTCTTAAAATGATACTGAGTTTAAGTCCAGTCTTAGACAACCCTGTCTCAGCATCTCCCAAAAGCCGAAGCAGAGGTAGTGAGTCCAAGATGATGTATTTACAGCAGGCAGAACCCACATTCCATTACTTCCTCTGTTTAAACACTAAAACAAGATGCCATTATGAACATATTGTCACCATATCACATTTAGATGGACACTAAAACATCTTTAAAACATTTTTAAGGTAACTGAACTTAATCTATTCCGGAGTTGGTATTTCCTGACCAATGATGACTAACTCTTCCAAATCATTAAGTATCAGGAAATACCCACCCCCACCATCAATTACTATTTAAACATATATGAAGGTGTTATGTTTTGGAGACATTTACTCATAGTGAAATAACCTGTAGGCAGACATGTGGAAAAAAGAATTTTACACCGGATTTGAGGTACGCAATGTACAAAATTGCGCATTCTAGTAACCTAAGATCACAAATAGCTTCAATTAACTTAACAGATATTTCAGGACAGTTTTTCTCTGAGAAGCAAATAACTAAATGTATCACTGCACTTTCTTGTCTATAAAGGAAAAAGAAATAGTCACCAGAACAAATAGGGATCTATGCACTCCATCATCAAAAGTTAAATGCAACTTTCACCTCCTAAAGATTTTTTTTCTAATACTTATGGAGAGAACAAAAAGGACTGTTTTCTCAGTCCTAGTATTTGTAGCAAAAAGAAAGTTAGGGCCAGAATTGCAACTTGCTTTACTTGTAAACTAAAGCTATTCCCCCTCACTGCTGAATAATGCTGGACTGTTACACAGTGTCATCTCATTCTTCATCCAGACATAAAAATGCCATCTGAATTAAATCAAACTAGACAGGTATCATGCCTGGGATTATGGGCTACAAGGAACTTGGCCTAGGACCGCACGCACCTCACAGTGAAGGCAAAGGCTGGGAGTGCCCAGCACCCCGAGCAGGGCACGCGGCTCACGGAGAGGCCCTGCTGCGCCCTCCCGTCCCAGCTACTCACCCGTGGGCTGCCCACACCGACCGCCATCAACCCGCGCGGTGCAGGCGCACGGGGGAAAGGCTGCCTCTGTGCAAACTCTGCACTCCAGCAGAATTCATTCCTTTACATGTCCATTTTCCTTTCCACTAAAAACAGCAGTGGAAAGAAAGGACTACTCAGCTAAAAGAAATTAGTATCAACCCACTAACTGAAAGCCAACATCACATTTATATTCCAAAAGGCTCAGTGATGGACAATTGTCCTCTTCATTCCTGTAAAAAACAACATTAAAGCCTCTCAGTAGGAAAGTCACAGCTATAATCCCTTTTCCCCATCTCCCTGAAGGTACGAATAGAGAGTTTTCACTACAGTAGTCAACACACTCTAGCTAGCCACTATGCTGTGAATATTAAAACTAATCTAAATAGCTTATCCACCCGGCCTCCCATGGTTTCTTCCCTATCTTTTTCCTATTTTCCTTTAAAGGGAAAAGATTTGCTTACAGCAGCCATGAGTGCACAAAAATTGTATCTAGTTTATCTAGAATCACTTACAAAATAATGATCATCTCTGATGAAATTTCTAGCTGCTACTGATTTCTGCATAGTTTTTCCATTAGAAGTCTAAGCATTTAGCTTAAATTGGCATGAAGCTTTCTGCAAGTTAACCCCTTTCTAAAATCCTAAACTTCTAGTAAGGATCAGTACTTAAAGCTTTTACCTTGAAGCAAGTCTACAGTTTTGTATCAACAATGATTCAGTTTTATATTTCAAAGGACATTTTAGTCAATAGATCCTACTGCCTGAATAGAGTAGCTGTTCTTTTTTAACATGAAAAACCTAAGCTCTTACAAAAAGTGACATTCAATCCCATCCCCCCTCCCAAAAGAGCTAGCCACTTATCACACCATTGTATTAAATATCCTGGCAGCTCCTTTACTTGTAATCAGAGACCAGATTTACACACAGATCTTAAAAACAAATAAAATAAATCATGATTTCATTTTGATTTACAAAGACAGCTCCTTTGTACTAATCTGAAAGCCTGTTATTACTGCCATAGGCAAAATGGGATTTAGCTTTTTTTGAAGACAGATCTTCTGGTCCAGCACCCCCATAAGAGAACGCTATACCGAGAAAAACTATTTTTTTTTCCAAATTAACTTCTGGTTCAGAATTTAATGTGTAGACTACTGAGAAAATAAATCTGATCTTGAACAGCTAGCACGATTCCCCCACATTCCTTATGTCAAGTAGTTCCTGAAGTTTTACATCTATGTCACTGAAATTAAATTAGTGACACTCCTTCAAATTGGAAAATCTAGAAAATCAGCAGTATTAATCCAAATAATCCACAAGCAGTGCTTGCTTGGCACCAGCTCACATCCCCATAAAGGCAAAAGACAGGGGATTCGCAGTAGTAGTGAGTCCATTGTGAGAGTTTCAGCATGGGAAGACATAGCTGCAATTAAAAAATAAATAAATAAGTAAACAAATAAACCAAAACCCACCCCAGGCCCTCTAAGTCTGCCATTCTCCAACACATAATGCTTCAATTCTTTGTAAATTCACACTGCTGCCTAATTCCTTGAAGAACTGTATTCTAGTATTGGTCTTATACATCAAGAGCTAAAAAGCAACTATAAAGTTGCTTATTAGTCAGACTAGATAGATATGAAAGGTCTAAATTACAATTCGTGATCTGAAAGAAACCTCAGCATTTATCTTGCTACATTTTAAATGGCTGTTTTACATGGAGTAAAACAACCTGCTAAACTGTATGTACAAGCCAAGGGTAGAGCTTTAAACAGAGTACAAAGTTCTTAGAGAAATCCAGCTTTTATAAAAGACAGCTCTGCACACGTTCCCGATTACAACATGGACTTTGTAAAGATTTGAGCCCTTCGCAGTGACGTGGTTCTGAGTAAACAACAATACGAGGAAGTGTTCGAGCTGGTGTCAGTCTTCTCCTCAGACAATTACAAACCAAAGGTGCATCGTTGTTTAAAATGGCTCCACATCTTAAGGATGGAGAGCTGTTCCCGTCCTGCCCTGACCTAACGGGAGGGACACACTGTCCTCCAAAACATCCTGTCAGGAAAGCAGCCACAAATGTGCAAATTTGGAGATTAGGATAATAAATACAGTTCCGCTATTTATTTGGACTTCTAAAATATAATAATACTGAGGCTTTTCTAACTAGGTATTGCTCACATCTGAAATCCTGATGAACACATCAACTTTTGCAGCTGCAGAGAACACGAGGAATAATATTTGTGAAGTTGCGTGTGTGATATTTTTGTGTGAAAGTTTTTATTTGGTATATCACTCTGTTTTGACCTTACATGTTTCCTCAAACTAATTTAGCAAAACAAGATATTTATTTGCTATTTCTTCCAACATAGAGATTTAGTATTTATCAGAATATACTCAAGAATATAGTCAAAAACCGTTCACTAGAGAAACTGCATTCATCTGCTCAGGAAGGATGGGATGTGTTACACTTTTATGGCTTTTTCTGTGCTTCTGTTTTTAGGACTAGACCCCCAAACCTGCAAGGAGATGGCTATGACATAGGGAACAAGGTCAACAAGTATTTTGATTGTGCTCATTTTCACTGTTTCTTAGTATTGGCACCAAGTCCTTACAGAACAGTCAGTTAAGGTCAATAATATCAGGTCATAAATGCACTAGTAATATTTTACCAAATTTCCCCCCTAAGTAAAATTATTGCAGGATAAAAATGACTTCTGTCAGAATCATAAGCTTTCAACAATTAATTTTGCTTTACAGGTCAAAAAGTTTACCTTCTAAAGTACACAATTAACAAAAAGATTGGCTCCAACTACTTGAATGACTACTTTAAATGTAGCTTTAATGTACTTATATTATTAGACCTTGATGATATTTAGTTACCATTTCTCCATAAGACAGAGCATTAATCTTTTTTTTCTCTCCTTGAAGTTTATGTAAACTGGTAGCATGGAGGAAATATGCAACAATATACCAATCATTTTTTCAGTAAAACATCTATTGAAGTTAAGCCATATAAAAATTTCAATTAGATTTATTTTAGCCTTATAAACCCTTAGAAACATTCACTACTTTGAGATATGGTTGGATGAGCCTGCTCTTGTATTTAGTTTGATTACTAAGTGTCGACAATAAGTTTGCTTTTCAAGATATTTGCATAAGAAATTGGGACAGGGAAGAAAACAGCTTGCAGGTGAGATCTCAAACAGTTAATATTTTCTCCAGTTAAAGCTCTTAATATGTTAGATAAAACAAATTACCTCATTTTTAACACCAGATTAAAGTAACAGCTCAAAACTTTTGAGGGACAGAATTTCATTCTACTAATACCAAAGAGAATTCTGCGAGTGACAGAAAGCAAAACTTGGAGCCAAGTCTGAGTCAAATTTGAGCTTGTATATATTCAATATTAATTCAAACTGTGAAAATTGCACTTACAAACTATACTTCTTATACAGTGACAAAGCAAATCATGTAATCCAGATTGAATAAAACAGAAATCAAGATTTACAAATTCCATTTACCTTCCTCATAATATAGATACCCTTTCCTATTAAGAAAGCAAGACTGATATCTTTTTATTTTTTAGAAATAAAAATTATTTCTAAACCCATGAAAACCTATTTATAGTGACAAAATGAGCCAGTAGATGGAAAACATTCATAAAGGCAAATTTTCAGATAGCGCAACTAAATTATCAGTTGCTACTTTGGCCTTGTAACAAACTTGCCGCAAAAAGTGCACTTCTTCAGAGAGTTGTTACATAACAGTTTTGCTTTTATTGTATTTTTAGAGTTAAACTTGAAATTGCACAAAGCAAAATCTAAGTGTGGAATTTAACTCTTGAGAACCAATTCTAAGTAAAGCAAAGTTTATCCAAAAAAAAGTCTGCTGAAGTTTTATAACCTCCTGGACTGCTTGCCTACTTAAAATGCCAGAAGTCACATACTGCACTGTGCCGAAATTACCCCTACTTTAAATGAGAAGCCACCTCTTTTAAAACACCTCTTAACCAAATTGTAATTTCACTATCTTCAGCAACTTGCATAGCAGTCACTATTGCACATGGCAGGGAGCCAACTGATTATAATCCCTTTAAGGTTACTATCAAATCCATTTCAGCTGTGTTTGGATCTCCACATCTGGAATCAATTATCTTCATCAGGAACAACTATACACCACCACAGTGTAAATATTTTTCTTATCAATTCCCTGTCAAAAGCATCTCAAAATTCTAAGATTAATTTCACAGACGTACGAAACAATAAATAAATAAAGGTCACATAGACAAACAGGCTTTTGAAACTTGTGTCCCCTGTATTAGTCACTCAAAATCTGGATTTACGAGAAGCATTTCAGGACCAACATATGTTCTTATCTTGGATCAAATTTTCTGGATTTTGTTTCCTATGAGCTTCTGAGGTGGAACTGGTACCTCCTTAAAATGGCATAATGATTATCACTGATTTTCCTGCAAGAATTTACGGCATCCGCTTCAAATAGCAATCCAGCAGATAACACACATTCCAGCTTGTATTATTAGGGTTAAAACAGGAACCTCTTTCATTAACACATTCTTTCTGAAGAGGATTATCTGAGCAATTACCAAGCTAATTGTAACTGATTGCAATATTCTATCAAGATGATGTATAGATACTTAATTACGTTTGTCAATAGAAAATGCTGCAGCAAAAAGTCTTCAGAAGCTTCCGAATGTCCCTTTAAAAGTGGTTATAAAACAGTACCTTGTAATCCATACAGCATATGGGACATTACTTGTAGATGCAGCATACTAGGAGAGATACTATTATTTGTTTTATTAAACCTGCAGCCAAACAGCCTGGCTTCTGCCTTCTCATACAAACTCATTGTAGCATGCAGACTCATTATCTACATGAGTGCACTTGGACATCTATCACTGATGCACTAAGAGAATCCACTCTTAGAGGTACTGAATCTGCCATGCCAACCTAAGTAAAAGAATAATCACAGAAGCCAGTGAAGGTGTTGCATGCATAGACAAATATCTGCTTGAAGTATTAGTGACATCCAGTTGATATTTTCCTTTGCATAAGCACATTAGTCAAGCTAGATTTTATTGTTTTGCTTGGCTTAAGTATGTTGATGAGCAACTCCTTTCCAGAGACTAACTACAGTTTAGAGGTTTCACTGGTGGCCTTTTAGTTATATAACATCTTTCGTTAAAGACAAAAGCCATGGAAGGATACCATATAGTCTCAGACTTTGATAAAGATGTACTAAAATAGACCAATGCAAAATCTTAAATAATAGGAATTGATACATTTCACTTTCTAGCCGAAAAGATCATTATTGGTAGCATAGAGCTATTCCAGACTTCTTTCCTGAAGCTTGTGAACTCTTATCTTCTCCTAAGATTTGACTCAGTACTGATGCTAGAACTACTGCTTGTCAGTCATTCAAGGGATTGTGGCCACGTTAGAATTTTGCTTAAAAAGCCATATGAAAACCTTCCAGAATTTATTCAACCTCTAGTTACTTTGGAAGTTCAGGTGTGACAATCAATCCAGGTCGTCATCTTCAAATCCTTCCTTTGGATTCTGATTTCTTATCTCAAATACATTATATGACTACCTATAAGATGCTTTATACATACCCCAACAGTGCTATTACAGCTATTTTGGTTATCCATAAACACAGACAAGTTTTTAAGGACTCTGCTTCTAGAACTCCTCTTAACCTTCTTACTCAGGGCCCTCCCTCCCTTCACAGTGTACTTTCCATGCAATCACTAGCTCCAGCTAAGACCTTTCTAAAAATGAGAATTGCAAGCCAAGACTTTATAAATATTTGAAGTCTTGAAAAAGATGTGCTTAAGCTACCGGTAATGTGAAGTGTCAACACTAGTTCTGAACCGGACAAAATGTCCCATTTTCATGAAGGTATACCTTGTAAACAGCATGTGCCTTGTAGCAGCAGGGGCTGACTCTACCAAGGAAGCATAGCAGATAGTAGCTCCAGTAACACAGGGTAGCAACCTGGTAAGGCTTTGGCTAGCAGATCATTACATAAGCTGTACATTAATCACTTTCACATTCCTTGGTTCTTTGACATCAAGTAACATTTAAATTACAGTCTACAGCTGTGAAAATCCTTTCCCCAACACTTCAAATACCCTTAAGAGAAATGTTTTAGTTTTGTTATCACATTCTTCTCTAGAACTTTGACAGTTTTTTCTAAACAGTTTTGCATTTTTTTCAGTCTAATCACCATGCCCAAACAGCACTATGTCGTCCAAACCCGAGTACAAGCAGTCTGCCAACACCAGGCAACTGTAAGAAGAGCGAAGCACGGGGACAATGGCGCTGGACTGCAGACAGCCCCTTAGCAGGGTTAAGGATACACTGTCTTCTCTCTTTCTGTTATATATTTTATGCTGTTAGTTATGAGCATCTTACTAGACTTTGTTTTAACATTAAAGGTTCCTCAATCCAGGAATTCCTATGGAAATTTCTCAAACTGCAACTTGAAGTACACAGGTCATATCATAATGCTCTGCTAATCTAAAGAAGCAGAGAATCATCATTAATATATTAATAGAAACTATTGCCATTATTGCTAAAAATAGCTAGTAAAAGAAAGGTTGAATTCAAGAAAAAAGTTGAAGTGAAAAGCCTTATCAAACAGCAGCGTATTAAGTGCAGAAATTAGAAAAAATATTCTTTGCAAGCTCTTTTCTAAAATATCACATCTGTAGTCTTGCTGGTTTCAGTTTTAGACCTTTAGACTACCGAATCACAGAATTATTGAGGTTGGAAGGGACCTCTGGAGATTGTCTACTCCAATGTGCTACTCAGAGCAAGGTCAACTACAGCACATTGCCCAGGACCATGTCCAGTTGGGTTTTGAAAATCTCCAAGGATGGAAATTCCACAGCTTCTCTGGGCAACCTGTTCTGGTGATTATCACCCTCACAGTGAAAAGGGTTTTTCTTTTGTTTAAATTTCCTGCATCTCAGCTGTGTCCATTTCCTCTTGTCCTTACGCTAGGTACCACTGAAAAGAGTCTGGCACTGTCTTTTCTACTCCCATCAGGCTTTTATACACAACAGTAAGATCTCCCCTTAGACATCTCTTCTTGAAGCTAAACAATCCCAGCTCTCTCAGCTTCTCTTTGTACGTTAGATGCTTCAGTTCCCTTATCTTAGCAGCCCTTCACTGGACTTGCTCCAGTATGTGTATGTCTTTCCTGTCTTTGGGGAACCCAAAACTGGACACTCCACACACAGTCCCGCTAGTGCCGAGTAGAGGGGAGGGGAAGGATCACCTTCCTCAACCTGCTGATGACGCTCTTCCTAACGCAGCTCAGGATGCTTTTGGCCTTACTTGTCACAAAGGTGCACTTCTCTGGCTCATGTTTGACTTGTCACCAGGACCTTTCCAGCTGTTTGGCCCCCAGCCTATACTGGTGTATGGGGTTATTCCTCCCAAGGTGCAGGACTTGGCATTTCTCCCGCTGTACTTCACAAGATTGCTGTCAGCCCATTTCTCCAGCCTGTCAGGATCCCTCTGAATGGACACAACCATCTGGTGTGTCAACCGCCCCTCCCAATTTTGTATCATCTGCAGACTTGCTGAGGGTGCACACTGTCCCATCATTCAGGTCATTAATGAGTGTTGGTAAACAGTCCCTAGTATCGATCCCTGCAGTACACCACAGTAACTGGCCTCAAGTTGGACTTCCTGCCACTGACCACCACCTCTTCAGCCCAGCAGTTCTGCCAGTTTTCAGTCCACTTCACTGTCCACTTCGCTAGCCCCCACTTCATCAGTTTGTCAATGAGGATGTTACAGGAGAAAGTTTCAAAAGCACTGCTAAAGTCAACATAAACAGTATCAATTGCTCTACCCTCTTTCACCAATCTAGTCATTTCATCAAAGGAGGCTATCAAGTTGGTGAGGCATGATTTCCTCTTCATAAATCCATGCCAACTACTCCCAGTCACCTTCTTGTCCTTAATATAATTGGAAATGGGCGCCAGGAGTATTTGCTCCATCACCTTACGAAAATCAAGCTGAGACCAACCAGTCTGTAGTTCCTCAGATCCTCCTGGCTCTTCTTGAAGATAGGAGAGACTTTTGCTTTCTTCTAGTCCTTAGGAACCTCTCCTGATCACCATGACCTTTCAAAGAGAGTGGCCTCACACTGACATTGGCCAGCTCCCTTAGCACATGTGGGTGCATCCCCTCAGGTCCAACAGACTTGTATATAGCCCTTTTGTTTAAATGTTTCCTCATGCTGTCTGTCAACTCCTACCTGCATCACTTTTCATACCATACTGGCAGCATAACCATTTGTGTGGCTGCACAGAGGAAAGGATAAGGGAAATGAGCCAGCTAAAAAAGCAACTCTCCGCTGGCTCAATACAAGGGCACTGAAAAAGGCTGCTTTTATCAGCAGGACTGATGGCTTAAATGCATGTCAGAATCATGACCTAAGGCTCCTCCTTGTGTAGTCTTAGATCTAAAACACCTTGAAAAATGAATATGCATTTATACTGCTGTACACACATTGTTTCAAAAAGACTTCAGCACTAAGCAAATCTAGCCTTAAGTGCTTGTATGGTCCTCTGGAAGTACAAATGCTTTCACACAACTCAGGCGACCTCCTCAAGCCTGCAACTGACTTCCTGCTTGGTTTGAAGATAACTACTTCACCTCTCACTTAATCTAAGTAGATGCCTCCAGGCACTAACATAATAGTCTTACCACCTTGTGTACTAGATATTTTTATTGTAAGTTAAATAAAATGACCCTAAACGTTTTGCTTCAAGTCAACAGTTATGTTAAAGCATCGATGTATTCCGCCAGTGTAACCACATTACATATACCCTTTGCAAGAGGACAGGAAAAGAGCTGCCAAAGCAGTCTTGGGTGTTCTGAAGACTTAATGCAGTAGTATCTTACCTCCTTAAGAGTGCAGCTACATGCCACTGATGACCTGCAAGTAGCTTATGACAGAGTTGCTTTTGTATTTATATCACACTGTCCTAATGTTTTAAAATTTGCTGTAAAATCCCCAAACCCCAGAAAGTGTCCTTTACATGCTTTGGCCATTGATCTTCCCTGCAGTGGGGTGTTGGGGGTGGGGGAAACAATATGTGCATGGGAGTAGTATTTCCTTCCCTTCAATAGCCAGTTGAGATACATTAGTCTGAAAAATAAACTCCAAAGACACTCCCAATCATGTCTTCTCTGAATTATATTACTGACATTTCTCCCACACACACACAAGCAGGAGGTGCAATTGTCAAGCTCAAATAAAAAAAAAAAAAGAAAGAAAAAAAACACAAAATAAGGGAAAACACATTTTTATTGAAAAGTTTAATTGGTGTAGTACAATTCAAACCTTTGTAATATAATATGAACAAATAAAATCTTAATCAACTGTTTATAATTAGCACTAAACTGCCTCTCCTCCCTACTTAACCTTACAACACAAGTATCGTGTTAATGATGGCCAAGTTTGCTGCCATGGTGGAAAATAAAGAGCCTATTTGACAGATGTGATATGCACTGGAATTAACATGATTAGGTAGGGAGACAACCACCTCCTTGAACAGGAGCACAATTTCCCTGCTCATAAGAGTGTGATGAAAGTGAATTGTTACTTTCAGAAAACTGAAATGATGCATCCCAGTGGTTACCTACTCTGGTGTTTTAGAATATACAGCTCTTCCACCTTACACATTCCCCATTACAACCTGCCCAGCATTATTAGGACACAGCACTGTCATACAGATGCTGAGAGGTGAAATGTCAAATGTCAGAATAAATGATTTGAATAACTCACTAGCACCTGAAAATATGCATCAAAAAAACCTGACTGTGCATAACAATTAAATGACTGAGCTACTAATAAGTACATATTGAAGTCCATTTTAACATCAGAGGGTACCAAGTGTTGCACTCACCTTTAAAAGGTGCCAGGAGCGATCCCGAGAATTAGTTACAAACCCTAATTTAGGGTGATAAGCTAGTTTAAACAAAGTGTTCCTAATAAACAGCAGCAGTGAAAGCTTCAGAAATACACAGAAGAGATGATGTTAACAGCTTGACATCTGTCATGTCAAGACAGATGAAAACAAGATCTTCATGATTATAAAAAAGAACCTATTCTCAGACTTTAGCTTCTCTCTAGAAATAATTTATAACTTCAAACCTCATAAGTAGGACAAATAAAAATGAGTTTTGGAGAAATCTAGATATACTTTAGTGGTCCATCAAAATTAACAACTATATTTAGCCAAGTTGTTTAAAAATGAAAAATATATTTGAATTTTCAGAGAGCCTTGGACAGACACAAATATTCTTTTAAGCATCGGGTGTCAGAAACTAATTCTCAGGGTAACAAAATGTGGCTATGGGATTCCACACCACAATCTTCCCTGCCTCAAGTTCACAAGCAATCAGCCTACGGGCAAGTGTGTATGTGGCTTTCACTAATCAATGCAACATGAATGCTCTTTTTCTACTGCTCCTCTTCCTCCTAAACGTAGATATACATTGTGACACGTCGTCTTCTATTCCTATGCCCCGAGGACGCTGTTGTTGCTCCCCTTGGATAATCCTCTCCTGCCAGAGGCATCAGAGACACTCTTCCACCGCATGACTTGATAAGGCTACTGCTATAGGCACCTATTTGGCAGCAGTCTGAATGCCTGAAGAAACAGCAACAAAAGAGGAAAGAATAGAGCACCCTTAGCTAGCTCCCTACAAATTAGTGGCCCCCAAAATGATTCAGCAGGTTTACCAAATAAGCCTTTCAACAAAATTCAGTCTATTCCAAAACAAGCAATCATTTTTGGCTCAGTGCTTTTGGCAAGACTCACATTTATATGTATCATCAGTCCAGTGCAGTTTTCCCATTTCCAACATCCATTTTTGTTTGACCCTAAAACACACTAAAACTGAAGCTACCATGCAGCTCTTGCATCTGCTTCAACTAGCTTCCACAACCAGATCAATGAAAGTAGGATGGCAGATGAATAAATGTTGGGAGTGGTACTTTCAGAAACAACAGTGGAGTTTTGGGGTGCGGGAGAGGGTTGGTTTGTTTAAGTGTGGTGCTAAATACAAAGTTATGCCTGAGCAAGTGTTGTTACTAATGAAAATGCATCACACTTGCACAAATTCATTTATTAGCCCAAGAGATCCCAAACCCCATGGAACACATGCCAAAACAAACCTGTAGAGAAGAAGAACTCTACAAAAGTTAGGATAATTTAATTATATGGAGAGATTTGCACTAGATACCATTAACTCCCACACATTCAAAAAAAGCAAAATTTTATTACTGCTCAATATAAGTGAAAATCCAGGTATTGGCATCAGAACCACAACATCACTAGCCTCGGATGCGCTTTTGTCATGAATACTCATTTTGGCCAAGAGAGGTAGTGATTCCACTCCCTAAAGGAAGCACACTCAAAGCTGTGTCCATCTCAATACACTTCTGACCAAGCAACCCAAAAGCTGACTGGAAACTTGACTATATTCACATCACCCTGAATTTCCTACATCTAAGGAGGCCATTTGAGCACAGAAAGCAGAGATTTTTTGCTTAAGAGAGCTTCTTTTGCTCAAAGCCACTTTTCTGCACTCATCCAAAGGTAAAAGTGTGATTGACTAGCTTCACTTAAATCAGAAATGCCTCGACATCACTTTAAAGCATTCAGATCAGTAATACAGTTGAGCCACAGTTACGAGGGTCTTTGTTTGTTTTAAAAAGCCTTTTTCACCCTCATTCATCATGAGTCCCAACAAGCACAGTGTTCTCAAAAGCTAAGCAGACACTCCAGCAAGAAACACTTCTAACACAAGATTTAAAAAGAACTATTCTTCTCCAGCAACTGGTACCGTTCAATACTTTAGGAGATGCACAGTTACCATAAGATCCAAAGGATTTAGTTTGTTAGCAACATATGCTTTCAGAAGAAGCTTCAGAAAAGCAAAGCAGAATGTTCTCATTGATGATCCACAGGCCAGCTTCAGCTCATGAGATGCCTCCATCTGGTCTTTTACCACTTCGGCTTCTAAAGAAATAGAATTTAGTTCACACCACTGAGAAGGCTGGATTAACTTGTGTAAAGGGTCATTTCCATGCTGTGGACCATCCTCTTTCATCAGCTCTTTTTCCAAATAAAGCTTTGGCTACGTTACCAGATCTCACCCAATTTTATGGCTACCGCTAACAGCCGTCAACAAAAACAAGATTTGCTGTCCTGTATATGCTTGCTACAGCAGTCGGGGGGGCAGGGGGGGGAAAATCTTTTGTTTAGAGAATTGTTTTCCTTTACTTGTTTTTAAGTATAGTATCCCCAAAAAAAGAAATTCAATGCAATACCTGAAGGCTCCAGCAATAGTTTCTTAACTTTATAGTGTAAATAACCTCTTTACTGAGGAACTACATGCATTCCAGGACTTGAATATTTTTAAGCGGAGGAAACACATCCTTAATAAAGAGTTTCTCTCAAGGAGTAGAAATATCAAAGGTTAGTCTTCAATGTGAAAGTCAGTAAGAAGCCCATCAGAGCCTTCCTGAGCACTAACTGTGCAACAGCAAACTTCTCTAAACCAAATTTCTCAAAAAGCTTGCTTAAGGACACTATTTTTGGAGACACTGATCTGACCAGGACAATATTATTAAATATTATAATTTAAGTTCTCATCAGGTCACCTGTCTGCATTAAATTGAACATGTGTACTGAGACTTATGTATACAACTAAATAAAAAACAAATAGTAGTAGATATTCATAAAGAGAAAAAACAAATAAAAGATCTTCAGCTGCTGAATTACAGAGGGGTTTTTTTTTGCTAGTTTTCCTGAAGCATATTTTTGATTTCATTACAGTTTTACAGTTTGAAATGTCAAGATTAGTATAAGCAGCATAGGAAAGCTCAAAAACAACTCCCGAAAATACTAGATCATAAATAAAAAGGAGGAACTACAACCCAAATACACGTATTTTATATTACATTGGTTACCTCTGAACAAGAAAAACTGGTTTGCCCACATGAACAAAACAAAACAAAAAAAAACAGACAAAAGAAGCCACCTATTACCTGCCCAACCAATGTTTTCCTAACTCAGCTTTACTAAAGTGAACACATTGTTTAGCATATTCTGAGGATAACTCAATGACTGTATAGATTTATTTCAAGTGGTCTACAGTTTCCCTTTATGGCTCTGCTAAGGGCAGAAAATGGAAATAGTGGTTAGCCAGGGTAGACTAAGATGACAGACCAGGCAGAAAAGCCATAATGGCAGCATATCACTAAAGCTGTGACATGAGGGCAGCAGGGAGGTGTGTGCAATAGCCGAGCATTGGTGTACCTTTGACTAACCCAATGGTTGCCAGAACAACAAGAGCCATCAAGAGGCAACGTTTCGCCAGGGAAGCTGAACCGCGTTAACTTATCTTGAACTTTCAAAACAATTCCCTAGATAACATCCAAGTGTGCTCTCCTCCGCACACGTACTTTTTTGAAAAGTATCTGTCATCTCTGAAAAAACTTTGTCTGAATGTAGTCAGAGATTTTCATTATCAAATTAATTAGCTATTCTGTTTTTTCAGAAATTTTGTAACTCAGAATAATAGTTATAAGTGTAAACACACTACAGATGAGAATTTCTAGTGACTAGGAATACAGTGAAAACCAGAAACCTTGCGCTAAGGAGACACACGGAATCTATGGAAATAGAGCAAGACTTTTTTCTTTTTTTCAACAAGCACGTGGTTTACTCCATTTGAAACTGTTTCTAAGATTCAGTGCTACTTGTATACATAGATCCAAGAAATGCAGGATGCTGTTACAGAAAGTTTTTCTATCCTCAAGACCACCAAAGCCAATAAAATTTGAGAAACTGCAACATTCATAAGAAAATGGGCAACCTCCCCATTTTTATACCAAACAATTTCTGTATTTTCTAATGAAGATTATTTTCAATTGTAAGTATTACATAAAGTTGAAGAGGATATAAAAGGAAATTTAATATTACTATTTATGTCCCATTTTTAGGCATCTGGCTATGAAGACTCAGCTAATTTGTTTTAATTCTTTCTTTTCTCAGTTCTCATATCAGATATATGATTCTTTGGTGTCAGATGTTAAATGCCACAGGGAAATCTCTCTAAAGTAAAAAATTACTAACTTTATAGAAAAACTTCTTTGCTTAAACACTAGGACTAAACTACTTTACAGATCTTTCTCAAAAAACAGTCCAAAGATGAATCAGGCTTTTTAATTAAGTCTTGTGTCTTTTATATAAAACAGAGGGAGAGGGGGAAGAGTCACTGTTTGTTTTAGAAATAACTACATAGATGTAAAATTCTGATGCTCTTCATAAAAGATCTTATGTGTGTACAGCGAGTGGAATGGCCTTTGAATCTTGTTAACAGATCTTCCTATGTGACAAGCTTAAAAGAATCTTCTTAAAGGCAAAACATCAGCTCACAGCACATAATTATCTTTATTTCTCAGTGAGGTTACACGGGGCAACCACAGCTATTAGTTTAACAATGAAATTTTAAGTTCTCTGCATACTAACATAAGAAATACACATTCCACTGCTCCTCTACACAAACTCACCCAACAGAGACTAAAATCTTTAAGTAAAACGAGGAACTAGTTCATATTTGATAAACATGCAGCACCATAGTAGTTTGTATTATACTGTCGAATACTTCTTGTGTTAATGTGACAAATGTCTCAACTTTTTTTTTTTAATTTAACCCACTTTCATCTTTTTTAATATCCCTCTCAATGGAGAAAAGATGAGACACAAACACAGACAGTGCGTGCGCGATTTATACAGTAGATGCTTCTTCACTCTGCAGGGTATCAGTCACGACAATATGGACAGTTAATTTCCTAATGTCTAATTGAGCAGTTTATCTATATTTGTTTAAATAAAAAACAGAACTTTACTTTGCATATTTCTAGAATCTGAGTTTATGGTAATAATTTAGCTTTATGTCAAATCTAAATTCAAGTTACAGTTTCAGAGGTCTTCATGTGTACAGCATTCCTCTCTTCTAAAAGCAGATGGAGAAAGACAAAAACTCTTAAGTGGGAGGAAGCAGCAGAGAAAGGGAAGAATGTATCAACACACCAAAAATGTACCAGAGCCTTTACAATACAATGTTGATAATTCTGCCTATGCAAATACAATGAAGGTCAGCATTTTATATCCAGAGTCAACCCCTTTTCCTATTACTGTACAAAAAGTGCTATAGAGTTTTTGGGGGGTTTTTTTGAGTGACTCATTCTATTATCACTTTAAATTGAAGGGTGCCATTTGAGGTTTCTAACAACATTTTTCATAAACTGCTTTCAGATGTATCAAATCAAATATTATTTCAAACAGATTTTGGTTTGCTGTTTCTGGCTTTATTTCCAAAAATTTGGACAACATCTTACACTAAAAAAGCAGTGAAGCACAATATGTTTTTCAAATTCTCTGGAAAAATGACTATTATGTTTAAACATTCAAATGCAATACTAAACTCCATCTTGCTAAGAACTCCTCTAAGAAAAGTTCCTCTAAACAACTTCGACTAGTTTGAAACATATCCTGTACAATATTTGTAGTACATATGAATCAGAACACATGCGGTAGAAGAGAATGAACAGGTTTTGACTTGCACAGTTCAGTCGGACCTACACTGTTGAAATATTTTATTTTACATCCTGCTTTTTCTACTGTAAGTCATATTACATTCAGCAAATAAAATATTTTTAGACGGAGCATTCTACAGTTTCTAATGTTTGCTTCATATTTTTGGAAGCTCTTGTAACAGCAATACTAGCTATTCATCAAATTAAAGGAAGTGCTTCTAAGAATATCTGTAATGCATGTTTTCTGATATTACTAATCTGAAAATGAATCAGACCATATATTAATACTGTAATGAAAATATTCTTTTCTCTGTACTCGAAAGTCTTCTAACCGCCATAATACAGATATTTAACAAATAAAGAATGAAGTGTAATCTCACTCTTTCTGTCACAACCTCCAAAATAGACAGGTCAATACATTTTAAGCCAGAAAGAATCACTATAATCACAAAGTAACTCCCAACATCACGATTTCACACTGAGTTAAAGACATCCAAACCACAGAAAATTTAGCTATGTAATCTTCAAGTGGGTGCATGTTAAATGGTTACTTTTTGTGATCAATTAATTGGATTAACAGCTAAATAGGAGCCCATAAAACAAAGGAAAAGAAGGTACTTCTATTTGTGTCCAGCAGAGATTAGCTTTAGGCTTAGTACTGTATTATATTTACACCTGAGAAGCAGTAATTAACAGTCAAGTTTGCTCATACGAGAAACTGACAAGTTCCCGAGAGGTAACAGCAAAGGACAAGTTATACTGCCAGATTCCTTCTCACAGTGAATTTATTTCAACATACATTATGACAAACCAAACATAAGATCATACATACATTAAAAAGAATATAGACTAAATTTCAATCATAGGGACTATAGTGGATTCTAGTGCTGCTGAGAAGAGGGTTGCGGGCTAGGGAAATACATGACGATGCAGAGACAGACAGCCTGACCCTGTAACATGTGAAAAGGGAAAGAGCCATCAGCAGTAGACTCACCATGTCTCCTGCGCATTTATCACTGAAGCATTGCGTACAGTTGTAGTGCTCACATTTGAAGAGAAGCATTGTAAAATCAGGTCCCCTACCCTCCCACCCCACCCTCACCAAGGGAAAAAAAAAAAAATCAAATTGAGTTCTTATACTGAGGTAAAGTGATGTCTTTAACATATAAGAGAACATTAAACCACAACTTGATTATAATCTAAATCAAGAAGAGACTTCAAACAACAGATTTCCCTTCATCTTATGCCTTTTTCCTGCAGTCAATACTAGACAAATATTTTACCTTACTTCTAGCCACCAGAATAACTTGCCAAGAGACATGAGGAGAATCCAACATTTGAAGTCTTAAAACAAAAAGCAAAACAAACTCAGTTCAGAGCATGAGCTAGCTCAAACAGAACACCACCTTGCCACTTTAGGTCTACTTTGTGTAGCACAGATGTTTACCAAATGAAATTGCGTTACATCTAATTTCTAACTACTACGTATGCTGACCTAGCGGAAGATCTACAGTAAGACTACATTGATGTAGTTTAAAACGGTGTTGTAAGGAAAGAAAACACAACAAAACAAGGAAAACAGATGCTCAACATAAGCCATTATCCAAACAGTGACAAGTTAAACGTAAAAAGAGGAATGGATGTTTGCGCACCAGAGATGAGACCGGCTCTGTTTGAAAGCTGCCACGATTCTCCCTTGGAAAAGGAAACGTTGCGGCGTTTGGGGCCAGGGGAAGAATCAGGCTGCGATAACACACCCCATGGGCCAAAAGTCAATAGGCCTAATTAGGTCACCATTCAATGTGGGAAGTTTCTGTAAAACTAATAAACGTGGTCCAATTCATTGCTTCACTCAGCACTTTAAGAAGCATTCTTCTCTTGAGACAAACATTTCAGTACTCTGACTAGCCAAGTTCGTTAAGGACATCTGCCCAAACACACTTGGACCTTCCAGATAAGCACGCTTACTCTGCAGGGTATCAGAGTCCTCGTTCCAGACAACCTGGGAACTCTGTACCTTACTATCTTGATAGGGAATTTCATAAAGGCTAATGGCCAAGGCATGCCTGGAGCTAACACAGGACAAATGTGCAGCCAGCACAGTACCCATATCCTAACCCCAGTCACATGCTTCTGAAACTGCACGGGTCAGTTACACCAAATTTTAACAGAACCGTTCTCCAGGTTCCACAAAACTTTCATTTAAACTGATTTTTGCCTGTGACCCAAACTCCGGATTAGGACACACTTCACAGAAAGTCTGAGGATTTGTCTTAAAGCTTTAGTTATTCAGAGTATAGTAGAAACAAATCAGTTTAATTGGAGATGTGCTATTAGCAGCTAGAACACATATTCCACACCACAGAGATTTACAAAGCTACGGAAATGAATGCTGTGCTCCACTGCTAAAGAAGTATTACTCCTTTTAACTTTGTCTATCAAGGTGAAGAGGAGACACAACGCTGCAAAGTAATTTTTTTCGTTTAGAACAGAGAGGGGAAAGCAGTTACTGCAGCTGCATTATCTAGGAACGGACAACTCTGTAAACTTGGGACCCCCTTTTACAGAGCTCACTGTTTGCAGAGTGAATCGGTACAAAGAGAGACACTCTCATTATCTAGGAGAAAGGCGGGCTGAGCTCTCGCATGCCTATTACCCTCCGCAGCAAAGGCTAGGACCCACCAAAGCTGAATCAGCCAGGTCCACTGCTCACAGCCTTTCCCCAGCTCAGCTGAGACTAAAGCTCAGGAGCTACAGAGCTGCTTCACAGTTTCCAGGTTTCTCAGGGGCCTCAGTTATGCCCTACATGACAAACACAGTAAAGTGCAGGGCTGCCAGAGCAGGGGTCCAGCACTGCCCTCACTCGAACAACCCCCTTCTCACTTCCCCAGCTCCTCCAAAAAGCAAAAGCAGACTGGGAAGCACAGTGAAAAGGCACCTTCAGAGTGGCTCTGCAAAAGCCAGCATCACTGTGACAGACCCAACTCTGGGCAGCAGCTTAAGCCAACCAGTGCAGTCTGGGACACAGAGGTCTGCTCTGTACAGACCCTGCTCTCTGGTGGGAACTGCAATTCTCCATGGAGCTCAGGAGCAGCAGCTATACTGCTTCCAGCTGGGACCTCAAGATATTACTGGTCTGTATGCACAGTGATAAGCACTAGCTTATAAGCCTTGCTGAATTTCAGTTGACGTTGCATCTCTATGAGTCAGCAATCCAAAGAAAATCCCACAGGAGAAGTGAATATTCGCTACATTTAGGCATTTTAAAAGGCCAGGGAGCAGGGGGAACAACTGTCCTAAAGGCTGCATTTGGATTCTAAGCTAAGAGCAGGCCATCTTTGATATAACCAGCAGGCTTCAACATATGGCAGACAGCACTAGCTCAGCACATCAGGACTGAACAGCAACCTGCAGTTGACCTTTCAGCAAGTACAGAGGGTAACCTACAGCCTGTAAGTCCAGGCTTTTACTCCACCTACACCGACAAAGTGTTAGTATCCCTGGTAGGGTGAAAAAAAAAAAAATCTAGTGTTTTTTTTTTTTTTTTTTTTTTTTACAGTTTGCCAGTGTTGTTGACAAAAACTGTTCCACTTGGAACTTTATGGTTAACTGTAATTAAGGCACCGTAAGAACAAAGCATTGAAAAGAGGTAAAGTGCAATTTTGCCAATTCCAGGAATTGTTTCAGAAGACCTACATAAATGATTGTGAGTCTAATGTCTGTATCAGGAAATGCTCAAGTCTGTGTTCATCTGCCTTGCTTGCAACTGCACTAAAGTTAGTAATTGGTGTAACATGTCTTAAATTTAGTCTGTGAAGTCCACCTAGCAGAAAAACTATAAATCACAACTCAAAATTCTTCTGGACTTTGGCAACATTCTCCTTCCAATTACTTAAGCAAAGCTTTGAGAGACCTGAAGTATTACACTGAAAGTTTCAAAGTAACTGATGTCTGCCTTAATTAAGATAATTAAGGCAGAAAAGCAGGAGATTGCTTTAATACAGATTTAAGTGTACACTTTTACTTAACTGGAACTTGGTACTTTTTATCTTGTTATTAATGACACTAGAGCTTGTCTTAGTCCTGCTTCATTTGGATACATATTTTCAAGAAAGCCTCATTTAACAAAGCAAAGGAAACTTGTGAGAAATTCATCCTTTTCTGTTCTTGAGATCTAAATTGCCTTAAAGTTTAGGAGAACAACAGAAGAGATAATGAATAAGTAAAACCAGTCTTGCACCTTTCTGGTAAAGTATGTCACAGCTCCTTTTACAGATTATCTTTCTTGAAGAACAATTTGCCTCCACAACCAGTTACACTCCAAAGGCAAGGAAATTCCCATTGCAAGTCTGCATGTATTAGCCTCAAATCCTCCTGATAAATTTACATTTTGCAGAATTTCTTTTCAAATTGCCTCTAGTGCCATATGTAAGAATAGCCAATATAAAACTGCTTCAGTATCAGTGATTTCCAAACTTATATATTCTTTTCACTTTATTACTTTTATTTTAAAGTTCTATTTTTGTCAACAAAAGCCGTACTAGGATGACTTATAAAATGTTTCTAGAGATGGAGACTTCATGTCCATTTGGTAGCAGTATTAAGACAAATACTGATCTCTCTAGAAATCATACTCATCCAGGAAGCAAGCTCTTTTCCTGAAGGTTGACATTAGCACTTATTAACAGGCTGGGGACTTCACAATGCTGCTGATAAAGACTCTCTTCTGAGAGTATCAGCTTGTATTCAACCTCCCATAGTCAGAATCAAAAAATTATCACCCCATACCTTTTCAGCATCTTTGATGGCCACTCGTGGTTAACACTCCTACAGGCCCAGTAGAGTTGAGGATCAGGAGAGGATTTGGAAAAGGACATTCACTGCTACCAGCTCACCCAAGATTCTCTTAACATTTGGGTTGGAATTGCTTTTAGAGGAAGGATTCCTACAGAGAAGGCTTCATATTTTAAGCCTTGTCAGCTGAAAAATATTATCCATTTTCAGTCACTGTTCTTTTCCAGCCTACTCAGCATTCAGGAATCACGCTGTCTGCTTCAATGGATATATCTTCATTGTCACCAAAGCTACAATTACTGTGCAGATTTCTGGATGTTTAAGTCTAAGTATTTTAACACAATTTTAAATTATTAGATTAATCATGAACACTGCTAACTTTGAGCCTGAAAAGCTTCAGTTGACATGACTGAACTAATTGCAAAATGAAATTACAGATTTGCGACTTTTCATAACTGTGAGATACTTCTCTCACTTTTGTATCCAGAATTGATTTTAAGGTAGACATCAAGGTAGACCTTGTGGCTCCAGTATTCATAAAGAAGAATAAAAAACCCACACACACACAAGCTTTGCAAGTCATCTCTATTTAAATAGATAGCCCTCACTGCCTACTTATAACCTCTAATAACCTAACTTCTTGTATTTTGTATTCCTTTTTGAAGCGTATCTTTTGGACAAACCCTTCCGCCTTCAGGAACTAATGTAATTTTTAACCCTAGAACATTAAAAAAAGATCAAACTTAAAATGAGATCGTGGGAGGAAGAAAAAGCTTGCACTACACCTGCCTACTCCAGGATCATTGCTTAGGGTAACCTAGCTTAGGACGTAACAGCCACAAGGTAGAGCTTGCCTTGAAGAGCAAGATTTCTCCAGTAACACGTTCCTCCACTTGTGTTCCTAGTACTTCTTTGGTGCACAAACCATTATCCCTGTGCTAATAAAATGAACCACTTCACTGGAAAACAATTGTGTATTGAGACAGCTTGTCAACCCTCCAGTGCTTTTGCAGGAAGAAGGAACCCTTGCACAATTCAGTCAGAGGCCTCCGCAGGCTGTAGGTTATCAACCAGTCTGCAAATAGCACCTCATCTTTGACCTATAGCAGCGACAGGCAGCAAGTCCTCCTGAGAGCACTGTGAGAATTAAGAGGAAAGGTGTTGATGTAAAGGAGCAAGGGTTGGAGACGATTTCCAAGCAAAAGCTTCCCCTTAAGCTTTACCTCTTCTGAGCAAACATTTTAACTAAGAAAAATAACCAGGAAGTGTGTTTTCATCTACCTGGTATGAAAATGTGGCTCATCAGGATAAGATCTGTCCTTTCAATTTTTCTAAAAGTTCAGAACTTTTAAATTTTCCCATTTGAAGAATAATGAAAAACGGGGCTTGACAAAAAAAAAAGGAATTTTATTCATGATTAAGTTTTATGAGATGAGTAGCAGAAAAAAACACTTTCAAAATTAACTTAAAACATGGACTTTGACCAGACTATTTCAGAATTAAACAGAAACTGTTCTCCAAAAACCTTACACAATAATATACATTCTAATTTCCTGCTAATATATATTTTCACTTTAAAGACTCTCAGCTTTTTTCCGGTTTAGTTTCTATTGAACACTTCACCTCAAAGCAGACCTGTTCACATTCATGGAAAATAACTTGTTCTGAGAGATGCAGCACTGAGACAGTTGCAAAGTCAGAATCTCAAATAACTGTTCTCTGAACTAAACAACTTGGACTAAGCTAGCTAGACTGAAGGCAACTCTTTCCTCTATGCTCACTGCAATTTAAGAAAATCAAATGAGTTATATAATTGATCGTTTCAGGAAGATGTCAGCAAATTGGTTGGATTTTATCAATAGCTTTCATTACCTTAACACCTCCTTTGTATCAAACCATGCTCAAACGCATCCATTATTTATAGTTTTCCTCAGGCTAAGACTTCTCTGCAGTTATCTTCTTGAGCCATATCTGCTGGACCACCTCCATGTCTAAACAAAAGTCCCATACCTCACTTCAAGGTAGCTCACTCCAGCACTTACCAGCAGAACCTCTGTGCCTGTGTACAAGCTATTTCATGAAGATGAAGGCATTCAAAACAAAGAGTCATAGCTTCACAAACCAATGCAAGAGCTATCTGCCAAATTCAGAAAGAATTTTGATTTTTGTCTCCAGCAGAACAGGGACAGGACATCTGATTCTGCTTTGCTTGGAACAAATCCCATAGGAGCCTCTGATTCTAAAAATCTCAACATCTGTATATGCATAGAGACTTGTAAATTATTAGAACAATTGGTGGAGCTTTTCTAGAAACACCAGAGCATGCACTTTTGAAGACATCATCAGGCTAATAATTCCCCATTACTTTCAGCATAAAACAAGATTTACCCAGCACATGCATACAGATTACTGGAACACCTCTACAATATTAACTAACATAAAGCAGAACAGAAAAGCACAAAAAAAGCCAAATCACAACAGTACCATAGCAAAAAACCTGTTTCTTCAGTGTCATGTGCTAGAAAGAAATGGGGCAAAACAGTGTGTGGGTAAAGCATACGCACTCATTTCTCAAGACTGATCATTGCTAATACAACCCAGGCCGTAATAATGAAAACTTCATTGAATTACTAATACTAACGAATTTAGAGGCTTTTTAAAGCAAAGAGTTGGAATAATTGACAGTGTTTAAAATGGCAAAAGCACCTGGACTTTGAACTGGCACACAGTTCTGTATCCCCCATAAAACTGAACCTACAACAGCTAGGTTGGTAAATTTAGGGCAACAAACACACACCTTTAAATAAAAATAAAGCCATATATAATCCCAATGAGATTATCTAGGTCAGCTGTCCTCATAACAGACCTAAACAAACCAGGAAATCATGTATTTCAAACTCTGCTGTTTGCTGGGTATTTAGAAAGTCAGAGTTGCACAGAGTAATGCTTAATCACCACTCTTTAAAGAAAAGGAGCCTACAAATTTACAGATTGGAAAATACCATACAAACGTTAAGGATAAAGTAGCAAAGTGTAGCTGAGTAAACATAGCAGACACCTTCACCAGGGAAACAAACCATCAAAGTGCACTTAATATTTGTTTTCTTCTGCTAAGTTACACATAACATGCAAGTTTGATATAATTTTTTAAAACAGTGATTCAGCTTGGCATTTGGCTTTGTAGAGTATTACAGAAAAGTTGGCTGGAGCAGACTGAAATTAAACACTTTCTCTCACACAAATTTTACTGAGTCTATAATCATACATTTCTTTCATGGCTAAAATTCTTTAGCTATTCCATAAATACACAGGTGTTTGCCTCACTAATAACTGGCTCATGTAATGAATTTTCAAATGTAATTCAGCCCAGCTATACTCCAGGTATCCTTGTGCATGCTGTTTAAAGTTCCCAATTTTTTTCCAGAAACTGTCCCCTCCGCAGACCTTGTCTGGCCACAATAGTCAGCTATGGTGTTACCAGGTCCAGACTGTTAGATAGCTGGTACTGTTACACCCTTTTGCTAGTAAGATATGTGGTAGCGGACATTAAAAGTGCTACCTTGGTGCTTCAGTAACACAGAAAACAGCAACAGTAACCATGAGTCCTACTGCACTTGTCCACAAGGAGTAGCCACTCCATAGGTACAGCAGCTAATCCATTAGATACAGAGGCTCAATGGTTTCACATCTCTAAGAAGTAAATGGTTGCATCTGCATTCACTAGTACCTCAGGGAGTTTCAAATAGAGAAATACAAATCATACTAAGATGTGATCCAGTCTTTCTGAAAGCAGATGATTAAAACAAGAAATTTCAAAAACTAAGATACAAATGTTTATTTGCATTACAACATCTGTCTCAAAATGAGTGCTCACTCTGTATTTTAAGACGCAATTCCTGAAATAAATGTTTCCCAGGTAGACTACACAGACGAAAGGTTCTTCGTCCTTCTCTTCAGATAGATAATTAAAGCACAAAGAGAGTAAGAGTCAGCAGTAGGGTGAGATGAATACAGACAGTATTCATCTGACAGTACAGACAGTAAGGACGCACCAGCGATCTCCTTCCTCTCACCACCTAAGTTTGCCATTGCTCAAGCTTTTGTGTAAGTGAAGCTCTCTAACACACTTGTTCCTGTGCTAGCCCCAAACTTGTTCAACTTAGTCATGGCTAAAGCGTGCAGCCACCTGACAGATATCCTCAAAACGGTACTTCCCTGTCACTACCCACTTAACACCAACCTATGCTGCACATGAACGAGTAAGCCTTACCCAAAAACACACACACAAGGAAGAGTGTTACAGCCATAGACTGAAAGGGGAAAAAAACAAAACAAAACAAAACACACCACTATGCACACCCAACCAAACAAAAAAGCCCCATTCTTGCAGTCCCCAAAACAGGCACCAGAACTTCCATCATCCCCTTTTTCTCAAGGAGGGTGCCCCGACAACGGGGCTGGGATGTCACGCCTGCTCTTGCCCATCTCTCTAATCCAGTAAATCTTGTATTATTTTTTGCAATGAGGAAAGTCTTCAAAACAGTAACATAAAACACCTCCGCTTCATAAAAAGTGGAAACACTATTTTTTCAGGGGGAACTCCTTTTTGGTTTACTGCTCCTTGTGCAGCTCCAAACATCAAGAGGCACACAATCCATTTTCTCTCTCCTGTCATCCCAAAAATCAGCAGCATGCCACTTCCACATAGAAATAAGGGCTGGTTTTAACTGCTAGCTGCAAGTGGTCATCTTCATTCCATTAGAGGACCTGAACTGATGCAGACTACTATCACTTAATTTTTAAGACAAGGCTCCATGAAACAGCCGTACCAATCTAACTGCTCATTGCTCCCCCAGCTCCATTTCTCCCTTATGCCAGCATTTGTCAGACCACTCATACACAATTCAGCTCATCACACCAGCAGAAAATACTCACTTTTTGCTGGTTTAGTGTTCTGATGTTTTAATGAACTGTTATCGTTTACCAAGGAGGCAAACACAAAAGCAGCAGCAGAGGCACGTGGTTATTAATGAGACCACTTCTTTCATTAGCAGCAAGCAGTCAGACAGAGTTCATGAGATAACCAGGGCCACCCTTAGACACCCTTTGTAGTATCACAGCTGGGATGAAAAAGTACTTGTTAGTGGACAGGATTTGCTTGGAAAATGCAAGTTTGAGCCTACAGCTCACATCCTATGATGCTTCTCTGAATGCCATATTATTGCCTAGAGGCATGTCTACCACCACCTCTAGCAGTATTTTAGAAGGAATGACCCATCAACCACAGAAGTGTTTTAAACTTCAAAAGAGGCTTACAACCATAATCACAGAGGTTTTAAGTATCTTGCAGCTTGGAGTGTAGCACCTTAGCTGTAGAAAGTGAAAGGACTCAAGTCTCATCTGTGTTTTACTTGCTACACTGAGCAGTAAAATCCTCTTTTCAAGGGCATTCTGGCATTCCTAACTTTCTCCCATGCATCAAACAGGAGAACCAAAACATGATTCAAAACCCTGAGTCTGCTATCTTGACTAAAAGTCAATGTTGCAAAATTTAAATCTCCTGGATTTTACCCTGAGTAACCTATTGGCAAATAGGAAATCTGTAGCACCAAATTAAAATGAATCCAGACCTCTCCCCCAAGTTCACCTTTCACTAAAAGAACTTTTATCCTCCCCCTCAAACTTGGGGGAAGGGGGAACATAAGCCATCAACAGCTTTCTCTTCAACAAACCAGTTCCATCCATTTTAGTTTGTGAAATCAGCAAAGAATTCGCAATTTTCCTCAACATCCTTTACTTTGTGTATCACAAGAATTTTGCTTTGAATCACTTACATTTATTTGTTCCACTGAATACAGAATTCTACAGTCTGCTGCTGTCCTGCTTTCTGCACTTTCTGTTAACCTGAACTTCTGATGTTAACATGTCCTATTAGTCACAGAGGAGGGGAGGAAAAAAAAGACTCTGTTTAAACAAGACCACTACACAGTAATATAGATTTACTACAAAAATAAAGGAGAATTTCAAGCACATGTTAACAGAAACAAATCTTATCGCCCTTCAGATAATCAATAGTAAATGATACTTCTACTCCCAGAAAGGTGAGTCATACAAAAAACTTAAATGAATGTGAAGAACTTTCTTAACTTTGCTCTGGACAAGACTGAAGATAAAGAAATATTTTACACTTTAAACAATAACCACTGAACACATTTACCAAGTGCCTGAACTTAAACAATCACAAATCCATTAAGGAATTATAACTGTATAAAATAATATACATTAGTGGCAGTACTCTTAGTTAGGTCCTTTACAAATGTCATTGAGGATACAAACTTTCGGGACAGGGAGGGGGAGACATGAATTCCTACCTTGAGGAAAAAAAAATTACAAATTGCACTCAAAAAGAGAATTACAATTAAACTCCAGAAATTCCTGTAACCCAGTCCCAAAATTCAAGTAAAAAAACCAAGCAAAGTAAACAGAGAATTATGCTGATATCTGATTTTATACAGTAATAGAGTTTGTTTTAGCACCCAGGCATAAATGAGATATTGATACATTCCATACCAGAATTGTTAGGAGAACACTTAAAAAAGCAAAAAAAATAAAATAAAAACATACTTTGAACAAAGTACTTACTACTGACATGTGACATTATGACTATGTGACAGGTCAGGTTCTAGAAATCCCTTCAGCAGGTATCACCAGCTACCATGTTGAAGTGAGTATCTGGAACACACGCATCTGGAGGAGAAAACTAGACAAGACTGAGAAATTATGTATGGAATTGCATGTAAATACATTCCATTAAGCCTCCGATACTTTTTGTTTGTTTTTAAAGGCACAAAAAAACCAACGTGGTGCTTCTGAGAAAAGGATAAAAAACAAAAGACAACTCTTATCTTTGCCACTAATTATTGTCACAACTAATTATTGTCTTTAATCATTTTGACCTGCCCAAGAGAAGCAAAGAGCTAAGAATTATCAAGATTCAACAAACTATTCTGCTTACACTTTAAGAGCTATTATGTCCTGAGTGGAAGGGCTAGTCACAGTTCCATGGAAACAGCTATCCAGAGAAGCAATTCCCAGCATGTTTCATGCAGGCATCTGTCCCCACTTTCTGAAAACAGAACGTCCCAGGAATTAGACCTGCAGTTTACACACCTTATAAGCACCCCGGGACATGATAAACCAAGGACAGCGTGGTGTAAAAAACACTGTTCCTGCCAGAAATCGCGGATGAAATCCACAAATGCAATGAAGTATATCTGAAAACAAGTCCCGGAACATGGAATTAATTCCAACCTGGACCACAAAATAGTATGGCTATAGCCATTTTAAGTCTAAGATAGAACAGTAATCCTCAGGATTTGGGAATTATATGAAATAAGACTGGCAGATGCCAGTCCCTTTCTGCTGAAGAAACTGGGGCAGCAGTTCACAGTAGATTGATCTGATACCTTTTTGCATAGATGTAGACCAGATATAACACCAGCTCAGATAGAGCAGTAAAGGAATCATTAGTTATTTCATGAGGCTACATGGCAGCACAGTCACAACTAATCAGTTATTATACATGTGATAGGTCTTATTGCAGAATGATATGCATTAAAAAGTTGAAAGACTTTCTTTGAAAGCAGAAAGAAAGCTTATGCAGAATTTACCCAGACCAAACACTGCACTAAACTGAACAATAAGCAATCCTTTATGTAACCGTCACATTAGGGAGATTGGAATAAGCATGTTTGCACATTTTAGACATAACTGGAGCCAGAGGCAACCACGCATGTGTGAGGTGGAACAAGAAATTCAACCACATAGCTTGGCTCCATAGAGGAAGCGAAATAGAAGTTTTACATTCTTTGTAGAAGCTCTTGAGGAAGACTTTAGGACTAGATTTTTTCTTAATTGTAACAAAACACTGCATACACCCTGTAGATCTAAATATTGTCATTAGCAAGACAAACTCTAGCTTCACAATCATACCCTTAATCATCTTAGCATTTGCCTACATTTTGTCCGCACCAGCTGGTCCCGTTTCCCACTTGATCTAATGCTGTAAAGAGCAAAACATCCATTCAATTACTACTATTTACTCTCAGATACAGGTCTGCACAGCCTTTGTTTGCAGCAACCCCTACTTCTAAGGCTATTATGAGAGTGAATAAAACCAAGTCTGGCTGCTGGACTGAGAGATACTATAGCTGGAACAAGGATTAGGGCAATGAACAGAACCCATTTGGTTCAGATAATATCTTGCCATCTCTAGGAGCAGGTAGCAAGATAATGTGATAGTAGTCTGGAGATTTACAGTCACAGACGGATTTGGGATAGGAAAGGCACTGCCAACCACAGGTTTCACATTAGATGAGAACACACATGTCCCACGGCAAGACAACCATTAGCTGGCTGCTCACAAGACCAGAGCCACAGGCATTTCTCCATTAAAGAGGCTTAGCACTCTTGTTACCTGTGCCACTAAGTTCCTGGTGGCCTCTCTCCTACACAGAGATCACTTATGCAGCTAAAAGAAGCTCCAGGGAAAGGGCTCCTGGTTGCAGAACCTCCACTTCTGGGGGCCCTTGCCCTGGTGGCCCCAAGCCAGCTAGTTCACAGTTTTAGTGAGTGGTACACACCAGATGCAGGTCACTTCCTTCTAGCAACAGCACAGCCAAACCATGCTTTCTCCTCCACCCAGAGGTCCAGTGCTAGCATTTGTACAAGTGGAAACGGGGAACTGATCCTGTTGAAAAACAAACCTAAGAAAAAAAATTGTTTTAATCAAGCTCAATTCCTTGATTCCACATGCATGAGGCACTGACCCCAGCATGGGCCCTTACTAAACAGTCAGAGCTTCTTTACTGAAGGAAGAGAGTGAGGACTAATCACCCAGTAAAATCTGTCAGGAAAACAAACCAGGCCACAAAAACAAAGAGCCATTCTGGACTAGAATCAATCCAAGAAAGGAAACTGATACCCAAACAGTCCCAGGATGCTAAACTGCAATTCAGAAGTTCAAGAAGTTTAGCCATCAAGCAAGACTGGTCAAAATCCAGCATCTCAGATAATTTCAGGATACCTTACATTTGCAAAAGAGTTTCCTACTTCTGAATAGCTAAAATACTTTTTTCTGAAGTGCAGTAGGTAAGAGTAATAATCAAACAAATGAACCAAATTCCTGCAGGTGAGAGAGAAACCCCATTAGGAGAAGGTAAGCTGTGTTCTGGAAAACTTTTTTTTCAACCAAATGAACATACTCATTCACAGCAAAGCATTGCCACAGATTAAGAAATTAAGATAGAAAATTGAGGAATAAGGAAGTTAAGACAGATTTGGATCAGATTTCCATTCTGCATTTCATCAAAACAATTATTTTGATCAATTAATTTAGAAATACTAAGGATGATAAAGAAAGAATAACATTTCCACAGTTCACAGGCCCACACAATATTTGATGTTAGGTATATCTGTATTTCCACTTCAGCACTGTCTGACACAAACAGAATGAGGGAAGAATTAAGTCTACAATATTAAAGAGAGCCATTTAGCGGTTGTTAAATTAATATGTGTTGGAGCCAAATTCTTTTTTCGGATGAATGACAAATATTGTTTACACTGTAAGAGTTGCAGAATTGGGTCCTTAGTTTAAAGTCAACAAATACTGTAAGCAGACAAACCACATTGTTGGTTTTTTTAGCCCAAGTTGTGTTTCTAGCTCATACATGGACAAGTTACTTAAGACTATCCAGATCTGACTACCCTGAGAGCAAACTCTTACATGCAAAAGTACATAACACCCAAAGCAAAGTTTAATTACACAGAGAATAACTGGTTACAGCTAAAAATAAAATTAAAGTACAGGACTGTCTGAAAATATGAACATGAAATTGTAATACATTCATATCCATACGTAATGAAGATCATGCATGAGAGCAAAAAAAGTAATTTCTAATGAATAGATTTTGTATTTTTAAGAATTAAAAAAAGACTTTCACATAGTACCACGCATTATACACCATTTATAAAGGGGCATACCCTACCTCACTAGAAAGCAAAGAAATATTTACATATTTTGGCAGTTCAGATTTGTGCCAAATCAATCTTACCAGCTTTCCTTTGATGCCTTTGAACAATTATGAACTATTTTATTGAAGTGTTAGGGAAAAAAATAATAGTGACCTTATCTGGAAGATACCATTCACATGCTTTCATTGGGTGCTCCCTATGAAAATCAAAGCCACAAAGTTTTCAGACTAGCTAAGAGAAAAACAACAACAACAAAATCTATTGACGTACCACTGCTCTATTCCTGGGGGGCTATACAGAAATGGCTTAACTTAATTACTGCTCTATTCATTAAACTGATGAGTCTCTAGGCCCAAAAACCATAATCAGAAGCTAGTTGGTTAAAATTTGCCCAAACAAAATAAAACCTAAGAAGAACATTAATTCTGCATAACCCTATTAGGGAACATTTCAAATAAAACAATAAACAAGCCAGATTTTACAGTAACATGACACATTTAACCAAAAGACATCCAGAAAATTCATCAGAGCATTTGGTGATTCTATTTGATTTGCCAGTTACATACAGTAAATCCAAAATATAGCTTTGATGAAGAATATACAGTCAAGTACGAAAAGGCTGTTATAAAAACAATTTTAGATAAACATTCTGATAAAAACGCTGGCAAAAAACACAGGCTGACTAAATTGCAGTGCCTCAGTCCCTTGCTTAAGGCTGACTTTCTGCTACCAAGTTAAGAGAAATACACAGGGCTGACCAGTTGTTCAGTCTAAAGACCTCTGGCAGGCTACTTTCCTTGCGTAGAAAATCTACATATGACACAGCAGAGATATGCTTTAAACGAACAAATTGTCCCAGAGAAATAAATTCATGCAACTTAAAAAAAATAATAATAATCCTAATATATAAATACATAATATGCATAAAGAACTCACGACAGTGTGTTCCAAAGCCACTCCAATTTAAAAAGAACATACTTTCTTCATGTAAATATGGTAGTCTATCCAGAAAATACCAGAATGTATACGCACAAGTAAAATTGAACATTTAACCTTAAATTTTACTCTGGTAATGTTCAAGGTCTGTTAATTGGAAGCAAGTCCAAAAAAGCCACTAAAAATCTGCTGAAAAAGTAACACAACAAAACACATTCAGCAGTGTACAGCTGTTTAAACATGGATGAATATCGGTGAACCGGTAAGAAAATGCATCTATAAACTTAGTATAAAAATTAGGTAAGTGTTTTGATAATCAAGCAATAGAATTGCCATGATTGCCAAGAATATTTGTAAAACAATGTAAAGCAACTCATTCCCATACTTCTTAAGGATAGACTTGATTATCACCCAACCCTTCAAGCTAGAAAGTAAGCATGCTGTAAGTATCAATCACCAAGTCCACTACTAACCAAATGACTTGCAAAGACTTCCTGAATAAAGTCAGTTTAAACAAGAGTATCACATCATGAAATATGGCAAGCTGATTTAACACCTCACTGCTGCTGAGAGGAACTCCTCTTCTCCCCCCACCACCACCCCAACTGCACCATCCTCTCCCCTCCGGTGGCCATCGGAGCCTTCGGAACTGCTTTAATATACTAAAATGGCAGGAAACAAACCTGGGATAAGGGACCAGGGTAAGATCAGATTGCCTGAAGCTGAGGCAGAGGCAAGACTTCTCCCTTTGTAACAAACCATCAAGTTGGCTCAGCTGACCAATCATAGCAAGAAAACAGAAATAGTCATTTTAATGTATCCTTGAAGATACCAATGTGTAAAAAAGTATGATGACAGTATGAAAAAAGAAATAACCAGTACAGCAAGGAAGAAAGCTACAAACACGCACACAAACACTTTCAGAAGAAATGGTAAATATTTGCTAGAATACCAAAAGCAAAAAATAGTATTGCAACCACCAAACTCTACCAAACCTGTACTATGCAAGACCTTAAAACACTCTAATTCTTATAGATGACATTTACAGACTGGGTTACAGAATTTGACATACAGGTGACGCATCTGAACCTGATACGCAATGACTTGACATAAACGCAGACTGCATCGATCTGGAATTCCGCGTAGAACCTGTGCAGAAACCTGCGTCTAACACAAAACACTAGATGCCGTCTGCTATCACCATAATCATGAGTACATTCTCTCTCAAACATTTCAGACCAAATTAAGCCTTGTAGGCTTTTTAGAAACAGAATTTATCACACTTCATTCTTGCAAATGGAAAAAAACAGGCAGAAAGATCATGTTAAGCAGGCTTCAGCAATAAAATAACCAGCCTCCAAAAGACCAATAAACCAAAAAAGTGCTTTCATTATGAAGGCTTGTAAGTAAAGGTATCCACACCAGGAGAAATATAATTTACAAAACTGCAAACTTCATCAATATCACTGCTGAGACACTAGTAGCCACAACCCCCAGAACACCGTATTTCAGAACAAAATAAGCTTTGTAGCCATACAGTTACAGGGACCATTACGAACTAATGCGTATTAACTGTGTTTTTAGGAGAAGTATCCACTGGTTATCTTCCACAGAATTTAGTTCATTGCTTTGAGGTAAGAAATAAACATTAGAACAAGAAGTCAAGCGAGCCATTAGGTTTCTAGGGAAGATGGTATTTGGCTATTTACTTCACACAAACTGTTCTAGTACTACAGACCTCCAGAAATAAAAAAGAAAAAAAAATCTGAAAACAAAATTAGAAGATTACTCTTAAAAACATTAGAAGGAACATAGTTTATTTTCCTCTCATACTATGTGTACAAAGTAAAATAAAAAGCAGCCTCGAGTTTTCACTTTTACCATTAGGTATTAATAAAAAATTAGAATTATGAAACGAGGTTCCATTTTGTGTTTTTCCCTCTGTACTGTGAATGAATTCCTATGTCTCCACAGATTTTTGCTTCAACAGTTGATGAATCAAGACTTTTGAAAGCAGACTATCCTCACTCAAAATCTTAAGTTAACATCAGAAAGATATCCAGCTAGCTTTCAGCTGACTAAAGACCCAGGAGTTCTACAACTACTAAACATTCACTTGCATGGCAAACTGACCAACTACGAGAGTTTGGCAGCTTCATACCTGGTTCTGCCCATCGGCAAACTGCACGGCCTTAGGAACGTCAAAGTATCTTCAGTATTGGCAGATCATGGAAGCCAGCTTTAACTTGCTAAAATTATGTTACTGCTGAGAAGAAAGACTAGACACAAGATACTGAACTGTATCAATCAAGTTTAAACAACATTACAATTAAAAGGAAAGAGGAATCTTTAGGATGTTCCCCCCACCCTCCAAAATAATCTGAACAAAAGTAGTCAGGTTCAGATCAAGAATGGTTAGCATGTGCTAAAAGTGATTCTGGCCAAGTTCACCAGTATATACTTTTTCTTAGTAAGATCAATAGCACTTGTCATTGCTAAATCTGTACCCACAGAGGAAGCCCAAGTCAATGACCAAGTATCTACAAAAAACAGCTCTGCTTAAACTCTCTGGGCATACATACGAAAATTAAAGAGTACTGTTTACAACCCAGCTCACCAAGAAGTTCCTGATTGTTGTTTTCTAGTATAGGAAAGCTAACCAGAAACATTTCTAAGCAGTTTGGTACAAGTTTTAATACACTATATTTGAATTTAATATTACACTTAGCAATCTAACAGCTTTCGCTCTGGCTTCAACATCAAACCCATCAGCAAAATCCCAAGAGCCCTACAGATTTAGTACTAAAGGAAGCTGAGGACTTGTCTCTAACTCCAAAACTCTAGAATGAATGCCTCCACATTTTCCTCAAGTACTTTTAAATTTGGACATCCACATTCCTCTTTCAGTCAATTTCTGAAACCATTTGTCCTGATATAGTTTTAGTCACAACAGCGGCACAAAGGACATACATCACTATCCCAAGCCATCAGATCTGATAACTACAGAACAGCAAGACTGTACAATACAAAAAATTACTCTGTACGAACAGATGCTAAACACCGTGATTCAAGTTTTCACCGATGTATCTCCTAAAACACAGTTAAAGGATCCTGGATAAATGTGAAACTGCAGTTACAAATGTCATGATGCCATTTATACTTCTAGAATGAGGGCAGCTTATTAATGCTTGCAAGTTATCAGTACAAGCTGCAGCTAATGAAAATGAAAAAAGACCATTGCCTCTTGCACAGTGGAAAAATCTTCCTGATCTTGCTTCAGTTATGAATGTTTTCTTGTTTCTAATGCAACATCTGCTTTAATTATACATTGTAAAGATCATCAGTTCGAAATGGGTATTTGATGGATCCCAGAATTAAGATGAGAATATCCTCTTCCAGACACAGCTGTGCCAGCCAGAGGTTACTGCCCTCAGCCTGTCCATAGCTTATCATCCTCCCCTCTCCACTGCTACCACCCAAATCAACATGCCAGCTGAGAAAAATGAAAGAACATTCTCTAACCGATTTGAGTTTATATCAGCCAGGCCAGTTTAAAACAATTTGTTAGAGGTCCTTGTTAACCCAAGCCATTTTGATGAAAAGGTACAGTTCTAGAAGAGCTCAAGCAAATTTAAATCAGAGCTACCACAGCCCCATCTCTAATGCCTGTTCCTGCTCCGTATCTCATTCAATAGATGGTCAGCCAGTTCAGAAAGGTGATCCAGCCAAAACCTAACAAAGCAGAAAAAGCAATTCATTATCAGCCTGATTAACTCCTGGACTTGGCTTAACTTACAGCTACAAAGACTCCCATGCCAGCAGGGGAAGAAACATAGTCAAGAAGGAGGCAGGACCACAGCAGCCTGTTTCTTGAGCCTTTCAAGTTTGTTGAAAGGTTTAAACAAACTTAAAATAGAGCTTCTTCTGAAAAGAGTGCTCACAGACATCTCCCTCTCCTCCTGTGTAAGCAATAACATTTGCACAGCCACCCAGTCAGCCAGTTCAAGCAGTGGATCCAACTGAAGCTCATTACTTTTCCATAGTACTGTTTTCAGCAGTGTTAGCAAACAGGGGTTGAAAATGTCATTTTGGTGAAAGCACTGCCAGAGAAAGCAAAATTGCTCTGGTGGTAACGCATTAACGTGGCGGTAGAGCACGCATGTTAAAAGCCTTAGTTTGATCAAGTTTAAGCTTGGTCCTCTCTAGAAAAAGACGGACAATATCCTCTAGTGTCACATATTAAAACTATAGATACTTTGTCAGTGCAGGGATCTCGATTTTCGATAAATGTTCTCTGATCAATGAAAACTCTAAAAGCGAGACTAGTGCCACAATTCCACATTAGTCTAAACCACTCTTGCTTGCTAAACTGGCAAAATAAATAAATATCTAAATAACCATCAATCCCTCCTCCTCCCTCCCACCCCGAAAAAGAACAAGGTCAACACGTTGTCAGATGAGGGCAACAAGTAGGACAGGACCCCAGAAGTCCGCAATTACACCAGCTTAGGCTGTCATGAGAATCTCTCACATCAGAGATTCTGCAAAATATCTTTTCTAGAATGAGTAAGATGTACTTTGCTATAAAACTATGACAATTTACTGGTTTTTCAATACTACACAGCTCTGTCTATATAGGCAGAACTATAGGCAGAATTCAAGCATTCTGTACAGTACTGTAATAAGCTATTACAAATGTGACAAGAAGTGCAACAGTACGCTTTCCTTACAGACTCTATTCTTGGGGAGGCAGGCACTTTTGCAAGGATTTTTACTGTCATTTCAAAAAGTTTCTATCTGACCACTCTCATTATGGTAGGAAAGAAAAGTACTTAAGATCATTTTGACACCAAGCAGCTAAATCAACCTGCAAAATGTAATGCTTGAAGTCTTGCAAGTTTTGAAAGCCCAATGTGGGTTTTGGTCTTTTTTTAATGCGTAATGCCATCAGAGAGTTTTCAACAGTAGAGTAAGAAGATAAGTGAACTTGTCTACTCTGTCTAGTTTACATGCAACCTTCAGTTTCCACACATTTAAAACAAGTAATAATGCAGAAAAGTAATTTCCAAGCTGAAAAATACATTTTCTGCTAATAAGGATTTAAACGTTTGATTTGAATTGTATTTCATATGTAGACTTCAGGAAAAAAAAAACATTCTTTGATGTGTGATGTTTTGAGTCCTAGAAATCAGAGTTTTCACTGAAGCTTAAAACCAACACCTTATTCAACTACAGATTAAACAGTTTACTGTAGGATAGGTTAGGCTATCAAAACCATTTCAGAAACACAGGCAAGGATGAACACGTCTCAAATTCATTGTTTTGGACTTTGGTCACTTTTTTTTTTTTTTTTTTATTTCTTCCACAAGATTTTTTTCTGGGAGAAAAAAAGCAGCATTTCCACAGAGAATTGCCAAGAGATGAAGAAATGGAAAACGTACACTGATGAGCAGAAACACAGTACAGATGAATACTGCTTCTCTACGGTAACTATTAACTTCTGCATAATCATAAAGACCATTTTAGCAGTAACTGTAGATCAATAAGTCAAATAGAACTGATGAGTTAGAAATCCATTTAAATATTTACACTTTTTGCTACAAGCCATACCTAGAATAATATTGTAGCCAAACAGAATGACTATGCCTTCCATTTTACCCAATCTCCTCTTTCAAAAGCCTATCTGGAGAGGCAGGAAGACCAAAAAAAAAAAAAAACCCTTAAAAAAACCATTACAATCAGATATTGTTAACAGTTACAAGCATCTCTTACTCTGGACAGCTGAATTGAGAAATATTGACAGTAACACTGAAAACACAGTAACGCACACATTAAACAGAAATCAACCCAAAAGCTCCCTTATCATTTCATAAAACATTAATGAGCAGGTTACATAAATCCAGTGGATGGAAGGAGTTTCAGACCGGAGCTGCTGCGAGACATCAACTCTCCTCCGAGAGACGCACCGTTTCGCTCTTTGAGACTGTTCATTTCCATAGGTGCAATAAAACGAGTTACGCGCATTCCACACAGGAGCCGCACTTAACCCTTCACCAGCTACTGAAAATTTAGCTAAGTTATACCCGCCCGCGACGAGCGCTCGCTCCGGCACACGGCCGCTCTCTCGTACGCGGCTGCTCACCGACCCCCGCTGCGCTCTGCGTGACAAACAGCACCGGTATCCTTTTGTGCCACCTGGCAGGCTGCTGCGCGCACGAAGAAAAGGGGAGAAAAAGGTGCTCGCGAGACCAAGACCACCGCGCTCGGGCAGGTGAGAGGCCAAGTTTCTGCCGCGGCGCTTCACGGGGCTCCCGGCCACCCGGCGAGCGGCGGCGGCCCCGGCATCCCCCAAACTTCCGCGCGCCCCGGGCCCGGCTCCCAGGAAGGACGCGCTGCCACCGGGGGCGGGCAACGGCGCCGGGACCGAGGCCTAGGAGGGACCTCGGGCGGCCCCGGCAGCGGGAAAGCAGGAAGCGGCCGCTCTCCCGGCGGGGCTGCTCCCCCGAGCCGCGGCCCGCCGCCGCCCCCCGCGGGCTCCACCTGCGCGCCGCCGGCCGCCCGGCGCCGGGAGCGGAGGGCGCGGGGCCGGGGCCGCCCGCGCTCCCCCGGGGCGCCGCCGCCGCCCCCCGGGCTCGGTCCCGCCTCAGGCGCTCCCCCGCGCCGGGACCCGCCGCGCACCGCGGGGCTCGCACGCCGCCGACGGCCGGGCCCGGCCCCGCCCGACCCGCCGCGGCGGCAAAGGCTCTTCCCGCCTGAGGCCGCGGGCCCGGCCGCCCTCACCTGCCGCCCGCAGCCTCCTCCCTTCAGCGCCTCCTCAGCCGCCCGTCGCCACCGAGCAGCGCCGCTGCCGCTGCCGCCGCTTCCCCCGCCCCCGCGGCCCGCCACGCCCATCCTCGCGGCCCATTGGCCGCCCGCCGCGCCGCCGAGCCCTCTGATTGCGGCGAGCAGCTGCCCGTCAAGACCGCGACCCCCCCCCCCTCCACCCACGGGTCCCGAGTGTTTTATTCACTCCGGGGCTTTGGCGCCCCCACTCTTTGCCTGCCGCCCGTGATTGGCTGAAGCGATCGAAGCTGAGCGCTAGGATAGGCTGGCGGAGGTGCCAGCTGTGGCGGTATGCCCGCCTCCCCGCTCCGGGTTCGGCTGCGTCGGCGCCGGGGGGAAGTTGGGTTGCGCGGCGGGGGGGTGGGCGCTGCCCGGGCTGGGCCGGGCCGGGCCGGACCGAACCGGAGCGTAAAGCCGCCCCGGCGGGGCTCTCGCTGCCAGGGTGGGTTTCTGGGCACGAGGAGGCCGTGAGGGACCTGCTTTTGAGGTCCCTCCTCAAAACCAGAAAGAGTTTTGCTGTCTTTCTCCAGGGTTTCGCTCTGCGATCGGGGCTCCTTTTCCCTCAGCCGTGAGACTATTTCTGAGCAAAATAAAGGGGCTGTTGAGCCAAAGAAACCCGCGAAGGGAAGCCCGCCGTCGGGGAGTTCCCGTTCCCGAAAGCTTTGGAGCCGCGCGGCCGCGCTTCCCTCGCGCAGAGGCAGCCACCGCACTGCCGCCGGCCATGTGGGAGAGCCCCGCAGCGGGCGTCTGCCCGACGCGCCTCACAGGAAACATCCACGGTTTTATTGCTGAACAGGCTTTTCCAGGAGCCCGGTGCGACTTCCCGGGAAAGCCCCTCGCAAGAGAGGCGCCCGCACCAGCAGCAGGCCGAGGTGACCGGCTTCCGCGGGCCGAGAGCGGGGCCCAGCGCCGCCTCGGCTCCCCCTCCCGCGGCTCTCCGGGGCCCTTGTGGCTGGGGGGTTTTAAGGTCCAAAATGTTCTTCTCTAGCTTTCTCGCTCAAGCCCAGGAAGCACGAAGGTGCCTCCGTTTTCGAAGCGCTGGCAGCGCCAGGTGCCGAATTCGGCGGGGAGCCGTGCCGCGAAGGGAGGTTCCCCAGGAAAGGGAGGTTATCCCCGGGGATCCGCTGCACCGGCACCCACGTGACTGCGCTGCAAGGGCTTGGCCCAAGCGCAGCACCCGCAGTGCAACGTTTCCGACAGCCGCCTCCTCTCACCAGCCGTTCAAGCAGCTACTTCATCCAAAATGCAAGCTCGAACACTTCTTGGAGCACTTAGCTGTTGCAAAAACACAGGAAATGCAAAGACTACATAAGGTTTCTCCATATCGTTATCTTCTCCCTGGGATGTACCATCCCCCTTGCTCCTCTTTGTTTCTGACTCGAGCAAAGAAACAGGGCAAGGAGGAATATGGCAAGCAGTGAGAAAATAAAGCAGCTAAAATCAGTGATTATTTCAGAACATCTGTGCAAAAATGATGTACCCAAGTTCACACAGGAGCTGCTGGGGCATGAGCATGACACACGAGTTTCAGATTGATGCTCCAACCCCCACATCATCCCTTGTTTGAGTATTAAACTAAGAAGGAAATACCTATTTCTTTTTCTAACATCTTTTTGCATATCATTTCACTTGGAAAGCAAAACCAAAGTAGATAGCTGCCTCCTTCTCACAGTTGCTTCCCAGATACTTTCAGACTGCTGCTCTCAGACACCAGCACCACGCAGCTATGTCTGAGTTAGTGTTTCAAAATCATTACACAGACAAGACATTTCTACCAGTCCTGAGTTTTCTTCTGTTTTTATGAAAGCTAAAGCCAGATCTGACTTGGCATAATTCTTAGTATGTTGTATTCCCAATAGCTTGAGTTAACTTTTCATTTTCATTACAGAGATAGTCTCTGGATTCCTGACAAAATTTTGATTAAGCATGGTGCTTTAAACCTTAACTCCTAAGGAACCATCTCTATATTACAGAGATGAGCTACTTTCAAATGGGATATATTTGTGGATTGGTAAGGAAAAGGCCAGGACATGCTATTGTAAATAAAGTTCGAACATGTTTTTCAGCTATATATAGCTGTAACAAGTATTTATCTTGAATCATGCCTTAGATGTTTAAATTGATTTGTTACCATTACTACTTTTCTTCTCAGCTCTGTTCGTACTTCTCTAACTTGGCTTCCCCATATAGTTATTGGTGACTGAAGGGAAAGGAGGCTGTGTTGGGAGAGGAAAGGAAGGTGACCCTAGAGGTCCTCTAACTGAACTAACAGAACATCTAACAGTGAACTGCACGTTTGCTGTGTGGATCTGGGCGGCCAAGTCATGTTCTGCGTAGTCACTCGTCCGGCAGAGAGTTCCTGTGAGCGGAGGAAAACAAATTCTGCAAGGCCTGATTTTGGAAGCAAAGTTTCAAGGTGCTGTAATCCTTATAGGTTTGAAGAACTGAGAAGAGACTTCAGAGCATACCCCAAAAATCCTACCTGGTTTTCCCCTGTTCCACCTCCAAACCTGCCTTTATGAGCAGGAACAGGGCTCCATGGGTAATGTGCAGGATTAATGGCCTTGGCTGTTCATGTCATGCCCACTTACTCCTGTCAGCGGTGCCATTACAACAAGATCCTTCCTGGGCTCAGGGGGACGGTGGGATTGTGTGGCATCCCCGAAGGACTTCAGAGAATCTGACACACACGCGCAGGATAATACAGACTCCACATCCTCACTGCAGATGCCTGGAGGCTTAACACCATTCTTTCCTATTGGCTATCTAAAACAATGTTAGCGATTAAATCTCACTTCTCTAATCACACTGTAATATCATCCTTTCTAGGAACAAGCCATACCAGTATAAATACTACAGCATAAGCATTTTTATGCTACTGTAACTGTGCTCACCTGAGAGGAATTCCACCTTTCTGACAATCCAGATGAAGCAGTGGGAGCTTGTGTGTGTTGGGCGAGCACTGAAAATGTTCAGAAATATTTCTGGGAGGTTTCACGCTGTCCCTCTAGTAGCAATACAAATCTAATACTGCAAGCAAAGATGCGAGCGTTACCATGCACAGGCTTTCTGCTGTCGTGCTCTGAGTACACCTGAACAATACAGTTGCTAAACTGAGACATCCTGTTTGCCCCTCTATTTCCATCTTGGTAATGCTGCATCAGAGGTGAGGGAGCGATTTCAGAGTACTTCAGAAAAACTTCAGTGTAGACAACTTTTTTGTCCATTTATCAGGAAAGAAAAGATAAAGTCTTCTGTGAGACTTCTGCAAAGGAGAAACTTACTGAAGAGGTAAATGTTGAATGGCACTGCTACATGATAGTATTGCTGTATGTTCATTTTGAAAAAGTGAGTAAATATGTTTCATGAGCAAAGCTATCCAGTTGCCATAATTAATACAGAAAGGATGTGAACAAAATAATAATAAACCTCTAAAATCCTTCTTCTGTGGAAAAGCCTAACCCAAACAGCTTTTCAAGAGCCATGCTTTGTGCATATTAAAAGAGTACTCTCTAGCACAAGATACGGGATGCATGCAGGAACAGCCTGAGGTATCTTCTATCTCAATTGTCCACATGTGAGTAATCCTACAGGGCAAATATTTTATTGTGATTCTCTTTGCTTTCATTTTATGATGCGCATTTTCCCCTCATGGCCATTTACTTTTCTCTCTCTGCTGCAAAGCAAGAGGACTGGAGTCTCGGAGTCTGCAGCTTTGTGTTTAGTCACTGCCTATGGAGTCAGTGCAGATGGTATCTGCTCAATGCTACCAAATGTTAGATGGCATGTTTTAAGAACAAAAAATCTCTCATAAAACTACTTTAGAAATGCTTTACAAAATAAGCCCTGGGATCCTAGTGGGAATGAGAGGTGACAAGTCAGCTGAGGGTCCTACTCCCAAATTTTATCTAATTTAAGCTTTAATTTAATTTACTTTAATTTTAATTTTAGTGTGTATTTTACCATCATATAGGACAAGGGGAAATGTCTGTGCTTCCAAATTCCTCCGAAAAGATCATTTCATTGGGGACCTGGCCCTTTTAATTATTATTTTTATAAATTTGTTTTAATTAGACTGTTCCGTGGCAGGGAAGGCTTATTTTCTCAGTGGGGCTCTGTGTACGAGATAGTCAGGATTAAAGACCAAGACCAGTCACTGAATAAGAAAATCACCAACAACAGAGAAAAAGCTGGAGATATGCCAAAAATTCTGGCAAGAGATGCTTCAGTGAGTGAGTGCATTCACTCGGATGAGGGGGCCAGAGGATAGCTCTTGAGAAACAGTTCCTGAATCAGCTTTTAGTCTTGTTATCTGGCAGTGAATGTTACAGCTTTCACAGGGAGAAGTATGTTTCACAGTCCTCCCAGTGTCCTTACAGGGATGGCATACTGGATGTTGCTGGGCTGTATGAGAAAGATTATCAGGGCTCTGGTTAATTAAACCTATTACTGAAATGTTCTTTTTCTTTACCGGGTATTGCTTTTGGCATGCAAACAAAATTGACGGTGCAAGAGGTAGGTTGCCAGCAAAGTAATAATGAGAAAAAGGATTAAACTTAATTTAACTTTCTACAAGTGATGGATTTACATTAATGGTTTGCCAGGAACAAAGAGAATGTGCTGGACAATTTGCATTATGCTGAACAACTGAGTATCCAATACACAGAGAAGTGAAAAATGTGACACAGGCCCAACCCTGCAAAGAATTTTATTCTTTCCACTGGTTGGTGAAGACTGCAAATACCTTTGCAGGATCAGGCCTTATCAGGACTTCAATTTTTTGAGCAGTGAATGGAGTAAGGTCAAAATATCAAATAAACACTACATCTCTTTGAGGTGCCATTTACATCTTTCTTCAGAAGTCACTCGTGCCTCCTTAGTAAGTTGCACTCACTACATTTTTTGTGTCCTCTTAAATAAAATGTGTGTGGCTCTTGGCAATGCAGCTTATATGCTCATAAAATCTGGGTAACTTTGTGCTAAATCCTAATTAAGAAGTTTAATTGAGCCTCCAGTTGCTACTATGCCTATGTGAGCAGCAGCTGGGGACCACCTAATCATTCAGAGATGTGTGCTACTTTCCTTGTGTTTATTTAAGGAGTTTTTTGTGACACTGTTCTTCCCTTATGACAAATTTCCCTGAAATACTGGGCAGTGAAAGAAAACAGCATGTAGAGCTTTTGGCTATTCCCAGGCAACCATCTAAGTACTCTGAAACTGATACTGAAGGTCTCTCTTTTTGCCTTAGGTCAAAACCCTTTTGTGTGCTGTACAGAAAAATAGCTAAATTCTTCTTTATTCTTGAAAGCTTTTAATATTAGAAAGGCTAAATTGTCACAAGAAACATTTTATAATTATAGAGATTTCACCACCATTATTTTTCACCACGTCCTTCACATTCAGACTTTGTTATATATCAAAAAATCCAATGTCTATCATCTTGCAGTGGCAGAGAGTGACATTCATGTTAAGGTCACAGCCCTACAACGAGACTTTGAGCTCCCTGTGCTGGTAAACATTTAGAGCAACTTTGCTGTAGTCATTATTCTTGTGTAACTCAGATCAGACTCTACATAAAGTGCTCTGCTTCCGAGAAGAATCAATCGCACTAGTGTAAATTAAGCAGCAACACAAATAGCTCAGAAGGCCAGCTTTTTCAGATGTCATTTCCCCCCCCACCCAAGCCTACTTAGCCATGCTTACATATAACTAACGCATACAACAGTCTAGCTTCTACCATATTTCAAAGAGTCGGCATCTTGGTTTTGTTAAGGGCCCAGTTCTGTTGAAACAGTTTCAGGTGATAAGATTATTCTGGTAAGCAGGGCTTAACCTTGGAAAACAAAGACTGATTTGAAATACAGAGTTCACCCTTCCTTCTCCTCCAGCATACACATGCACACACAGACTGCTTTCACTTTCTGCACATTTTAAATCCCATACAAACCAGTAAGCTTGCCAAGAAAAGTGTATATTCGTGTTCTGATATTTTTTAGGAAGTCTTTCCTAACACGATATAAACTACCAGTACATGTTCCACTGTTCTGTATCTGCCCCCTACTGGCAAGGCGTGACGTTCAAGAAATCCGAGGCAAAAATACGGTCTACACACAAAAATTGGACTCTTTTACCTAAACCACTACAGTTCAACAGAACAACTTCCTGCTGTTGTTGCTCTTCCTACACAGGTGTACAGGCTTCTGCCCTAAGGGCTGCCCCAGCAGAATTCCATCAGAAGAAAAATACAAGCAAAATGAAAATAGTTTTATTACATTCATACAAAATCTGTCTGGGCCACTTCTAATACACTGATGAGAAGTGGAAGCAGAGAAAAGCTTTCTCATCCTCAAAATCTATGTTTTTTCAAAAACAGCTTTATAATCTTTTATCAGAGGAACCTGGCTTCCACTGAGTTCTCACCAGCCGGTATGTATCTTTTCACTCCTCATAGATGATCTAGATTCCTCTAAGATACCTATGATATTTCCAGATAAATTTGGATGCACATCTGAAATCACTTAAACAAGACTGAACTGTAGTAGCATCCTGAGAAGGCAGGCTTGAGTAAGCAGCAATATCATGGCTAAGTACCATGGTTTGGGACTAGCCCCTGGCATGGTACAACTATACAACCTGTATTACGTACACAAGTGTTGGCTGAGATGTGCTTTTCAACCAGCAGAGATGTATCAGAGTTTATTTTCAATGGGGCAGGAAGTCCTAGTTTACATCACCTGGCTTTATTGAGGCAGAACTGGACCTCTTGTATCAAAACAGAAGCTGAAACTCAAAACATTTTACTTCCTCACATAACAATGTAAAGCACAACTTGCAGGCATTTTCCCATTGTATGTTTGTACAGGACACGTGACCCCCATGGAACAGTGATCTCCAAATCAGGGTTCATCATCTGAAGTGTGGACACAAGCCAGGAGCTGCAATAAAAGTGCCAGTGCACCCCTTCGACACTGTTTAACTGAGAGGCTGATTTGGGGATTTTTTAGACAAATCGAAAAACCTTAAACCATTAAGATGTCTGAATCTGTTCTAAAATTAGACTTAACAGCTGAACTCATCCTTATTTAGGCCTAACTAATGATTTCTGCTATGAATGCTCTTGAACTCTGTGAAAAATTAAATATAGACCTGGCTTGAAATCCTGGCAATGCTGAAGTTAAAAAAAGTCAAAATTAACTCTTCAGCTGTGTCTCCTGGGCCTGTTATGCTGGGTGGCCCACACAACAGACCTGAGCATGCTTATTTAACATACCGTGTGAAGCTGATATATTCCTATCTGTGAGATGCTGATAGCACCCTTGTAAGCCAGAATGTGGCTAAATTACTGCAGTTAAATGCTTTAGACTAACAGGAGGAGACAAAATTCTTTTGCAGAATCCATTCTCATAAATTATCTGACTCCATCAAAGATTTTTCCTCACAAAAGTATGACACCGACAAGTTCTCGTATTGAAGCTTGTTCTTGATCAGAAAAGTGTCAGCCTAGTATGACAGTAAAAATCCTTATGGCCTTCCACATTTTCCATGAGTTGAATCTTGCTGGTTGTGCCACCTCTCCTCGGCCCTGCAGAAGCCTCCTTGTGCTCAAGCTGCAGCTGCTGAAATGGCCGAGCAGCCCTCAGGCTGTCAGAGCACTTCCAGAGCCGCTGACAGTGCCGTTCTGGGAAGCTTCAGGCCTAGGGGAGAAATCGGGAGAGCACGGGCAAAAGTGGGTACAGATTACGAAGCAGTTAGTGGATCTGGCAAAAAAACCATGGCATGACACGACAGCATTTTGGTTCTGGAGATCCTTCAAAGGATGTAGCCTTTCACCTGGCACCTCCACTAGGAGCACAAGAAAGGGGGAGGAGGAGGCGTGACATACCAGGATTAGACCCCATCCAGCTCTGATTCCTATTCCTTGTGTAGCGGAGCCTTACGAAGTAGTCTTATCTCATCTGACCCTTTCGGAGTGTAAAGTAATTGCGTGCCATCCAAAACAGTACCCTTATGCTGTACCTGTCGGAAAAGCTTTTCCAGAAATGCTTACAGCATCCTTGTGGAAAGCAGCCTTCCAGCCGGGGCAACATAACCACACTGGTCAGCTCCCTACTGCATTCCTAATGATGACGTTAGGACAAAATGAAAGCGATTATGTTTTGCAGAGCAGCACCAGCGCGCACCTGCAGCTCCCCGGCGAGGCCCCGCCGGGGCCCACACGCGGGCTCTGCCCTTCGCCGCCGCCGCGACAGCTCCGCGCTGCCAGGACGCGCTCGGGAGGCCCGGTGGCTGCTCCCTCCGCAGCCGCCCTGCCGCCGGCCCGGAGAGCGGCCGAAACAAACCTTTCGTCTCTGCTTCGCGCCTCGGGCACGGAACCCCGCCCGGCGGCCCCAGAGAGGGGCGGGCGGCGCCGCGGAAGCGGTGGGGCGGGGCGGCGCGGCGCGGCCATGGCGGCGGGCGGCGCGGAGCCGCGGCGGCGGGTATCGGCGCTCTCCGTGTACCGGCGGGCGGCGGGCGCCGCGCGGCTGGAGCGGCGCCGCGGGCCGCCGCTGCCCGCGCGCGGTAAGCGGGCCAAGGCGCGGCCCAGGCGCGGCGCGGAGCCGCCGCCGGCAGCGCCGCCGCCCGCCGCCGCCCTGCCCCGCGTGGAGCGGGCCGAGGCGCCGGGCCGAGGCGCCGGGGGGAAGCGGCGGGGCGGCCCCGCGGCGGGCGCGGGCAGCCCGCGGGCCGCGAGCCCCGGGGGGAAGCGGCGGGGCGGCCCCGCGGCGGGCGGCGGCGTGGCGGCGCTGCTGCGGCGGCTGGGGCGGCTGGAGGACAGCCGGCAGCGGGCGGCGGAGCTGTTCCGGTGGCTGCTGGCGCCGGTGTCGCCGCGCGAGTTCGCGGCGCGGCGCTGGGAGCGGGCGCCGCTGCTGGTGCGGCGCGGCGAGCCCGGCTACTACGCGGGGCTGTTCTCGTCGGCCGAGCTGGACGGCATCCTGCGGAGCGGCGAGGTGCGCTTCGGCGCCCACCTGGACGTGACCAGCTACGCCGAGGGCGTGCGGGAGACCCACAACCCCGCGGGCCGGGCCCTGCCCGCCGTCGTCTGGGACTTCTACCAGAACGGGTGCTCCCTGCGGCTCCTCTGCCCCCAGGCCTTCTCCGCCACCGTCTGGCAGTTCCTCTCCATCCTGCAGGAGCACTTCGGCAGCATGGCGGGGGCCAACACCTACCTCACGCCGCCGGGCTCCCAGGGCTTCGCCCCCCACTACGATGACATCGAGGCCTTCGTGCTGCAGCTGGAGGGGAAGAAGCACTGGCGCGTCTACGGCCCCCGGACGGAGGCCGAGGTGCTGCCCCAGTTCTCCAGCGCGAACCTCACGCAGGCCGAGCTCGGTGAGCCCGTGCTGGAGGCGGTGCTGGAGGCCGGGGACCTGCTGTACTTCCCCCGGGGGTTTATCCACCAGGGTGTCTGTCTCCCTGATGCACACTCGCTCCACATCACGGTGTCATCCTACCAGAGGAACTCCTGGGGGGACCTCCTGGAGAAGCTCCTCCCGGCTGCTCTGCAGATGGCCCTGGAGGAGGACGTGGAGTACCGGCAGGGGCTCCCCATGGACTACCTGGGGTACATGGGGGTCACCCACTCGGATGTGGCTGATGCTCGCCGAACGGCTTTTGTGGAGAAGGTGCAGAGTCTGATAAAGAAGCTCATCGACTATGCGCCTATCGATGCTGCTGTGGATCAGAGAGCCAAGTCATTTCTTCACGACTGTCTCCCCCCGGTGCTGACACAAAGTGAAAAGGCACTGAGCGTGTATGGATTTCCAGCCCGGTGGCAAGATGGAGGCACCCGCGACGTCGATATACGAATAACGAAAGACACAGAAGTACGCCTCCTCCGTCACGGCATCATTAGACTGTGCAACGAGGAAGCTGGTGTGATGCTGTATTACACGACAGAAAACTCACGAGTGTATCATAAAGAAGAGCCCAAGTCCCTTGAGATAGATCCTGAGTATACCGATAGTATCGAATTTCTCCTGTCTTCTTATCCAAACCATGTCAGTGTGGATACCCTTCCCTGTGAAGCCTTGGAGGACAAGATTTCTCTAGCTACACTCCTGTTTGAGAAGGGCATTCTGACTACTAAGAAGCCTCTGGTGCAAGTGTAACTCTATTTTTGAACAAAATAAACATACAGTTGTTTATAAAGTATTCTCTCCTGTTCTTACCTTACACCTGCTGCTAAGTGTGAATCAGCGCTCTGGATCTCAGTTTCTGATCTGAGGGCAGAAGGGCTTTGACCTGGCTAGACAAATCAAACACTGTTCTGGTAAAACAAGTGCCTGCTGTTGAACTGTGCATGATTAAGTGACTAGAGAAAGCAGGTGCTTAATTTTGTTTTTGCCAACCATATTACTACGTCCTAGGTAACTTTGAGATGCTAGTGAGCTTTTTTGCACTCAGCAGATCAGCTGTGTGTTTACAGTGTTTTAAAGCAGCCTGTGTTACTGTGGGAAGTACTCTCATTATTTAAAGACGTATTTGCTGATGGTCGCCCAAGAGCTATACCGAAATTTGGACCAGCAGGACTGAATTTGAATAGGGCGTTCTCTAACGGTTTGTTCTTCCTTGTGCCAGGGTTAGGGGTTCGGAAAGGCAGCTGGGATGGAGGGTGGTAAAGGTTTCCTGTGCAGAAGGTAAGTTCTCCCTTGACCTTCATAATGCTACTTCAGAATTTGGCTTTCATGAATCTGAATGCATGTGCCTTATGTGATTTTGCTGTGCCTGTTAGGGAGCTGCTGACTGGTAGTACCTCCTCTCACTGAAGAGGGAGCTCAGAAAACTGAGGGACGTTTTCTTCTGTGCTGGTGTTGTTCAGATAAGAAATCCCTCTAAACAGAAGTATTAGAGAGATTATTAGAATTACCAGGAGTGGATTGAAAAACAGCAGTGATCCTCTCCAGGATGTCTTCGCGTTCAGAATTGAGGTCCTCTCTGCTCCAACAGATGTGGCTGGCTTTTTGCCGCAGCCAGTCCATAACCTTTTCAAATTTCAGTAGCTTCTGGGTCACCAAGTCCTTTTGGCTTAACCTGAAAATCTAGATCAAATACATTGGCAGGTGAGTGTGGCAGTAAATCCTCTCTCTTAATTGAAAAACTGTATTTGGTGCAAATAAACTATTGTTTGGGCCATGCAAGTAACAGCACATTTGTTTCACTCTGAAGTGTCATAGGAGAAGCCTAGGTGAGACTATTTAACTGCTTCGAAGACTTGCAAGTTAGTTTAAAACTTCAGATGTGAAAACACCTGACAAATCTGCTGACACTTTTTTGTGGAAGATGTCCCCCACTTCCCTGGAAATCCTCTGTTAAAAAAGAAATGATGCTTCCTGTGAGGTAGCTAAATTACTGTGGCATATAGAAGAGATACAATGAGTGCAATTTATGTTTCTTTTATACCTAATCAGATGCACCTAATGCCCTGTTGAAAACTAACAAGCATTTTAAGTTTTCCTATACTTTCTTTCTTTCTTTCTTTCTTTCTTTCTTTCTTTCTTTCTTTATTTATTTATTTATTTATTCCTGTAGAGCCTGTAAGGTACTGTTTGATGCTTTACAAGAGAATGGACGAGAGAACATCCATTTGGTCAGAAACATTTGGAGCATTACTTAAAGTTTTGTTCTGTTAGACAAGAGAACAAACGCACTGATGAATAAATGTGAGGCAGCTTCCTAAAGCTATCCTTCTAGGTTGCCTGCAACATCATGCTGGGTAACTTGGATCCTGAAAATGGCACTGCAGCCCTGAAGGACAGATGAATAATTTGGTTTCTGGAAAATTCACTGGGAAAAGATTCCTGCTTTAAAAAGGATCCTGAACATATTTCTGCTTAGGAAAATACATTATTTTACTTAGATTTAAATTGGAAGGAAGACAGAAACATTTTTAAGGGGTTAGTTCTTTCTACAAGTGACCGTAACAAACTGAGTAAATGGGTGAAGCTTCTGCTGTAGTGTGTATAATAGGATTGATCAGATGCAGTTAGAACATACGAAAATTGGGATGCTGTAGTGGTGCTTGGGAATGAGCTTTGCTTGGAATTTTTAGTAGTTGCAGTTCAGACGGCAAGACTGAACACCAGAGCTGGATACTGATCTGCAGTATGATTTTAACAAAAACGGCTGCTGCAGTTTGGAGCTGTAGTGAGAGGGATACTGCAGGCTGCTGAAAGGAACCAACAGACTGATACTTCCCCTCCCACCTTCAAAAGCATAGATACGTTCTCCTGGATGGTAAATACTGTGACCTTATACCTGGCCAAGCCTTGGCATAACAGTACCAGATTGAAACTCATGTAGTTCCTAGGCAGTTGCACCAAAAAAAACCCCAGTAATTTTTAACAGAATGCTCTCCTTACCTCTTTCTTGATCTCTTTAATCATTTCTTGATCTTCCTCATGGGGAAAATTAAGGATCTTCATAGCTTTTCCCACTTCTCTAAATATAAATGTAATAAAATACAATTATGTGTTATTTGCACATAGCAAAGTTTTCAAAAGGAAGAAAGATCCTGAAAAAATTACATGCTTCCTGGATCCACTGGGTAATATATATATATTTTTTTCCTTCACCTTGTACTACAGTGTCCCTGTACAGGGCTTCTGCAAGGAGGGCTGAAGGAAATGGCAGTTTGTCCCAGTGTCCCTATGAGGGATTAGAGAGCGCTCCAGCTTGTGTCACCATACAGACCCTCCGAGGTGCAGCTCTCTTGTAGGCTGTGTGGACACCCTTGTTCATTCATGTGACACAAGTATCCAGAGCAGAGCAAGAAGTGGCCCTATGCGAGCTGAGCAGTTAAGGCTGGTGTCTGCATGCTGGTGTGGGGTGGAGTTTGGCTTGAGAAGAACAGAATTATATAAAAATGGCTTAAGAGGGAGGGAAACAAAAAGGAAAGTTGAGGGAGATGCAAATGACCAAATTGTTAGCTGTTGCCAGGAGCACTGGTGGTGAATCAATGTTTAATATTCAAAATGTGATTTAAGCAATGTAATTTAGGCAGATTTAAGACTCGTGCTTCTCTCCTTGGCTGAGATTCAGCAGTTGCCCTATTACAGTGGTGGGGCTGGGCTTTGAGGTGAGAACTTTATAATAGATAGTCTTTCTCTCTTTTTGTTTCTTTTTTGTTTTGTTTTGTTCTGGGATTTTTTTTGCCCCCCTTTTCCTACAGACTTCAAGCATACCTATGACAAATGAGACAATGATGGATCAACCCAGAGAAAGTACTTGCGTCTTTTAAACTTAATGTTGGGCAAATGTTGTGGTCAGCCTCACATTACTGTCTAGCTTTGCACAGGCCATCAGCGTTTGCTCTGTGGACCACAGTTTAAGAGTTGCAAAACTGGGGTGCGTCTGTCCTGCCCTCCTTTAGAAATGATGGAAAAATAGAGGAGCTCGCCCAGTTCTCCTTGCTTGCATAAGGCCTCCAACCATGACACCATGGGCTATACAGCTCAAGGGAGAAGGCAGGATTAATGCACCCTATTTAAAAACTTAGGAAGTCGCTGGAGAAAATTGGAACAGTGGGGGTGAGAGAGGAGCCCTGGCGCTTGCCTCCTCCCCTGGTCTCTTCCATAGCATTCTTGGGGCTCCTACAGTGGAGTGTGGAGACATCTTCCATATCCTCATCCTGTGATCATCTTTCCAGTGAGCTTGGTTTGCCAGTAGCTCCAAGAAGTGTTTTGTGAGTCAGTTTTATATGTCGCCCCTTCTCTACTCTATTGTTATCATTCAGTGTTTATCAAGAAAGAGGCAGCCTTAGGAAGGAAAGAATATGTGCACGCTATACATGTACTGTATCTACTAATAAGGCTATAGTAAGAGAAAGACTTCAGTTTGCCTTGGATATGTGCTCCTGTGGAGTTTAATGACTTACTCTCTGACCGTTTCATTTGGCTCCAGAATCAATCTTTCTAATAGTGTAGCCTGAACATTTTCATCCTGCAAGCAGAGTCTGGCAATGCAACAGCAGGCTTCTCTCCGTACTTCTGGCTCTTCCTCATAGTGAACAGCCCAAAGAAGAAGATGCTTCAGCTCAGGACTCACATGGCCTATTTGGCCCAATGCTGCCAATGAAAAGGAAGAAAAGCAGTTGTCTTTTAGATTTGGGGGGGGGGGGGGTGAAGGAGAGGAGGGAGGGAAGGAATGCTGCGGTGCTAATTAATGCATTAATTACAGTCCATCTTGCTTGTTAGGTTTCCAAAGAGCTCCCTGTTCACAGAGGCTCAGAGATATTGCATTTGCCCATCCAAAGGCTCCTTGAGCATAAGATGTCTGCTTGCTAAAGCGAGATGCAAAAATAAAGTGGTTCCTTGGGATTTTACAGCACTACGTATATGAAAGAAGGGAGATCTTGATAATGCTTTTGTCTTGAAGCACAGACATCCATGGTTGCTTATGAAGCCTACAGTCATTTCTGCCAGTAGTGTGCTGGCCTGGCCTTGTGAGAAACCCAGTGTGTTTACAATGTGTACACCAATATACTCTACATAAAATGCTACTGTTAGCAACATAGTTTTTTTTTTTTTAATATACATATATAAATCTGTGGCTTTCTAATGTTAGTGAGTACAAATTAAGGCAGAGTTTCCTAACAAGCTATTGTGAAGGTAAATATAGTGGGAGTTAACATATTAGATACAGGTATTCCGATAAAATGGTAACAAGAGATGAGTATCTGCATCTAATTGAACCTAAGACAGATTTTGGAGCCCAGAATGTCCCTCATCCACAGAATCACAGCTCTCCAAGTAATTATTCTTATGCTATCCCCTCTGCTCTGGCTATAGAGTGGTATAATCCGCATCAGCAGTAAGGGGACTTGCACTATTTCCTAACCTGCATTTTGGAGATCCACCCATGGAGGACAGCCTTGCTTCCCCACAGGTATGTATTTTTCCTAGGTTGCTTCTCCCTCCTGCCCCTTCTTGGTTGCTCCCTGCTAGGAGCTAGGAAAGAAACCTTAAGATATCCCCAAAGGTACCCCTTCCCACCTGATTTGAAGGTAGAAATCTAAGATTAGGGAAAGAAAATCTTCACGTTTCCCATATTAATCCTACACCTGATTTTATGCCTACAACTTTTCTAGCAAGGCCATGTTACAGGAGGGATTTGGATGGTGAGTTGCACAATAGAGAGATTTCCCTCTCTTCTCTCGCAGAAGTGACCCTTCATGTTGGGTCAGCATTGGATAGTCTGGCTTATAAAATGGTTATCTAACAGGCAAGTACTGAGAGAAGGTGCCTCCTTCTAGTAACTGTCCTTCGGGATTAGGAAGCTGTCAGCTTCAAAACATGCTCATGGGATTTTTAGGAGACTGTAGGGGTTGTCTGTGCATTTTATCCCAGGCATTGGCACTTAGAAGCTGATTCTGAAAACATAAAAGTACTCATAGAAATGATCCCTTTTCCTGGATTTTAATGTTTTGGGATATCATGCTCTGGTTCCAGCTATAGTAAAAATTCATCAACAAGTGTTTTTCTGATGAAGTTTATCAGCTAGGCTTGAACAGTGTGGCAGCACAGAGATGCTGAAAGCAAAAGAACGCAGTAAGCAGCAAAAATATTGGCTATTGGCAGCTGCTGACAAAAGGGCAGCAGAAGATTCTTGCTTCTGTATAAAAGTGGTGAAAATCCCAACACAACTCCTACACAAAAATAGTTATATTTAAACTTAAAACTAGTGTTTGTAGGATCATAGGCTATGACAAAGATTTAAATCCATGTACCGTATCAGCACTCTGCCATTGCCACAGTATGACTGATGCTGCTTGATTTACTGTCTGCATGTCTCTCATGCCTGGCATGACACTTTCAGATTTTGAAATCTTAAAATGTTCAGAAATCAATGAAAAAAAGATGAAGTCTTGAGGATAGGCTGAAATTGCCTTCCAAGGACCTGGGTTGTTAATGAGTTCTGCAGTACCTCTGATGGCAAAAACCTTGATTATCCAATGAGGATCGTACTGCATCATCTCATAGAGACACCGAAGGACCTGCAATAGAAGGTACAGCTGTTAGTGCATATTGTCGCAGTGCTTTGCGTAGGGTGAGATGTGCACATGGTACTCCACAAGTTCCCGCTAAGTGATGGACAAACTTCTGTCCTGAAGAGCTGACAAGCAGTGATACAAGTGGGGGGAAAAAAGGCCAGACAAACAGTAAGTGGAGCTGTGCATAGGGCAGGAAGTGGCCATTATGCAGCTGGGCATTTCAAGAGAAAGCCAAGCTCCAGCTTTGCAGACTTGCTGTGCAGCACAGGAATTGGAAAGCTGATGTGAGTTTTCATGGGGCATGATGAAAGGTTATGGAAGCAATTGAGAGGGGGCATCTTGAAATTTGGATAGTGATATGAAGAAAGGAAACAGAAAATGCTACAAAGTATTTATTTTGATAGAGCATAGAGGACTTAAATCCTGAGAGATTGGAAGCAGTACAGCCCTGTGAGTTTAGCCTCTAGAAGGCTCCCTCACTCCATCCCAAGCCTCTGTGGTCCTCCAGCTATAGTATTGTTTGCTTCTGTGCTTCGCTATTCCCTTTCTATCACTGACATTCCCAAATGTTCTTGTGTTTGATTTATGGTGAGATTTACAACTTTCTGCTGTGCACAGAGCGGTTTTTAGTCTGAAATGCGGAGGGAAGGATGAACCTGCCTGTAAAAGTAGGATTCTAAAAGACTGCCCAGCCTTTCCAAGCTTCCCAGAGAACTGTTTTGAATTCTGGTGAGGACCTAGGAGCATGGGGAGGACAGTTTTTAACACAGACAACCTGGTTTCCTGATCCTTGAACCAATTTTTGTTGACTTCTATGCAGACACCCCAGCACTTGGGAAACAAATTTTTTGTTTTAATCTTTTCTAGCAAGAAGCATTTGCAAGACACAGTCATTTAACTCTAGTATCAGCAGTCCCAGGAATGAACTCAGTTATCATTAATAAAAGAACTTTTTTCTTTTTTTGCATTCAGGAGCTGTGTTGAGCTTTTTTTGACTACTCACATGCTCCTCTTTAATCCCAAGTGCTCCTGCTGTAAGACAGGCTTCCTTCCATACTGCAACGAAGTCACTGGAGAAGCACTGCAGAAAGCCTGGAAATAACTTGGCTGTCATGTACTGCAGCTGCCTAATCAAAGAGAGAGCTTGCACCTTTGTTTGGCAGTTTCCAGCGGTCAGCTTCACCCCGAGAGCAGAAAGCAGGTCTTAGCAATGGGTTGCTGGGACTGATTTACAGGACTCATGCTCTACCCGGCACATAAGAATTATCCAGATCTCAGTCGAAACCTTTTAGACTCATGGCTTTATATTGTCACCTCTCCTGTTGCACATTCCTTTGTAGGTCACTGGCCCCATATCTTTTCGTAAGTTAAAAGTCAATGAAAGCAGGAAATACTCAGAAGCACATGGTGTAAATTTTAGTAAATTCTCATTTTTTCTGAAGTTAGTCTGTGACTTATTTGACTTCAAGATTTCTCCTAGGTGCATGAAGTCTCCTCCTGAATGTTTTGTTTTCCTGAGCTGAAAGCGTTATTGATGAACCCTATTGCTTGCCTTATTTCCCCACTTATCTGTTGGAGCGGAAAGCGAACACGCTTCATATTCCTACACGTTCTAGATCACAGTATAGCCTGAACCCCATGTCAATGACCTCCTAGCATAAATCTCCTGGTTTACACAGTCAGGCAGTTACTGTTTTGCTGCAAAAGTCCGTGCAAATTGGGCCCTTACAACACATATTGGTGTAGCTAAAAGCACCCGAATAACATATAACCTTGAAAACTGGGTGGCTAACACAGACTGGGATCACAGAATGTCTCGTACTTCTAAATTATATGGTGTTTATGCACACATGACCTATATACTGTGTGTACTATGGTAGCAAAGGCAGTGCTTGTGTATATGCACAATGTATACTATATAGTGCCCATACACAATGTGCATTTTTATATGTACCAATATTTACCCATATGCATATGTATCTATGTGCTCATACATCTCTTGTAGTTCCCAAGAGCCTCAGCTTAGAGGCTCAAAGATACTGATTTCCACTGAGAAAAATGATGAGACGCCTGAAGGTTCTTGAAGATCTCAGACCTAGTGATGAACTGATCTCTCTTTTGAAAGGGGGATGTTGCCATACTGGTTAATGCTTACCTGAGCTGATCATGGATTTCTTTTGCAAGCTTCATGTGCCCCAGTGCCAGAGTAGCTGCCTGGCATACTCTTATGTTCCAGTCCTTCCACATTAGCTGGGAAAGCTTGTTCATTAGGTCCTATATGAGATGGTAAGATGGGAATGCTGCAGCATTAATCGGCAGTAAGCTTTGGCCCACTTCAGGAAAGGATTTTCAAAAGGTTTTCAAGTAACTCTAGCTTTAGCTCTGCTGCTGCTAAAGTCAAGAGTGCAACTCTCATTCAAGTTGGGGGAGTTTCACCAGCTTCACTCACAGCATCAGGAGGCAAGTGCTGAGCAATGTGTGCAACTCAGTTGTAATAAGATGTCCTGCAGTGGTCCTCGGAAGATAAAGGCTCCCACCAGCAACCTGCCAGGTACCGCTGGGGTTTTATCTTTATCTTTTATCTACACTCAACTCCTACAGAACTTGGCTTTTGCTTACACTCTCATTTGCCTTGATGGATACATAGAAACTGCTGATTAAGTTTATCTAGCAAAAAGCCTGGGCACTTAGTTTTGTTCTCAGGAGAGAGGGCCGTCGATTACACTCTATTTACTGAGATTTGGCTGTTAGGTAGAGTAGTTAGAGACACATCTCCCCCCCCAAGTAAGCTAACCTAGAAAAGTCCTCCAAAAAGCAGGTGCCAATCATATTTAACAGACAGCAGAGCAGGTGAGATGTTTTATAAATAAACTTAATTTGAGAAGCAATGGTAATTGTATAGCAACCCTAGCCAATGTATGGGGAAAATCAAAAAGTTGACAAGGCGTGCTGATGCCAGGTTGCTAGGAGAGAGGTAGGTGCTTCTCCCCAGTGCGGGGCAGTACTGCCTTGGCCCTGCAGCCTGATAGCACCTTGCCTGAAAGACATTTGTGTGGAAAGAGATCAGGGGAAAAGCCTGACTTTTTCATTTGGGGGCAGAGATACACTTTGCCTGCTGCAAACCCCAATCTGCTGCGGTGTCAGCTGTGTGTGTGGGGGGGGGGGGGGGGGCAGTGCTCCTCCACCCTCAGGAGTTTTGCTGGTGTGAGGGGTGGAGAGGGAAATCCCACATCTGCAAGCCCTGCGATATGCAGCAACAGAAATACTTGGGATTGCTTGTCTTTAGCAGGGGTTTCAGAAAGGGTGAGGTGGGGCAACAGCACACTGGACCCATCTCCTGCTGTGCTTCGCAAACTGGCAGTGTCGCTGAGGGCCTGCTCTTGACCGAGGAGGGGACATCAGGACCCCCACGGGCTCTGCCGGCTCTGTCCTTGCAGCAGGGAGAAGAGCCCCAGGGGGCTGCCGCGGCCCCCTGCTTACCTGGCTGAGGTGCCCGCCGGCACCGGGGAGAGCGCAGCAAGCCCGGGCCCGGGCAGTCCAGCGGGGCTGTTCAGCTGGGCTGTCAGCAGGAAGTGCACCAAGGGCTGGAAGTGAGCACAGTGGGGTCAGCGTGGCGTCCCGCAGAGCTGAGGCCCATGCGGAGCCGAGGCCGGCGCTCCTTGCCAGGCCAGGCTGGCTGCTTTGCTGGCCCTGCCTGAAGGCTGAGGACTGAGGCTGTAGGATGAGGCCCGGTGTAGTCCCCTTTTCCACCATGCAACCCAGCGTGCCCAAATTGTGCTGGAGAGGCGGCTGGGGGCAACACTTGAGCTGCCTGCTGCCTCCAAGTGACTTTCCAGCCATGGTTTGTGGCCCCTGCCTTAACATGCTGTTTTTAAGTTTAACTGAGGGACAGGTCACTTCAGCCCTCAAAGGACCTGCAAGAGCTGAAGTAGAGCTTTGGGTACAATAGAGATAAACCACTGCAAAATATGTCCTGCCCTCACTCGGCTCATTGCTCAGCTCAGAACATGCTCCTTGTACAGGACAAAAATGCAGGCACAAATTTGACCTCAAGGAATGGAGAGGAGACCGCAGGGTTGCTGCAAGCCACATGCCTCCATCCCCTCTTGTTGCTCCTCTCCCTGCCCCGGGGGCTGCACCTACCGTGCGTTCACCAAGGTGGGCTAGCAGCAGGCACGCCTGCTCCTCTGCAGCTGCATCGCTCTTTCAAACAGCCGAGAAAGGAGCTTTGTCACTACAGGCACAGTGATGGTGCTCTCCAGAGCCAGGCATTGCGCCACTGCCCAGCTGTCTGCAGAATTGCCTGTCAGCAGGGCAACAGAGAAGGGAAGTTACTGCCGAGGGAGATAGCTGCTGGCCATGTCGCGTGCTGTGGTGATTCGGGTGTGGCAACCTGGCATGCAGAAGACCCCTCAGCCAGTTCATGACCTAAGTTATCACTCTCTGAGCACTAGGGAATGGACGTGGTCACCTTGTGATCGAAATATCTTCTGGAATTAAACAGTGACCCTCAAAACTGATGGATCAAGTGTGAGATGTTCCCAAAGGAGGTAGGTCCCTGAGGCATATGGGAAAATGGAGCCTCTCACTGGAGAGCTTCAGATACCTTTCGAGTTACAAGTTGGTGAAGATGGATTATGTTTGTTTATCTTTCTTTATAGAACAGGATCTGACAGCTTTGAAAATAAATTTTGCCTCTTAAACTAGGAAATGGATACAGCTAGGATGTAAGATCTGAAAGACTTTGGATTTTGCCTGGAGTGTCTGCTACCTCAAAAGAGGAGTCAAGTCTTAATCCAGGCAAGAAAGAGTGGTGGTGGCAGGAGTGCTTTGACTGAATTCTGGATACTTGCTGCAATCCTGCTGAAATCTAGCAGGAGATAATATAATATAGAAGTCTATACCCTAAATGTTTCCTTTGCATTCAGAGGGGCAAACAGCAAGAACAGGAAGACTGATAGCTGCGTGGCTGAACTGATAGAAACTCAGCCTATCAAAACTGTATTTGAATTTGGTGAAATGCCCATTGTGACATCCCACACTACAATGCTGTTTTACAGAAAACATCCATTTCACTACCCATCTTGGCAGAGCTGGAAGAGTTGGAAACACCTAGAAGCAGCACACCTAGCTCTGTGAAAGGTTATCCACATGAATTTTCCAGTGACCTTCTCTGCTTGTGACTGGCTCCAGCAGGGCTGGCAATGGTTGGTTCTACCAGGGCTACATATATAGCCTTTCCAGGACACAGACTGTAATCCCAAAATGGTGAGTCTGACCTAGCTGAAGAGCTGGAAGAAAAGTAAACATGACAGGGAAGCTGCCATAGAGCCCTTTTACCATGTGCCAGAGCATCCTTCACGATCGATTGTGCCTCCTCATTCCTTTTCCCAATAACGTAGTGACACAGTGCAGATGCCATTCTCACGTGGGCATTCTTGTCCTGCAGAGTCTCTCTAAGTAAGGGCTGTAGTTCCGCAAGCACATCCTGGGTTACTGAGGGCTTCCCAGCACTATCTGTTACTGCAGCTGAAGAAATATCTGAATAAGAAAGCAATGTATCTGCCCCATGCTTTTTTCCCTGTATAAAAATAGCAACATATTTTCCATGCAGTTGCTAAATGGTATGCTTGAATTCATGATAATAATAATGGAGTATGGAACACATAATAATGCTACAAATATGTTTGCAAAAGCCATACTTTGTCCATCTGTAATGTCCACCAGCACTGAAGATCTCCGTATTTCATCAAGTACAAGTAAATTTTGATTTGCAACCCATGGCAAGGTAAAAAATGATGTTTATACTTATTTTACAGACAGAGGTTAGCAAGGAAAACTTGATGTAGCTCAGTCAAGAGCACACAAGACATCTTTTGCAAAACTTATAAAAGAAAGCCATTTGTACTACGTTAACACAGTCATAGCTCTCATGGTCTCCCACTCTCCAGCAGTGTATATAAGATCAAGTAGGAGGTGGGTGGAAATTAAGTTCACTTGATTCCCTTTGTTTCTGAACTGCCTAAGATTGGAGTGTTTATTTATGAAATGGCTTTTTATAATACTGGGTCTAAAAGTACCCTTTTTGGGTATTGACACTTTTATAGAGCAATGATGCTGATAATGAGGTATCATGAAATTGCCCTTGTTTTCACACATGGATAACATTTCATAACAGTTAAAATTTCCCATACCCACATGCAGATCAGCAGCCTGCAAGCAGGAGCTTCTCTCACTGAGCTTCTGAGGCTTGGTTTTCCGTCCATGTTGTTCAACTGCAGCAGACGCACAGGCTATGATAGCCTTGATTCTACTGATGTTGTGTACACTTGTGAGAGACCTCGTTAAACCTTCTTTTGTCATATTTCGCCACTGGGGATCTGGCATCAGAGAGGAAAATGTGTTTGGATAACCAGCATGGCTTCCCTAGACTTCCTTCATCTGGAGGACCTCCCTGGAATGAATTCACCAGAAATGCAAAGCAGACTTTCATCATTCCCACAGTTGCCCTTGTTTTCTGTTTCCCTGCCCCAGGGATAGCATCTTTATGTGCCCTACATAGGAGCTCAGCTTCTCTTTATCTCCTCAGGTAAACCACAGTGCTGCACTGGAAATCTGAGTCATGCCCAGGCTGTGCCATGCAGTGGAGAGCAGCCACAGGCAGAACATTTAGACTTGGGGGAACATGTCCACCCCCACCATACAATCTCTCCTTAGCGTAGGGATAAATGCATCTCTCCTCCAGGCCTCTGCATCCATGTCAGGATTGCATTTGCCCCTCTTTGCCTTAGTAAGGGACGTGGGGAAAACCCATCTATGGGTCACTCGAACTCATCAAAGTGGTTAAAGATTTCCAAGAGAGGAGACATCTGCACTGGTAGAAGATTCATGGTGAACACCATGAATCTCTTAGGATCACAGCAACTACTTGTTCATAAAAACCTAGGAATAGAACAGTGTTTTTGAGAACAGGCCTGACATCATTGTCAATTCTTTACACAAGGATCATTGAGCAACTAGTAACTATTTGAGCTCATTATGGACCAAGTAGGTTTAATAAAACAATCTACTCACGCAGGTTCCATGCATCCTTCCACTGCTCCAGCGTAGCCCTGAGGGCTTGTATTTCCCAAGGCACTTCTTTATTAGACCCCTTGGACTCCTTTTGTACCTCCTTGGCCTTTGTAGGAGGTGATTCCTTGTCATTTTGCACAAAATAAGGAGTTAAAGTGGGGAGAGCAATCCATCGCAAGTCTTCCTTCTTGGATCTCCGCGCTGCTCAAAAAGAGTTTGTTAAAAGAGTTTAATAGTAGCTTACATTATCTGTAACCTGAAAGAGTCAGAGTAAAAAGACATCTCAAAGGGTTGCTGTCATGTACATCCCAAGCACCTCCAGCATCAGTCCAAAGTAGCAACAGCAGTGTATTTCCCTGCAAATGAGGCAGAAAAATTGGGACTTCTCCCTTGAGAATGCCTTCCTTGGTATGATCAGAGAAGGTACAGGAAGTTGGGAGCAGAAAACTGTAAGCTGTAGATCACTTCTTGTACTGACCAATCTTAGCTCAGCAAAACATCATAGCTTGAGCTCAAGTGAGAGGCAGGTGTTCACTTCTCCTCATTTAACAAGAATTTCAGGATGAGTGAGAGCCAAAGCCAGGTCTGTTTCATGATAGATCCAGGCTGTAATCCTTCCCTGTGCTACCGCTAGAAGAGAACGTGTGTGTATTAGTGTGTTGGTGTATGTGCGGGTGTATGCACATGGAGGTGAGCACGTAGGCTTTGCGCAGCCCTGTCTATCTGTATATCTCCCATTGACTTCTTCAACCAACTAGATGTACCTGGTCTCTTTTGTACTCATAGTAATTTCTGTGGTACTTCAAATGACACACCACAGCAGTCACCATATTGCTCTCTCAAGTAGCTCTTGAGAAGACTCACCTTTTTACAGCAGGGGAAGCCAGAAACAGAGAATAGGAGTGATGTCCCAAGGACAACCCCATTTCAGAGTCAAGCAGGCAGTTACTGAGATGCAAGGTTTGGAAGTTCTCCAAATCATACAAACTGAGCTATGGGCTCTTACCTGCCCTCCTCTGCGGCTTGCAACCCCAGCACTCAGGTTGTCTTGGGAAAGGCTGCTGGAGATGTTTGTAGTATTGATCATGGTTCTCCAGGATGAAATAGTCCTTCATCCCTTCATCCACCTGATGGACAATCTTTGCAGTCCCTGCATACACAAAGGAACAGATGCTACCTGAAGAGCTTCCCTGTAAAAGAGGTCTCTGGTCTGCAAAGTCTATCAGCACATATCAAAAGAGGGATGCATCCACTGTTTGCTCTGAATAGCTGTGAATGCACTGAAGCGGTTGCATCAGGAAGGGGCTTCCAAAATGACTTAAGGGTGGTGAAGAGGTTTGCAGGAGTCAACGTGAAAGGAGAGCGGATCTGTGAAGCTGTGGGGCCCACCTCAGGAAATGCACCTTGCAAATTTGCCTGGAATTCCAGCTGAAAATGTCTCACCAAAAGGCTAGTTAAAACTGACCTCAGGCCCTCCTGTCAATATTTTGCCTTTATAGTCACATTTAGCTGCTTCTAAATGATTTTCTTTGTTCATAACATGCTGGCAGCTATAGTCAGTAAATACACAGAGGAAACCGAGCAATCATTTCCTCTATTCTCTTTCTGCCTCTGTGATCTTATTACCTGAAGTCATGATCCACAGACACTTTCAGACAGCAGTCTGATGAAATAAGGAGAGTCTCTCTAAGAAGTTCCTCCTTCAGTCTCCATGTATTTTTCAATAATTCAAAATATTTGTTGTAGGTAGCTCCACAACAGCTAGCCAATTAAAAACTTACCTTATTGAATACTTATTGAATACTCAACTGAAATCTTATTGAATACTCAATTGAGGCCTATGTTCTTCTGTAATTTCCCAGCACTTACTATCCTGGACTATCCAAAATCCCAGCAAAAGGGGTGCAACCTTCAGCTGGTATAAAATGTGTCACTGACCCTGAGCAGAGAGGAGACATGAACTCCAGAGCTCTGGGCTCATGGAGAGAAAAGGGGTCTACCAGTCATGTCAAATCAAGGGACGTTGCTCCATGCCATCTGCAAAAATATCACCTAGGAATGGGGACAAAGTCTCCAATTTCAAATCATCTCTGTATTTTGCATATGGACTGAAACTAGCAACTAAGGCTTAATAGAGCCCAGGGCACGCTACAGCCTCTTGGGCGGAAGAATAAACTTTGTGTAGAACCAATTCCCAAGCCACTGCCAAACTGGTCGCTGACTTTTGAAATGGGCTTAAATTGCAATGGCCTATCAAGCACCTTGCACAGGTCTGAGCCACTGGCCCAGGCAAGGCCGAACTTCTTGATTTATAGGCTGTATGCGAAAATCCTTTTTGCAGCTGAGGCACGTGATACCTGTCGCCTTCACCCAGACGTAAGGATTCACTAGCAACTACTCAGGTAGCACAACTCTACTGCTCGTCTTACAGCATAGCTCTGGCATAGGAGCCACACAGGGATCACCTGAGAGCTTCACGGTGCTCAAGAGCAACAGGTAGTCCACTCCCCCGCTGGTCCTTTTGGATGAAACTTTGACCCATTGTCCATGTTTTACAGTGCCCAGTGCTTGTTTTGAAGCAGCTGTTGCTCTGGTTAAGTGCTAGACCTCATTCTTCTCGACTCACTCATTAAACAAGATATAAGAGCTTGTGCCAGGTCATGTTTACCTTACCAAAGTAAAGCTCCCGCTCAAAAGCATTCTTGGGGGTGTAGGTGTATTTCCCGAGACGGGCGATCAAATGTCTCTGCACAGAAGATTCTGGGTTCAGACACCTTCTTTCTGTGTCATCAGCTGTAACATTTGTATCGGCAGGGTCATCAGTTGACAGCACTCTTGGGTAATAAGCAGGCAGCCCACTAAAAAAGAAACATGACACCACTATAGGCTTGGGAACCACTGGGATGAAAGGGGAGTAGTGGAAGAACACACTTCTATTGCAGTCTGTGCTATATGTGAGACAACTCTGCTCCTCTAAGTGATCATACATTATCTGCCACAGGGGCACTTCCTCTGTGCCTCTCATCACATGCTACATTCACATCGTGGACCTCACCACTCCTGATAACCCACACAGTAATCCGGTCAATGGCATGAGGCTGGCTGCCAGAAAGGCAAATCTCTTTCTGTAATGGATTCGTGAATGACTGGTGAGGCCTATTCTGGGGAGCTATGTGAGACTTTGGGGTCCTGCTTCAAAAAAGGAACAAAGAAGTGGGAGAGGATTCAGATGCCATCAATAAGAAATTAGAAAACATGATGTTTAGAAAAATGTTTATCAGGGATGGTGTGAAAATACCAGAACATATTTTAATACAAGTGCATAGTACCTAGAGAGGATGGAGGGATACATTTGTCTTTCATGCACAGATTATAATTTTCAGAGATGCTCAAACAGACAATAAAAGGCCATATCTATGCAGACTGTGACAGTCATTCTGGAGACAGTAAAAATATAAGAGATCTTTAGGAGACCTATTATAAATGAAGTCCTCAGTGGGCACAAAGGTGGAAAAACCATGGCACAAAGTGGCTTCTTGTTCACACACCTCATCATGCTACCAGAGTGAAAGGCCATCCCTGTCTCAAGAACATAAAGCCTCCATGCTTCTCAGTGCAGAAATACAGATGATGCACCATGGTATGCCTAAACACAAGCAGTAGTAGTGAAGAACAGCCACGGGGCAGACACTACGAAATAAGAAGTCTCCTCCATACCTGCAGGAGACGGGGAGGACTGTCCCAGGAGTCTTCTCAGCTTGCGTCTGGGATAAGATTTCCATGTCATTTTCTCTGCCCTGAATATTATCCAATATTTTCACATCTTTGTCAGAAGAAAGCTCATCCCTGATTGTGTTCCAGGGAAACCTCTGTTTTTCAAAGTCAAGGGGGTTACACTGAACTGAGCCACTCCTGGCCCTCTGCTGATCCACAGGTGCTGTCCTGTTCAGTTTCTCCAGTCCTGTTTTCTCCACTCCGCAAGTCATATTCTCTGATCCTGGGATGTTCTTCTCAGAGATCTGCTTTTCCTGTCTTCCTCTTGTCAGGGAGCCAGATAACCTCTCACAGGGCTTTGCCAGGACTGCCTGCACACCTGGAGTCTTACAAGAAGGAACAGGTGGCAGAGATAACTTTCTCGGCAAGGTTTCTAGTTTGGAGCCCCCCAGGCTGTCTTCCTGCCTGAGCTTAGGAGAAAGTCCATTATTTTTCATAGGGAAAAGTGGTTGCTTCTGAGGGTGGAGTCTGACTGAGCGCTTGAAGTTCATAGCAATGGGCTTTTCACTTTTTGAATTTTGAATGATATCAGAAGGATCATAGAGGTGTTTGAAGTTGTACTCCTTATAGGACGGTCCTTGTTGCTCCAGTAGATCCTTGGAGAAACTCAGGCCCTCAACTATCTGCCTGAGGTGCTTTTTCAGGTAATACAGTTGATGCTTCTCAGAGTGGCTGAAGTCTTGAAAGGGCATGGTGGTGTTTGTGCTCTGCAAGGCCACAGCTGGGCCTCTGTGGACATGCAAGCACTCAGCCAACACACCGCGGTCCTCAGCAACTGAGTGACGATTGCTGCGAAAGGCTGATGTCTTCATTCTGCCACCAATGATGAAGCAATCTCAGTGCTGTTGCTGCTGCTTTATTCTGTGAGACTGAAATCCTATGGATCAGTGAGCATGACAAGGAAGATCAGTCCCATTCCTTCAGAAAGAGAAAAGGGAGCTATCAGCAGTTTCTGTATTTTTAAATTTGGACATTCCATTTCTATTTTTCAAAGTCATATTTCAAGATTGGTCAAGACATCACTTTGCATAAGAATACAACAACTGTAGCAAGACTGACAACAGTCAGTAAATAGTGCTGATAGCATGGAACAATTAACTGTCTATGAAGGTGCCTATTTTCAAATACCTTTCAATGCCCATTGAAATGGGACTTTAACCTATGTCTAATGCTTTGCGGAGCTAAAGTCTAAATTTCTAGTAATGATTAAAAAAAAGGCTAAAGAGAAAATGAAGAATGGAACAAGGGTAATGAGAAAGAAAAAGACAATCAGCAACAACCTGTGCAGGCTGGGAGGAACTAGCTGTTAGTATCCACTGGTGTTGCTGCTGAGATTTCTATTTAGAAAGGTGATTTTGTGAGACATACATAGGCCTTCAAATCCATTGTATATAACACACTTGAACCAAAAAGTGGTGATGATGTTTCTTCACTTTGTTCACTTACTTTGAGTCAGACACCCTGAAATGTGTCAGTCAATGAACTACTAATACACTGCAACTCCTGGTGCCCCATGTGATACTCTATCTGCCCATTATTAGCACTTACTGTTCGCTCCAATCCTGTCAGATTTCACTGAAATCTTGTGGAAGCTCTTATGAAACCGGTAATAAAATCTGTATTTATATCTACATAAGTAGGTGTGTATGTGTGTGTGCATGCAATTATGTATATATAAAAAATAAAGTCAACTGTGAATTAGGGCAGATTTACCAGTTACCTTTTCGGTGTGGCTCCTGCAATCCCAATCTTGTTTTAACAGGCACAAGATGCGTTTAATTCCAGAGTAAGAATTTACTCCTTTGGTGTTCCAGTGGTTGTCCCCACCTTGTTTACAGACGTTGCCTGGCAACTTGTGGGGCACAATGTCCTCTGTTCCTCCTACAGCATATCTGCCTGGGCTTTTGTTTCTTAATAATGCTCTCCCTTTGAATATCAGTATGTTTTTTATTTATTTATTCAGACTTCACTTTGTAGCAGTCTTTTAAAATCTTTTATACAGCTACACTCAAGGCTTACTCAACATTTTCTACATTAATTGAATTTTTAATGAGGCATAGCATATGTCATAAACAGGCTTGCAGGGTGCCTGGTCTTGGGCATGCAGTGTGATCCTTGTGATCCTCAGTTTCACTGTCATCATCGCTATACATACTGTATTATATCAAATCTTAATTAAACCTTAGGCCATAGTCTCTCACAAGAGGGAATTTGTGTTATGTAGCTGACACAACAGCAAAAACATCTTCTTTAAAAAGTGATATATAGGTCAGTAGAGTTAAAAATGATTAATCAGATATATTTGTCTGTTTTTAAAGCTGCAATAAGGAGACAATAACTGTGTTTAAATGACCAGACTTACTATCGTTATTTTAAAAGCATAACCTAACCTTTGTTATTTATGATATTTTAGCAACATCCTTCAAAATTTATGCAATGCAAGACCCATTCTCTTCTTTAAGTTGCTTAAATTTAGAAGGTGGGGTAAAAATAAGGCAAAACTGATCCAGAAGCCACAGGTGATACCAAGATTGAACAGATATAAAATTGGAAGATGTCCTTCCAGAATAAATATGATTATAGAAGCAGCTGTTATCAAAAAGAGTGCTGAGTGACATAAAGGTGTGAACGAACAATTGTGCCACCTGTGGTACAAAAGGATGAAGATATGAACCAGATCTAAGTATTAAAAAAGCAAGCTTTAGAGCTGCAGAAGGTGGTAGAGGCCCTACCTTAGTAACGCAAACAGACTCACATATGCCAGGCAGGGAGAGAAGGGTGTTTTCGCATCCCTGGTTCTGTCCAGCGGCCCGAGGTCTTTGCTAAATCAGATGTCAAGACACCCCAATGGTGAGGGCAGAGCAGGAGAACAATCCAGGTCGTCCCGGGGTCCCTCTGTGGGACTGAGCTCTCTAATATTCATATGGCTGAGCTCTCTAATACTCATCAAACACAAGCCTTTCTTTGCCCATTTCTCTTAGCTTATAATGATGCCTACTCAGATCACTCTCCCCACTGGAAGCCAGGATGGTGCCCTTTACTAAGGTTCTCCTCATGCCAGATCTTCCTTGTCTTTAATGTCCTCCAGCTCACTTCTCAATCATCTCCACACCATCCAGCTAAGCTCTGCCAGTGGGATTGACAGCACGGTCCCAGTGTACAAGTGTGAGCCAGACACAGAGCTCAAGCCAGGCCCCAGGAGGAGGGGAGGATTGCGGGACTGTAATTTTGGGCACTATAAAGGCATCAGCCAGCAAAATCACCAGATTATACACTCTAGTTAGTTCGAAAGAAATGGGCTGGCCATGTGACAGTGTGGTGTGCCCTTCCTCGGCAATACTGCAAGGTGATCCAAGGGTTGCACAGATCTGACGGAAGTCTGGCCGTTGCCCTATATTTTTTCTCACAGGAACTTGATCTTTACCTAATTAAGTTGTTCTCTTGCTTGTTTTTTTTTTTTTTTTTTTTCCTTTTTTCTCCCAGTAGGATGTGCCAGGATGGATTTCTCTCTAACTTCATGCATTCACTACTGCCGTACTAAGCAATGAGCACCATACGGCAGTTTGCTCCAAGGGGTTTCTTAGTCCAGGCCTGTTTTGAACTTCTGGATTTAAAAATCCATGAAGATGGATTTTCATCTTACACAGATGATGTTGACTTTCTGCTGCTGAGTGTCCTGCCAGTTATTTTGCACCTGACCTTTTCAGGAGGGACAGAGCAATCTCCACAGGAAAAGGAAGACTGCTGAGACTCTGCCCAATACCTTTAACTACGGGTACTGCAAAGGAGGACAATGCTGAGCATTCCCTCATGTCTTTCCACTCATTTCTGAGCCACAAGCACAGATACAGGGAGCTTGGCATGGGACACACCTCTGCCAACATCTCCCAGGAGGAGTCAGGGAGCCTGTGGAGACAGCTCTACCTTTGTGGCTCCCTGAGGAGTGCAACGTCCAGGTCAGGCTAAGGCTGACTGAGTGTCAGTTTTTCAACTCTTGCACAAATTATTCCTGGAATGGCAGAGATTTAATTTTTCTCTGAGGACACTTAACCCTTACAGGGCCCTGCTGTCCATACTCATATTAACAACATTAAGAGAGAGTGGGAGTAAGTCTCTTCTAACATGTCAGGGCCTTTACTCCTCTCCCTGCAGCACTGAGCACGAAAGGATACATGAGCATGGTGGCCAGGAACTACACACCACTTGATAAGCCAAGGTGAGGGCTCCAGTTGCTTAAAAATTTCAGTTCCCATGTTGGCTGGGAAAATGCAACACTTTTCTCCTGTTTCTCCTAGGAGAAATGATGTTGTCGGAAGAAGATCCAGACATTTCCTAACCTCGGTAAAGAGGAGTCAGTGAAAGTCCCTGTCTCTCCTTCCTTCCCACTCCCCACCAGCATAACTGTCATTCCCAATTGGCACAGCCGTGACGCTGCCAGAGCTGGACGGAGGCTGGCAGAGGTGTGACCCGTCTTACCCACACCTTGGGGCACCAGTGTGGAGGAAAATGCAGCAAGAGGACACGAAGCAAGGCCAGGCCTGTGCTGTCCTGCCTTCCTCCCACCTTGTCTGGGTTCAGACTTTGCTCCCACTCCCACCCCAGGCTGAGCCTGATGCTCCGTCTTGCCCTGCCGGGCTTGCAGCAGCTGCTGCGTAGCCTCGCTGCTGGCTGGCAGCAGCCCCCTGTGCTGCCTATGCTGTTCCCACTTCTGCGCCCACCACCACGGGACCTGGCCAGCCCTCAGCACAGCATAAGCTCCTCAGTGATGATGTCCTGCTGCGTTCAGGATCCCGTCACAGGACTGGGCTCTCCAGGAGCATCAGTCCAGGAGGCAGCCTGAGGAAGCTGCTAAAGCACTCCCAGACTGGGGTGCCAATTCCCTGAGGGCAGTAAAGGGATCTCCTTTTCCATAGGGAGCCTGCAACTTGGCTGAGTTTGGGAGAGGAAAGGCAGCAACTGTGAGATAAGCCTGGGGATGGGGAGGAGGGCTGCAGGTGCACCATTCTTGTAAGGAAAATAACCAGCAGGCCTGAAGGGAGATTGTTTCTAAGACCCGGTCATGTGTTTGCACTTGCCTTTGGGAAGTTTGCCACAGCTTATCTGACGGGGTGACGAGATACAGCCTGTGCAGCCGTGGGCCACCAGGACTTGGGCAGAGCTGCTGCCCTTCGGAGATGCTCCTGCGATACCAAAGGATTTGCTGTGCTTAGCCTGCCCTGCTGCAATCTCTGACGGGGCTGCAGCTATGGCTACGAGCTGCCAGGCAGCCTCTGACGTCTCCCTGGCACAGCGTGGGCCCCCTTATCACCTGTCCACGAGTCCCTTCCCCTCATGTGTGTGTGGGAAGCAGCATTTGTAGGAGAAGCCCCAGCTTGAGTGCAGCCGCTGGGAAGGCAAGTGGTGGTGGGGCCATGTGGCGGGTCGCTGCCCACCTCCTGCGCCGCATGGGTGCCCGGTGCTGGCAGAGGCAGCTCTCCCGGCCCGGCCCCGGCTCCCTGCGCTGCAGCCCCGTGCGGACCCCCGGGGCGGCAGCTGCCCGCTGCCTGTCCTCCATGGCCCCCGCCGTCCGCTTCTTGCCCGCCGCCCGCAGCCTCTTTGACGAGCCGGTGGCCATCACGGTGCAGGGCCTCAGCCCGCGGCAGCAGGTCACGCTGCGGACATCCTTGCAGGACGAGACAGGCGAGCTCTTCGAGGCCTGCGCCCGGTACCAGGCGGAGGACAACGGGGAGCTGGACCTGGCCCGCTGCCCCGCGCTGCCAGGGGGCAGTTTCTCCGGCCTGGAGCCCATGGGGCTGCTCTGGGCCCTGCAGCCCCAGAAGCCCTTCTGGTATTTCATGAAGCAGGACATGCAGACGCCGCTGCGCCTGCTCCTGGAGGTGTTTGAGGGTCAAGAGCCTCCACCCGGGCAGCTCCTGGCCCAGGCCCAGCACGAGCGGGTGTTCCTGCGGGATGGGGTGCAGAGAGTCCCGGTGCGAGAGGGGAGGATCCGAGCGACGCTTTTCCTGCCTCCTGGTGAGTAGTGGCCATGGCCCTGCTGCTTTTTCTGGAAGTAGCATGTTTTGTCAGTGCAAGCTCCAGCTCTTTCCTGACCTCCATCAAAAGAAGTCTGTGAATTTGCCTGCCCTTTCCTCCCTCCCTCTTGCTTCACCAACCAGCATGACCGCTATTCCCAATCTATCTGGCTGTACAGGTCCCAGGGCAGGGCCACAGAAGTAACTGGCAGAGAAGTAACTCTTAATGCCCAGAGCTTGAGGTTAAAAACATGGAGAAATACACAGCAAGAGAAAATGCATGCGCCTGGAGGGCCTCTGAGGCCAAGCAGCTAGAGAGAGGGTGGTGGAGACCTCTCAGCCCTCTGTGCCAGGCCTGCCATGCAGCCCTGAGCCTGGCCCAAAGTCCAGAGCCATCCCCATGTGAAAAACTAAGTAGTTCTCATCACTGGGAGGGTTTGGGAGATCTTCCCTCTTACCCTGACACAGCAATAGTTCATATGTCAACCACAGTTCGCTATGTTCAGAACCATATGTTGGGGTATATGGTCCACGAACATTGGTCTGTGCAAAGGAGGAGGTGGAGGGGCATTTTCAGAACATTTGCAGGGAAAACAACTTTCCAGCAGGAAAAGACAAACATTGCGTTGCTCCTGGAAAGGATTTCTACTCTGTGCTGTGGTGTAAGACTTGCCCAAGACCCCTCCAAGCTGCAGTATGTGCTGGGCAGCTCAACAGACACTTCCTTGCCAGGGTGCAGAGATGGCTGTTTTCACGTGCTCGGGATCCCACTTGGCCAGGGCTCCTCCCCTGCCTCACCTCTACCCCTGCCTGCTGACCAGGAGATGAAAGAAGCCACTTGCACACACTTACACACGTTTTGTCTCCAAACTTTCCTGCTCACCCTGACTTGAGCTGATTACAGTAAGTCAAATGCTGGCTCATTTCCTCCATGTCCCCAGACCTGCTTCCTTTGCATGATGTGAGTTTTAAAATGTTAGGCCCTTACCAGAGCTGCTGGCACTTTGAAGGGCTTCCCAGGCATGCAGAAGAAGGAGTTTACTCTCATCCAGCCACCACAACCAGTCTTCAGCTTAGCAAGACTATAAGCTTGAGCTGTAGTCAGTGTTTCTCTTATGCAGCTGTAGATGTGTTTCACTCTGCTCTAATTGTCTTGCACTGAGATGTCCCACTAACGATTTTCCATTCCTGGGAGTGCTCTCTGCACAGTCATCCCTACACTTTCTGATTCAGAGGATGTTGGGGTTGGACACCACTCAGCAATTCACCTAAGGTCATAGAAAGGTGGAGAGCCCCAAGGAAAGTACTTCTGCTATCATACTGTCCCAACTCCCTTGAATACCCCCAGAGCCTGATTCAGCGGTGTGTCCTTTTCTGTGCCTCTTCAGCGTAAGACCACACAGCCCTCCTGCACTCAACCAATCCACAGCCCACAGTCAACTGCACTCCTGGCCTCCAGGGCACACAGCCATGCTGTGAATGATCACGGTCCTTGGAGAGGCAGTGGAGCTGCTGTCGCCTGTGTGCACAGGCAGCTACCCCCTTCTCACAGCAGCAGAAGGAAGAGCACAGCACTCCTTCGGATGGCTGCGCTCTCCGCAGCCCAACCCGGAGACAGCGAGCAGAACTGTGCACTCTCCCTCCTCCTCAACTCCTGGCAGCAAGTTCCCATCTACCACCTGCAGCCTATTTGAGAAGGTGCAGGCCTCCACTTTCCAGGGCCAGAGCCCATGGCAGGAGGGCACACACCGAGGGCAATCCTGAAGGGTGGGAGGGATGACCTTTCCCAGGCTGGCAGCTCTCCTGAAGCCAAGAGGAGCTGGGCCTCACCCACTTCCCAATGTGGCCGGGGCACCTTCTCTGGCCTGGAGACCGTGAAGCTCCTCTGGGCCCTGCAGCCACCAAACCCTTCAGGCTGCAGGACTGCAACATGAAGAGCCCTTTCCCTCTGAGCCTGAGGTCTTTGGGGCCCATGATTTCCTCCTCCCCTGGCACCGAGAGCACAGCACATGAACTGGGCTTTCTGCAGGATCAGGGAAAGAGGATCTTGGGGCAAGAAGGGAAGATCTGGGCAATGCTCTTCCAATCACCCCCAGAGCCACCAGTGCTGTTCTATGCAGAATTTGATATCAATCACAGTCAGAGATGTCATTGCTGAAGACATGAAGTGCTGGCTGGGGCAATCCCACCTATCATTCTTCCTTAGGTCCCAAATGTTCAACAGCTACAATACAATCACAAACACATATAGGTTGCTATTTTAACAGTACTGCATCTATTAAGCCACGCTACCTTGAAGATCTTAAAGGTGCCAGGCTAAGTGGTCTTTGTCAGCTGCTTATGGGAAGAGGAGAACCTGGGACAAGTCACCTTCACCAAATTGTCTATCAGTTGGCCCTAAACACAATGCTGAAATACTGCCAGTTCCCAGCGCATAAAGATTTGCATCTTACCCAGCGGGTGTTTTTGCTGATCCTTTCTTCATCTGCAACACACCCTGGCGTATTTTCAGCTGCTGACATAGCACAGCTGAGCAACTGATCACGTCTCTTCCCCCAGAAATGCTCTTCTACAGTTCCTGTTGTGTATCTGGTTTGATGCATTCTAAACTGGGGAAACATTAAGAGGACTCATTGCAGGCAATACTGCTCTTGGTCTTGTCTGCTCCAGGAGAAGCACCTTTTCCAGGAGTCATTGACATACATGGACTTGGAGGAGGTCTTTTTGAACATAGAGCCAGCCTCCTGGCCAACCACGGCTTTGCCACATTGGCCCTGGCATATTACCGGTATGAGGATCTGCCCCAGGACCCATCTAAACTCCACCTGGAATATTTTGAAGAGGCGGTGAACTATATGCTGCGGCACCCACAGGTAGGAGCACCCTGGCTGTCCTCTGCGCTCCAAGGAGCGGCCTCTTCTCCAAAATGCCCCTCACTTTATCTCTGTTATTCCCTATTATCCCAGCGAGCAGTTTGTCTGTGGGAAGTGTCTACAACTCATCCAGCAGAAAAATGATCCTTGCCATCCTCTCCTTTACAGTGTCGTGCAAACGCTCAGCATTATACAGTGTCCCCTCCAGTAATATTTAGCTGTCATGCTTTCCAGCTCAGTAATGATGGGGATTTCCTCCTCTTCACCAGGTAAAGGGACCAAGGCTTGGCTTGCTCGGATACTCCAAAGGAGGAGAACTGTGTCTCGCCATGGCCGCCTTCCTGAAGAATATCGCAGCCGTTGCTTCCATCAATGGTTCAGTGGCCGTTACAGTTATTCCTCTCTGTTACAAGGATAAAATCATCCCCACTCTGCCCTTTGATGAAAAGCGTGTCAAGGTCAATCAATACAATATTCTTGATTATTCTGACATCCTTAATGACCCCTTCCAAGTCCCTGGCCACCAAAGCCTGATCCCACTGGAGAAAGTCGAGGCAAATTTACTGTTCATCACTGGACAAGATGATCATATTGTTAAGAGCAAATATCATGCTACTGAAACCTGTAAACGTTTGCAGGCTCAAGGGAAGGAAAATTTTCAGATTCTCTCCTACCCTGGAACAGGGCACTGCTTTGACCCTCCCTTTTTCCCTTTGTACCCCATAGGAAAGCATCCCGTTTTTCACAAGTGGGCAGTCCTGGGTGGGGAGCTCAAGGCTTATTCTAAAGCACAGGTTCATGCTTGGCCGAAGATACAGGCTTTTTTCAACAAATATTTAAATGACAAGTAACGTGCAAGAAACACACAGCTTTGAACAGCCTGATCTAACAGGTCCTTTATATTTATGATGTTAAACCCTGTTCACAGCTGCACCCATACAACCCCAATATCTTTCATGCCTTTGCACACCCCTGACTCAGAGAAGAACTGGGTTTGCATTTTCTTTTTTCCCCCAAACTTTGTTTGCTCAAGTGCAAAGGAAAGGCATGGCAAATACATTTGCATCAGCCCTTGATCAAACAGATTATATGCAAAATATTCAGTTATGATGCTCACCTGTTTTATGATCTTTTAATACCTGTCTGTACTTTGTGAAACTCTGTGCTGCCTACATGCATATGCTACCTTCAGCACATATCTTTTGAAAACTTCCTCACCAATTAACTTTCAGGACTGGCATTGCCACCCACACATTTACGCTAATGAGAAGTGGAATCACGTCTGATTGCTGAGATGGAGGAACTGTCCATTTGGGCATGTCAGGACTAGGATGCCAGGGTCTCTGCTTAAGAGCGCTCAGGTTGCAGGAAATTGGGTCTTCCCTCTGGAAGGGCTGTTGGTTTTCTGTGCCTTGTTTCTGTCTCCCTTTCAGAAAGAAGTGCTCTGGCTGGTGGATACTTCTGACCCTGAGACTTTTTGTTCCTGCCAGAAGCCGTTCTGCCAAATTTAGTCACTGTGATCTTCTCCCACACAACATGGTACCTTTTCTGCTCTGCGACTTGGGGCAAGAATTTTAAATGAAGAGAGAATAGATTTGAATTCCATGGAGTAGTCTGTTGTGCTCTGGTTAGAAGTGGGTACCTTTGCATCTGGATTGCTCTCCTTCCCCTCAGCTTGGGTGCTGGGCTGCTCAGGTGGGGAGAAGAGACCAGAGGAGGCTCTGACATGGGGCCTTGGCACCTTCACTCCTCCTCTGCTCTTGGGGCATCAAGGGTGCAGTGGAAGGGATGTTGTTTTAGACTTCAGGTCCTTTCCCCTTGGACCTCTTCCAGGGTATAACTGAGCTTGTGACTGAATCCAGCTCTGCGTCCTGAGGAGTGCCATTCTCAGTAGCAGGAGAAGTTGCCACGCATTGAGGGCTGGACATCAGACAACACACTCAAATGCCAGATGACCAAGCCATGTAGCTGCCAGAGCTGGACAGAAGCTGGCAGAGGTGTGACCCGTCTTGCCCACACCTCGGGGCACCAGTGTGGAGGAAAATGCAGCAAGAGAACATGAAGCAGGGCCAGGCCTGTGCTGTCCTGCCTTCCTCCCACCTCGGCTGGGTTCAGACTTTGCTCCCACTCCCACCCCTGGGCCAAGCCTCATGCTTCATCTCGCCCTGCTGGGATCACAGCAGCTGCTTCATAGCCTCGCTGCTGGCTGGCAGCAGCCCCCTGTGCTGCCTATGCTGTTCCCACTTCTGCGCCCGCCACCACGGGCCCTGGCCAGCCCTCGCCATGCCTGCGGGGCCGGCCGAGGCCAAGGCCAAGGCCAGGGCTTGCTCCTGCCCTCACCGTGCTGGGGGTGACAGCCCTGTGCAGACGGAGGCCCCTGCTGTGCACAGGGACTGCACAGCCCCTGTCCTGGGGCCCGTGCTCCTCGCCCGCCCGGCCCACCCCAGCCTGCAGCTGCCAGCGAGCTCAGCGCAGGCCTGGCAGCATGACTCCCTCTGCCCAGAGCACGCTCCCTCCTCCAGGGAGGGCTTGTGGCCCCAATGGTGGGGCCATGCTGGTGCAAAGGCCACGAAAGCCTCCCTGCCCCCCTCCACAGCAGCTGCCATGGGGACCCCGAGCTGGACAAAGTCAGGGTGGCATCTCCCACCTGCCCTCTCCAGTGCATTTGACATGTATTTTTAAACATGTCTCCCACAGGCTCAGGGATTTCACCACATTTACCCTGAATGCCTCATCACAAGTGGAAACATTTCTGCCTGCTGAGCTGCAGGAAGCCTATTGCATGGTGTGCCAGAGCCAGGATGCCGGGATTTGAGTTTAAGAGTGTGCCGGCTGCTGGGAATCAGCTCATCCCTCTGGAAGGGCTGTTCGTTTGCCTTCTACCCATGTTTCTACCTTCCCTTCAGAAGGATGTTCCTTGGCCAGGGGGTTTCACTCTGCGCCCTGAGGTGTTTCAGTCATGCAAGGAGCCGTTCTGCCATGCCCCCCCCCGTCTCACCAGCCACCTTACAGTTTCGCTGTAGGTTATTGCCTTGGGCCTTCACTGGCCTGGTGCAAAGCCACAGTGCAAGGAGGAAGCATCACGGGGAGAGTGGTCACAAGCTGGCTCCCTTCCCTTTCTGTGTCCCGATCGTGACTTCTGACCGCGATTCTGCTCTGCGGCTGGTGAATACCTCTGGCCGCTCGGTTTTATAAATGAGATGACACTGAGGATTGCGGTCTGCTCTCACCCAGGGCTGCAGCCCACCCGGGGGGAGACACCGGGGGGACACAGCCGGCGGAAGCAGCGCTTGCTGCGGAAGAGCCCGCTCCGGCTCAGGCAGCCTCTCGGACAGAGACGCCCGCCCGCGGGCAGCCAGCGCGGAGCACCAGCCCCGCCCGGCCCGGCGGAAGGGGCCGGGCGGCGCGGGGAGGCGGCAGCGGGCAGTCCCGCCCCGGCGGGGCGGTGCCAGTGTCGGCGCCATGTGGCGGGTCGCTGACCGCCTCCTGCGCCGCGCGGGTGCCCGGTGCTGGCAGAGGCAGCTCTCCCGGCCCGGCCCCGGCTCCCTGCGCTGCAGCCCCGTGCGGACCCCCGGGGCGGCAGCTGCCCGCTGCCTGTCCTCCATGGCCCCCGCCGTCCGCTTCTTGCCCGCCGCCCGCAGCCTCTTTGACGAGCCGGTGGCCATCACGGTGCAGGGCCTCAGCCCGCGGCAGCAGGTCACGCTGCGGACATCCTTGCAGGACGAGACAGGCGAGCTCTTCGAGGCCTGCGCCCGGTACCAGGCGGAGGACAACGGGGAGCTGGACCTGGCCCGCTGCCCCGCGCTGCCAGGGGGCAGTTTCTCCGGCCTGGAGCCCATGGGGCTGCTCTGGGCCCTGCAGCCCCAGAAGCCCTTCAGGCGGCTGGTGAAGCGGGACGTGCAGACGCCGCTGCGCCTGCTCCTGGAGGTGTTTGAGGGCCACGGTTCTCCCCCCGGGCAGCTCCTGGCCCAGGCCCAGCACGAGCGGGTGTTCCTGCGGGACGGGGTGCAGAGAGTCCCGGTGCGAGAGGGGAGGATCCGAGCGACGCTTTTCCTGCCTCCTGGTGAGTAGCGGTTGTCGCGCCGGGCTCCTTCCTTCCCCGCGGGCGCCACCTCCTGCCATGGCCCCACCGCGGGGGTCCAGCCTGGGCCCGCGTTCCCGGGGTGCTCGGTGCCGGTTGGTCAGGCTGTGCCCCTTGTTACAACTCCGCCACTGCAGAGGGGAGCTCGGCCCCGTCCTCTCTGCATGCACCTTTCACGGGGCTGGAAGCTCTCCGGGGGGCCGCCCGCTCCCCAGTCCCTGAGCCTTGCCAGAGCCCTCCCCGGTTTCCGAGCTTCCCGCTGAGCCGGGAGCCGGCACTGGGTGCTGACCTCATCAATTACTCCTTCGGTCTGCTGGCCACCTTCCTCCACGTGTCGCCCAGCATCTGCGTTTGCCTCATAGGCGTATGTTCAACCTGGTGTCCAGTGTAAGGCCAAGGTCCTTGTGTTCAGCCTGGTGTCCAGCGTGAGGCCCAAGTCCTTTCCAGCAGGGCTGCTACTCGGGCAGTTGCTTCCCAGGGCTGGGGGCTATTTTGCCCCCAATCAATAACTTCACACTTCTCTATGTTGAACTCTGTGACATATTTGTTGGCCTAGTCCTAAGTTCATCAAGGTTTCTCTGGACTGAAGCTCTGCCATTCTTTGTATCTCTCAGTGCTCTCTTTAACTGAGTGTCATCTGCAAATTTGCTGAGGATGCCCCTTGTGCCACCATCCAGGCTGTTGATAAAAGTGTTAAGCAGTACATACCTCAGTTAACAACCCCAGAGGTAATTGCTTGCTCCTGACTGCCAGCTGGACATCAAACCATTGGTCACCCTTTGAGTTTTCAAATGGGAGTAGTGTGGGAGATGGTGTCAGATGTCTTTGAGTCACCTTCCCCCTTCTTCACTGTTTTCCAGGGGAGTCAGCTAGTAATTCCCTGAATAAGTTGAAGTTTGCTCTACTAGAGTCCTAACTCTCCTGCTTCCCTTTCCAGCCTTCCCCAGATTGAGAACTTGGTCATTTTGTAGTTGCTGCAGCCACGTTTGCCCCCCATTCTTCACCATGTGTGAACAGAAGGTCAAGTAGGGCATTGTACAGGCTTGCCCTTACAGTATTTGTGCCAGAAAATTATCACTGGCAAGGTCTGTGAAGTTCCCAGATTGCCTGGCAAAAGCTTTGTTACCTCCTAGCAGTGATCCAGACTTCTGCTAGTTGTTTTTTGGAAGCATCATCTCCTGCCTGCTCTTGGTGTTGGGGGACTGTTACAGACCACCCCACATATCCCACCCTCCCCAGGCACATCTCTGGTTTCATGCCGGAGGTCTGTGCAGTCAAGGAGCTCCTCTGCATAGCACGTTTCTCCCTATCCTCCTTTGCCTGTCCCTGTACTTCTCCAGCAGCACCTCCGTAAACAGCTTATCCTTGTCCGTGACAGTGCTGCAATCACACCTACCATCCCAGACAGCCTCCGTGCTCCTGGTTGCTGTGTACTGTGGCTCCATGTGAATTTCCAGTTCTTGTTTGTTGCCCAAACATCATCAACATCAATGTGGTTGTAACATTTTTGACCCAAACATGTTGCCCCGTTGTCTGTGCATTAGTGTGCAGACACCTGAGAAAAGCCTCACCCTCCTTTGGAGCAGGAATGGGAAAGTCCCCTTCATGGCCTCCTCCTTTCCATGCTTCCTCACTAGTTTACAGCTCTTCCTCTCAGTTCTAGACTTCAGTCTCTGCCCCCTGATGAACCTCATTTATAGCTTCCCTCACCAGGTTACCAAGCCTGGTTGAAAATAGTTTCTTCCTGCTTAGTGCCAGAATAAACTGGCCATAGTACATTCACACTGAAGCTGAGAAGCTGGAACCATCCGAAGATGAGATTTTTGGGTCAGTCTTCTGAGGGATGCGCTGGGGAGAAACCTACTGGGTATTTTTGAAGGGAGCATAATACATTTTCATGACAATATAGATAGCTAGATGTGACTGCCAAGGGATCCCTTCCCTTCAAGCCATATATTCCCTGATGCTAACTAAAACATTAGCTGGCTTGCTATTTTGTGCTATCTTGTTTAATCTTGAAGAAATTGAGCCATTTATTGAAAATTGACACAGAACTTAGGACCCTTAGTTCCAGTTCTGCTACTGCTGTTTGTTTTTCTCTTTTTAAAAGAGTCACATTCCCAGACCTGTGAATTTGAGGTATAAATGAAAAATTATGAATTAATGTGTTGTTATGTGGTGTCTTGCAGGAAATGGTCCTTTTCCAGGAATAATTGATATATATGGAACAGGAGGGGGGCTCCCTGAATACAGGGCATGCCTGCTGGCCAACTACGGCTTCGCTGTGCTGGCTCTGGCTTACTACAGCTATGAAGATCTCCCCAAAGATATGAAGGAATTCCACCTGGAATATTTTGAAGAAGCCATAAACTATATGTTGCAACACAGACAGGTTGGCTTGTTCATTGACATCCTCCCACTAGAAGGAACTCTCATTAATCAGGTCCTGTCAGACTGCAGATGGGGCAGAGCCACTGTACTTAAAATAGCATCTCTGTTCAACCTGCCTTAAATAATTTGTTTCGTATCTCTTACTCCCATTATAATAGTTCTCTGGCAGTTATTCCAATTCTTTGAATTGGATTCCAATATTTGAACTGGCTGGGTAATACAGTAATGCCTGGGTCATATATTGGTAATTTCTGCTCCGTTCAACCCTGTGTCGTCACTAGGGAACCAGTTACTTCAGGCTTACCAAACTTCTAATGGGATTTTGGGGTTTATGCTTTGTAAAATGCCCTTGACAACTAAATGCCCTTCTCAGCCATGTAACACATGATAAGCCTCTGTGATCCATGGCTCGAGGAAGTACACCAGTACACATTTCTCGCTGTATATTGGATAGGCTGCTATAGTCAGTCCAAATGTTGGTATTTGGGGAATGTGGTTTCTAGTAGCTGCTGTGAGCTCAGGGAGCTTCTAAGTCTGCACCTTTTGTAAGAGAGCCCTGCTGTGTTCTGTATCAGCTTCCAGATAGCTGTTCATGACAATAACTAGGGCTGTGCAAGGAGAGCTCTACCTTTAACTAAATGGCATCCCCAGCCTCAGAAAGATGATTACTTTAAGGCCTTGGTTGCCTTTCAGTCACCCTTGCCCTAACTTCTGGTGCTACCCTTCTGTCCAAAAACTCCCCCAAATTGCTTTTTCTACCCTCTTTTCTTCTTCCTGCAAACAGCACCGCAGCCTCCCATTAACACTTCCACTAATACTCCCCACTATGTTCTTTATATGTTGCAAAGATCCAGCCATATTTTTTAATTTCCCTCTTTCCGTGCTTCAGCTTACGCTGATGATAAGGTATCAAAGGTGTGAAATTTTGATGCTATCTTGGAGCCTCTTATCCTGAGGCTGTTTGGATAATGGAGCAATTGTGGTATTAGCTAACCTTCTTCAAGTGTCCGTAGAGGATTTCAGCCACCTGTAAAATCATTGAGCATTCCTACTCTAGTTAATTTGCCCATGGAAAAGAAAAAGAAGCTAACCTAGACTATACTAACTCTGTAGGGTCTTACAGTTGGCTTAAAAGAGGTTTTTAATTGGTTAATTTTTTAAGATACATTTTAATGAGTAAGCTATCTCAAAATACTTATTTTTCAGTGTGAGTGAGACACCAAGCGTAATGAAGAAACGAGAGAGCAGCTGATAGAGAGTCCTGCCACCCTGTGTTAGGGTGCCACCTCCTAATAGGAAAATCAACAACAGTGTTTGAATATAAGAAATACCTTAGGATGTCTAAATGACAGTGTCATAGTCATTACTGATTTTGAACATTTTGCACTGAAAGAAAGCATTTGAAGAAGAGGCCTCCCCTCTTCCTTCCCTCCACTTTCCTGAGCTGCCTTATGAGCAAAACGAATCTGGAGCTACCTGTCTGCATGGCTTTTTTGCAGACAGAGCTGTGCCCTCTGCATATGCTTCAGCACTGAGCCTGGTAGTTTTGTTAGGATGTTGCTGCAGTCTCAGCAGGGCTTATGATCATGAACCCAGCCCAGAGCTGTGCCAGTGTCCCCTTGATGCAGGCCCTGCACTTAGGATGTTAGGGGCCTACACCTGCGGTCAGGACAGAGGCTGCTGTTAAGACAGCAATGCTTTAAATGGTTCATTGCTTGTGGTTTCTCTTTCACTCCCCTCCAGGTTAAAGGTCCAGGAATTGGGTTGCTTGGGATCTCCAAAGGGGGCGACCTGTGTGTCTCCATGGCCTCCTTCCTAAAGGGCATCGCTGCCACCGCCCTCATCAATGGCTCGGTGGCAAACGTGGGCGCCGTGCTGCGCTACAAGGATGTCACCATTCCACCCCTCGGCATCAACGCAAGCCGTATCAAGGTCAACAAGTCCGGGGTTGCGAATATCATCAACGTCCTGAACAACCCGTTAGAAGGGCCAGACCGCCAGAGCTTCATCCCCTTGGAGAAGGCCGAGTGTCCCTTCTTGTTCATTGTTGGCCAGGATGATCACAACTGGAGGAGCGAATTCTTTGCAGTTGAGGGGAGCAAACGTTTGCAAGCTCATGGGAAGGAAAAGCCTGAGATAATCTGTTACCCTGGGGCAGGGCACTATATTGAACCCCCCTTTTTCCCAATGTGTGCAGCCTCGATACACATGCTAGTCGGCAAGCTGGTGGTGTGGGGAGGGGAGCCCAAGGCGCACTGTGAGGCACAGGTGGATGCTTGGCGGCAGATCCAAGCCTTTTTCCACAAACACCTCGCTGGCACGCTCTCTGGGACATCCAGTAAGCTGTGATGTGCATTAGGTTATTTTTCAGACGAAGGGGCTGGTGTTTCACGTTTGTTTTGTTCAATGACTCCGAATGAGAACAAAGAATAACTACAAATAAGTCAGGTTTCTCTGGAGGCGAGTGTGCCCCCTGGCACTGCCCCCTGTGCAGCTGCTTCTCCCAGAGCCGGGCTGTGGGGCCGGCACCACAGCCCCTCAGCCGGGTGCGAAGGGGGCAGCAAGGCCATGGTGGCGGCGGCGCGTCGTCATGTCCCTGCCACCCCGTGCCGCGAGGGGCTCCCAGCTTAATTTCTGCCCCTGTCCCCTTGCCCGCTCCTTGAGGACCAGCTGGGGTGGTTGTAACATTTTTGACCCAAATATTTGTTTGAAAGAGAAAGCACTGGATGTCACTAGTGAGGTGAATTTGCCCTGTTGACTGGGAAAAAAAAAGTACAAATTTGTGCCTTACTAATCCGACCGGAGCGGGTGTAGTTGATCAGCCTGGCTTGTGTTTTATGTGAATTACGTTAGGCGCGTTTATGCATTATGTGTGCACTGTTTGGGGTTTTGTTTCTTTTTAACGGATTAAAATGAGACGTTAACCGCTACGAGCCCCTGGTGTCTCCGAGCCGCGCCGGCGGCGGTTGGGGCGGGAGGGAGGGCGGTTGGGGGACGGAGCGGGGGCGGTGGCTCTGCTGTCGATTGAGGCTGCCTGGGGGGGGGGGCAGGTGACCGCGCCGCCCGTTGTGGCCGTTGGGGAGGAGCGGGGCCGCGCTCGCCGCCTCGTCGCCATGTGGAGAGCCGCTGCCGCCGCCGCCGCCCTGGCGCGAGCCCTGTGCCGTGCCGCGCCGCCGCCGCCGCCCCCGCGGCGGGGGGCCGTGAGCCTGGCGGTGTCGCCCGCCGCCGGCCTGGCGGACGAGCGCGTGGAGACGCGCGTGGCGGGGCTGGGCCCGGGGCAGCCGGTGACGCTGAGGGCGGTGGCGGCGGACGAGCGCGGCTGCCTCTTCCAGTCGTGCGCGCACTACCGCGCCGACGGCCGCGGCGAGCTGCACCTGGGCACAGACGCCTCGCACGGCGGCGACTACACCGGCGTGGAGCCCATGGGGCTCTTCTGGAGCCTCGCCCCCGCCGGCATGGAGCGGCCCTACCAGCGGCTGCTGCCCCGCAGCACCGGCACCCCCATGCGGGTGGAGATGCTGGTGCACCAGGGCCACAGCCGGCCCGACGCCCTGCCCGGCCCGGTGATGGCCAAGGCCGAGGTGGAGCGGTGGTTCACGGCGCCCGGCGTGCGGCGGATCCGGCTCAAGGAGGGAGGCGTGCGGGGTTCCCTCTTCCTGCCGCCCGGTGAGTGCCCCGGCCCGGCCCGGCGGCGCCCGCCGCCTCCCCGCGCAACGCACAGCGGCGTTGGGGTTTTTTCCTGCCGGTTGGTACCGGAGGCCCGCGGAGAGGTGCCTTGTCGCGGGCGGCTGTCGCTGGACAGGCAGCAGCCGACTGAGAACAGGGGTTGTTGAATTTACCATGTCGCTGCTCCCTGTCTTGGGTTTTCTGACAGTTGTCCTGGGCTGCTAGAATAACTTGTATTCAGAGAAGCTGATGCATTTTCCTCATAGGAGGTTTTTACCCTGAGTGGGGCTGACCGCAAAAGGCATTTTGCCTCCCTGTGAAACACATGCCAATAAACAGCAGTGGAAGGAGGTTATAGAAAACATAAGTACACCACCACCTCTCTGTTACACTAGACCCAAAGCTAAGCGATAGTTTTGCTGCTGTGGTTGCTCAGTGGTTTTATAAATACAAAATAGATTTCTGGGGAAGTTCTGCCTGTGGCACCTGTGGGATGGCTGTGCTCTATGAGGTGTGATGGCCTGATGGGCAGCTACTGTTGCTGTAGAATGAAACCTTGCACTGAATATTCAAGCCATGATTTAAACTCCTAATTGTTAACCTGCTGGAACTGTCCTTATATTGTCTCTTACTTATAATGACTTGGTTCAGCAAAACATGGAAGCACCACTAGTTTTTATGGATCTAAGTCTTTCCAGTGAATGGTTTCCAAACCAATAGTGTTTTTATCCATTTAGATACAGATCCAAAGTCCACTGAAGAAAAAAACAACTGAGATTGAACTTTGTATTTTGGATGAAAAGTTTGGTCCACATTCTGGATTCTCCAACACTGAGACCCTGTTGTTTTGATGAATCCTGCCTTAGAGAGTGAGCTGAGTTTCTGCAGAGCTCAGTGGGAATCCAGCGATCTGCAACCTGGAGCTGCATTTGTCCGTTTAAAAAGTCCAGTGTTGTAATAGTAGTGTGGAAAAGTCTGGAATCATTGCTTAAATGACACTAAAATCCTTCTCAGTGGAGTATCCAGTTACAACATTACCACTATGCTTTGTGTGCTTCAGGGAGGGAAAAATGTTAATATTGTTAAGGTAGGAATCTCAGAGGTGAACTGCTCTCACTCACAGTGAGATGACATGAGTGGCTTTAATTATGTTTGCAATATAAAAGAGGTTTCTCATTTCAAACGTAAGAGTTACAGTTTTTAGATTTTTTTTTAAGCAGTAGTAAAGTTGTCTAGCCCCGTTTAGCTTGTTTCTTAGTGTGCTGTGCAGAAACTGCACACGTGGACATGAGTAGGCACTCAGGAAGGCTGTCCAGGATCCTTGTAGAAGTTAAAGGTTGTCTTCATGAGAGATAAAAACACATTTTTGTTTGACTGTATTCTGATTATATGTTTTTGCTAGAAAACTTTCTATGTAGGCATGATAAATAATTAAATCCTTCCTTTTCTAGCCATCTAGGCTGACTGTTTTTAATTAAACATTTCTCTTGATCAGGGCATCATGATAAGAAATGTATCCAGACTGATTTTCTTCCCAGCAGAATATTAAACTTCTGGAAAAAAATTAGAACTGAAAGAAAAAGGAAAACATTAGGAAGTCAGAAAAGCACTGAAATATATATATATATATATTTTAAGTTATGAGGTTTCCACCATTTACTGTGTCTTGTCCAAAACTTTGTTTTCTCAAGTACCTTGAAATGCCAGAGGTCTTTTCTTTAATTGTTGCACCTAGGTAACTTAGTGTTAATGCACTTCTGCACAAGTAGATCTCTTTTCTGCTAGATAGTTGTAGTGATCTGGATCTGAATGAGACAATGGTGACATCTGGTGGCCAGTCAAAAAAAGGAAAAAAAATTGGGGTCTTTATGGTTATAAGGATAGTATCCCCAACCGCTTAGCTCAAAGTCTGCTACCATGGCAGACAGTTATATCACAACAAGACTTTGGCTGCAAAAGCATGTCCACTTAAAGTTGTGGGTTTGAATGTTTCTGCAGTTCAGTGGGACTGTTCATTTACATGTATATGTGTGTGTATATTTATATATCAGCCACAGACACCCCCACACCCACAGGGTTTCTTTACACCTGCAATAGCAGTTCTGCTGCCAGCTGTTGCAGTGCTGATGCTGAGACAGAGCTAGTAAATCTAGCTAATTTCACCCAGGTGACTTCTTGCCGTGTTTTTCACAATGCACTTTTTCCCACAGTTTGTGTAAGTCTTGCAGAATTATATCTGTGGGCTCAATGCAATTGCCTCTTTAGTAATGTGCTTATATTTTGCTAATTAAAGTTGTTTGTGGGAAAACATCTGATTTAGAGTATGATTGTTTCCAGGATGGGAAGTTAAGACTATTGAAAAACACATTTAAAACAGTTAAAAAAAAAAAAAAAAAAAGTTAACTGTTTACATATTTTACAGGAAGGTAAGGAGCTATTCCTGTTTTGAAATAGCCAAAGTAGGTTACAGCGCTAACTCTGTATTCTCCACTGTGGAAGTAGAAAAGTAATGAGTAGTGATAGAAAATGTGTTATGCCTGCTATATTTGCCTGTTCACTCTTCATTAGATACTTTGTAGTGTCCTATTTGATAACTTTATTGTCCTCTCTACCTCTTTATTTAATATAGGGGATGGCCCCTTTCCAGGAGTGATTGACATGTACGGTGATGAAGGGGGTTTAGTTGAATTTAGATCCAGCCTCCTGGCCACCCGTGGTTTTGCTGCTCTTTCTCTGCCTTACTTTGACTTTGAAGATCTGCCTAAGGTCATGAAAGAATTCAAACTCGAGTACTTCGAGGAGGCAGCTAGATTTCTACAGCGTCACCCGAAGGTGAGTGTAATGCGGGGTTCCTCTGAACAAGGAACTGGAGAGGATTCAGCAGCCATGCCCCAGTAGTATCAGTGATTTCTTTGGAGTGTCAGTTTCTGTTGAGCAGATTTTTGCCCAGTAATGGAAAAAGCATAGGTTTTACACAGGTGACTATGCTTATGACTGCAGAGAGTGAATTTTTTTCCAGCACAAGCAGATATAAAACTGGTCATTAAATAAATTTATGCTGGAAACTAGAAGATTCCCGATTATTAGAACAGTGAAGTGCTGGAACAGCCTCCAAACAGGAGCAATGGTGATAAAGATGTACTACTTTAAAAATGGAAAGTAATTAGCTTATGAAAGGATGGTAGAAAACTGCTTAATAATCAGTAAGGGAATGGATTTGATGGCTTAAGAAGTTACTTTCAGTTTTACTTTCCAGACTGGAGAAGGACAAGACTAAATAATACTCACCTGATTCTCACATGTCATTTGTAAGATTACTTTACTTGCCTGAGATGTATATAGCAATTGACTATGTATATAGGAATTGGATTTCCTGCTACCTGTTCTGGAAAAAAGAGAAAGCATTTGGATCAAAATATGCAGTTGGGACTAGGTGAGGTCCAAGTGATTGTATCTTCTGTGCCTAGCGTAAATACTGTGTCTGTGTTATTTTAGCAGATTTAACATCTGTTGTTGTCCCTGAAAAATAAGACACTTAGAGGAAGGAGCCTGGCTCCAGGCTGTAGCGTTCCAACTGGTCACGTCAATGATTAACATAACCTTTTTTGTATAACATAACTCTAGAGGCATTTAATGGCTAATCCTATTATAATGCATGCTTTCTGTATTCCTTTCTTCTTCTGTTCCCCTCTCCCACCGCCTTATCTGAAGGTGAAGGGGCCAGGAGTTGGAGTGATTGGGACTGGGAAAGGGGCAGAATTAGCACTCTCCATGATCACCTTCCTGCCAGAAGTAGTGGCTGCTGTTTGTATCTCCGGCTGTAGTTCGAACACAGTTGCAGACCTCCATTATGGTGAGATGACCCTGCCTGGGCTGCGTTTTGATATGAATAAGGTCAGTGTTTCTGACACTGGTGTATTTGACACTTTTGAAGCTCTGGATGACCCAATGAATCCTGCTAATTCCCCTTGCACAATCCCCATTGAAAAAGCCGAAGGTCACTTTCTCTTAGTGGTAGGAGAAGATGATCGTATGTGGAAGAGCTCCTTATATGCTGATCTGGCAATTGGGCGTCTGCGCCAGCATGGGAAAGAAAACTTTGAGCTCTTGAGTTATCCAGGAGCAGGCCACCGAATCGATCCTCCTTCTACTCCGTTTTGTCAGGTAGCTGTGGATCGTGTTCTGGGGGTACCTGTCCTGGGGGGCGGAGAGAGCAAAGCACATGCCCATGCACAGGAACACTCCTGGGGAAAGATTCAGGAGTTTCTGCGCTTGCATTTGGGCTGAACACTTCAGTACCTGAAAGCTGCTGTGAGTTGCAGAGGACTGAGCTTGAGCCACCAAAATGACTAGAGAATTGGAGGGACTGACTGAGACAAGTTCTAAAATATGAAATAACCGAATGACAGCTCAGCTATGTGCGTAAATCCAAACAGAAGGGGATTTGTTTGGATTAGTCTGAGTTATTGTAACTAGGCATCCTGAGGAGAAGTGAAAAAATGATAATAAATAGGCTGCATTTTAGTACAAATTTGCCAGCCTGAATTGGTCTTAGTATCAAGAAATAAGTGTCTGAAGAGAGCGGTAGGTGCTTTCTTGCCTGCAGTATTTATGGCTTAAAGAACTTAGCAAGCCAGTCTGCACCATCAGAAATGGCATACTGGTTCCCACATGGGGAAATGATGGCAACCTATGGATGATAAACTTTGACATCAAAATGAAAAATGATTCTGACTTTGGCTCTGAATCAAGCTACTTCAGTCCAGAAGTCTCCAATTTACAGCCATATATATTTTGAAAATGTCTTCTATCTCTATGAAGCCAGGGTTATCTATTTGTAATGAGTCTTTTGTAGCTTCACCTTAGTGGTCTTCTGCCAACATAGTCAATGCTTCTTTCCAACAAAAAACTACCTATAGAGTGAGAAAACAGAGTACTTTTACTGTCATCTAGGGAGAATGGCAGTGCCAGCACTACCTTGTACTAGTGATGTCATCATCAGGGACTCATCTGTTTCTATGGTGTCTTGGACAGGCAGTTGACACTCAGGGTATTAAAGTTCTGCTGGGTAGTGCAGTTAAATGCAGTTATGTGAAACTCTTACTTCTCTCTTCATTGCTTTTTTTAAAATGGTAACACCTGTCACTAAATTTGGGATTAGTTACCTGTGGAACTCTTTGGTAATGATGTCAGCAGATGCTGACAGCTGTTTCTGGGGAGGAAGCTGAGTTGAGAAACAGAAAACCTGGCCAACAGAAGATGGCAGGACTGACTAAAAAGCTAAAATATGGCAATGATTAACTTAACCTTAACTTTTTTTTTAATATTATGATTTTATCTTTCCCATTGCTACTGGGGATTGTTTTTCATCCTAATTAATTTTTAGTTGGTGCCTTATTTCTCCCACCATTTGGGTAGAAAGAAACAACTTCTTTCAAAATTATTTGATTTCTTAAGAGGGTCCTGCTGAAATGATGCCAGTGCTGGAGGCCTGTTTAACAAGGCCCTCTGTCGATACAATTCTCCTTCCAGGGTCTTTTTTTTTCCAGGCCATTTTGAGGGCTTTCCAGTAAGTTACAAACCCTTCATTTATGATACTGAATTTTGGTTTGCTCTGAGAGATCTTTTCTCTCCAATTAACTGTCATTATGCTCTTGCTCAGGTCTCATTAGCTTTTTCTGCAACTCAATACTACTCCTTATCATTTGTGTGCAAATCACGTGTTGTCCACACACACCATCACTTCCAATTGAACAGTTTAGCTATTCACTCCTTACAAGATAAGCTCTACCATACTCACTCCGCTCAAAACATCTTCACAGCTAGCCTCTCTAAACTCTTTGGCTGAAGAGGCCTTGCATGGTCATTTCTGGTGCTTGAATCTGCACTAAAACTGGCTGCCTAGAAGTCCAGGATGGCAGCCTGCCATGAGGTGCATGTTGGTGTTGCCCGTGCTTCATACCCTGCCTTTTTGCCAAAGCCACCCCAGGTTGTAACCGTAGAAGAAAGCGTTGTCCAACGGTTTCCTTTTGCACTGTCTGCCCTCGTCATGTGGATCTCCAGCAGTCAGAGCTAACTGTGCCGTTGGCTTTAGTTGAACAGTGCCTCCTCTAACCCCATTTTGTTACCCTCCTGGTATAGATACCCATGTTTCTCCACTGCAGTCCTCCACAGAATATCCAATGCCATGCAAGATCAGAAGCTGGAGTTCCAGGAAGCAAATGTTGCGTTGTGATTAGAACAAAACCCAGGTAGCTTAAAAATCCCCAAATTTCTTTCTAAAGCACAAAGCTTTAAAGGAATTCTTACTAGCTATTAACAGGTATATACAAACAATTTAAAAGAGAAGTAATACCTCCTTTATTACAAGGCTGCACGTGAATTCAACGTTTTTTGTTTCTGAATAGTTCATTTGTCTGGAAAGCTGAACAATATCCCTTTTAAACAAGGGAAGAAAAACAGAAAGAACATAACTTTACTGTGGAAATACCTTTAGGAGCAGGGCAGGATACTCATGGCCAAAATTATTCACAAAATGGTCTCTAGAAAAGTGATCTGCTTTGGCACTAATGTTTTGTATATTTACAATGCTACTTGGAGACCAAAGAGGCATCTTAGACACTCTGTAGGTAATATATTTCCTGAATGGGGAGTACCAGAAATATTTATAGCGTATGTTAAAATGAGTAACTGTGGCCTTAGCTAAAGCCGTATTATTTATACTGTTTCACATACTTTACATGGCAAAAGTCCCACAGCATTTCATCGAGAATACTGCTTGGATGGATGGCTTAGCTTTATTAGTTAAATTTGGGTCTATCTCATGATGGAGGCAAAATTAGGCTTGGGGTTCCAGAAACACTCCATGACTTACGGATGGCCTGTGCTGCAGTCTGAAAAAGCTACAGCTTGTCCGCGCCTTGCAGAGAGCAGCAGGCAAAGTTTGGGTGACTCCAACAGCACCAGGTTGTGTTATCCACTAAATGTTATCAGCCAAAAGCTGACACTTGGGCCAGCTGTAATTAGTTGACAGTGTTATGGATCATATCTTACTGCTGAAATGTATGGTTTGTGTTACAGGATCATTTTGTGCAGACACTATTTGTAATTTGCAATTCAACTTTTTTCACTGATTGACTTAAATAAAATGCATATAACGATGCTAGGATGCTGTGGCGTGTTTTATCATCATTATTGCTGCAGACAGCATGCTGGGGGAAGGAGGTGTGAAGTTCTCTGTCCCTAACCCTCTCGCACAGCCGCTTGTACGGAAAAGACTTCAAAGTGAGGCGGTTATCAGAGTGGGGACCCGGGATGGGGGGACGGGACGGGGCGGCGGCCAAGCCCCGGCTGCCACCGCCCTCAGCCGACTCGACACCCCTCCGAGGTGTCCCATACTGCGTCGCGGAGTGCCCCCTACGCAACTTCCGGAAGGGGGACTTTCTCTGTGGTCGTGCGTCTCTATGGTTGCCAGGTGTGGTTGCCTTCGTGCTCGCCCCTCCTACCTGGCCGAGCAGCCGACGCTGCGCATGCGCGCGAGGCCGCTGTGCCATAGCAACCGGAGCGTTAACGGTAGCAACGGCAATGGTGGGTCCGCTTAGTGCCGGCGCGGGTAGGCGGGCGCCCGGCGGGGAGGGCGCTGGGCCCGCGGGGTGGCGGCCTGCCTGGCGGCGCGGGGGGCCCGCCCGGCGGGCTGCCGGGGGCTCGGGGCGAGGCTGAGCTGGGGCGTCCCGGGGCCAGGGCGGACCGGGGCCTGCTCCGGGCGGGGGCCGGTGCCGCCCCCCGGCGCGGCGAGGCGGACGGGGCCGGGCAGGCGGGCGAGCCCCCGTCCCCGCCGAGAGCGGGGCGGCGCGGCGGCGGCCTCCCCTCACGGCTGCCCCCGAGGAGTCCCCGGGCGGCGGTGGCGGCAGCGCGGAGCGAAGCGCTGCGCAGCCGGTGCTCCCCGGGCCGGGCTCTGGCGCTGCGTGGCCGGGCACGGCGCGGGCTGGCCGCGGGACAGCCCCGTGCGGCGGCTGTGGCGCTGGAGCTGTGGCCTGTTACCGTGCCCTGGAGAAGAGGGGGTCGGGGGTGGATCGAAGTAGCGGGAGCTCATTAATTCACCTCCTGCAGTTGTTGGGACTCGGGCACATCATCATTTAAACAAAAAAACCCTGAGCTACTGGCTGTTTTTAAGACAGTGGTATCTGCAGTTACTGCACTAAGTAGCCTGGTTTTTGTTGCTGTGAAATTCTAATTTACTTTACTTAAGCGTATAAATAAATGTATGCAAATGAAGGCAAAGTGTCACTTTTACTTTTTCCTGTGGGTCTGAATTTTGTAAATATTCTGTGTCAAAATATTCTGTGTCCAAAAGCCATGTTTTTTGGGGCAAGGGGGAAAAACAGAATTATTTGTTATGACTTTTATATGTACAGGGGTCTTCTCCTCTTTCCCCCTTCACGTACTGTTTGTCTTCTTCCTGCAGTGTTGATGGTGGCCATTCAGGGTGATGATTTCAGCTTTTGATCATTTGGAGAGTTGAATGCTTGAAGTATATTCCAGTAATATGACTTTCTTTAATCTAAATCCCTGTAGGAGAATTTTCAATATGCAGGTAGAGAACACCTGCAAATAGGCTCTTCAGAGGTTTCTGTTAACTCCCTTGGCAGAAGATAGTATGATTTGTCTAAAGAAATTTCAAGTGCGCTTCAAGGAACAAAGCAAACCCCCTAACACACATTCTCTTGATAAGCCACTTCTGCTGATTTTTGTATTTTCCACAATATTATATTATAATACCAGTCAGGTATTATAGTGGAAGAGGCAAGTCTGTAGAGGTCAGGGAAGAAACTGCTCTTTGTGTTCACAGGGATCACTAGCTTCAAAATCCGGTCTGTTTTTGGTGTGAGTTTGAAACAGATTTAGGCACTGGTCACATAAACCAGTTTCTGTCTTTAATAATGGGTGGCTGAAATCCTGCACCCAGATGCCATAACAATGGATTAGCATGAAAAATAATGCAGGCAAGTTCCTGTCCAAAAAAAGTGATTAACTGGAAGCCAGTTGGCTTTCCTGGCACACTGGTCCCTTAATGGGACTTGATGAGACCGTCAGAGGGGGATCTAGCGCTGTGGTGTCCTAAACAGAAGGAGGTCACTCAGCTGCTTATCTGCACCAGGCACCAGGGAGGTACTGTCATAGCACAGATTTATCAGGCTGTCTACAGTTGGAGCGAGAGAGAGCCAGCTAGCTAACTATAACTCAGTGTAGGCAGGATTAAAATGAGTGTCTCTCAGCAGAAGGAAGTAGCTAGAACATCTGGGGATGCTTAGTGACATATGTCTAAATGAAGGCATATTTTGACATTTGAGATGCATATTCAGAGTCCTTAGTATCCAGGGTCTTGGCCTGTTTTGGGGCATTCAGTGACTGTCCCCATTCTTTTATTTGCAGCTACCACAACTGTTGCCTTTTATCATCGGGTCCAGAATTTCTAGTGTTCCAGAGCAATAATAACCTTGTAGCTCTGTGACCTGAAGGAATTACCTGTAAAATTTTGGGTGGAAGTCGGTTCATTGGTTTTAACCTACACAGTCATTTTCTTGGTATCTGATTACCTGAAAAGCTGCTTCAATCCACATGTTGTAGAGCTACCCTGAAGAGCAATAGAGATGTTCAAGCTAGAGTCTTCCTGATTTTATAGGAAGGAGGCTGTTGAGCAGTTTTTGTGAGCGACCAGTCTCAGTGGAACTGTTTTCATCCAAAAGACCTCTTGGAATATATTTAAAGTTTAGGATATGTTGAAGTGTCTCTATGTGCTACTGTTTTTGGATAGAGATAGTCATTTGGCTTTGATGACACTCCTAATGAGAGCCAGAAGAGCTGGAGCTAGTGGCAATAGATGGTTGGTCAGTGGGTTGATCTGTAAAAAATCTTGTACGGTAGCTCTTAGACTTTTTTTAACTGAATAATGTATGTTTTTCAATAACAAGATGTGACTGGATGTAAAATGAAGAGAAACAAATATAAACATTCCAGACTGCCCTTGAGATTTGGCAAGATGTGCCTTATTTTGCTCAGTGAATCTTAACAGGCTCTGTCTTTCTACCTATTCGTTGACTTACTTTCAGACTGGAAGTTGCATAATACATAGTAATAGAAAGTGTGTAGAGGACTAGACCATGTTTTTTAGTACAATAACTTCTAACTTCTACAATTAAATTTCATCATCAAAACTAATAAGCAGTGTCCCTAACCCATTCTCCAGCCTACGCAGAGAATAAAATCACAAAGATGTGCTTGTATGAAGTCAACTGATTCCTTGTGAAAATGCAGCTGAGTACCCCAGAAAATAAACTTAAGAACCACTAAGGAGTTGTGCTCATTCCTACTTCTTAGAACCAGCTATAGGAAGGTAATAGAGGAAAGTGGTAGAAAGGGGTTTACAAGCAGGTAAGCGAGAGAAAAAGGAGAGGAAAGCAGTTTGCAGTGAACAAGCCATCTAAAAATTGCAATGAATGTTAATTTTAATTTGTTTATTTTTAGGCGAAAGCAACAACTATCAAAGAAGCTCTAGCCAAATGGGTAAGTACTAGAATGGGTAAGTACTAGAACAGTATCTCGCTGGTTTGCATTACTCTGCGGCATGGATTTTGACTGTATTCAGATAAATTTATTTTTCAAACTTTTTTATAACAAATATGTTTACTTGAAACATCTGCTGCTATAATAAATTTCACAAAGTAAAATTTTTATTACTAATATTGATATGCAGTAAATTCTCTTAGAATTTCTTTGTGTTCTTAAAATTATATGGCCGGTAAAGATGAGTCAGTTTTGATGTCTTGCCTTGTTCTGCTGAATATGCATTGATAGAAGGCCTGAAGCTACAAAGAGATTCAGCATAGCAGCTCAGGATAGCTTATATTTTAATTATGCTCTGTTCATTTTACCTGAGTATAATCCCTCTCACAGAATAAATAGGTACAAAACACTGACTGTACTGAAGTCAGTAAGATATCTGCCATTGCCTTATAACAGTGCTAAAATGAGTGTATAGAAAAAAGCTACCAGCAATGCTCAGAAATTCACCTCCCTCACCCAACTTCTAGTGGGTTCATTTCAACACACAATATTTGCTTGTTTAGTGTAGTGGTGTAGAATAAGTTTAGCACTGTTGTATCAGTGTTTTTCTGCAGCAGTGATACACAGGCCTCTTACATTGGCCACTGTGCAAAGCTTAACTCAGAATGAGTTTCTTATTTGTTTTTCTCCTTCAAGTACACCGTTAATACAGACAGTCACTGCGTGTGACTGAGCTGGTCTTGTAACCTTCTAGAAAGCTGTTTGTTGGAGGGGACATGAATATCTTTTCCAATAATGCTATAGGGTGCCTCTGGGGTCAGGTTCACAGTTCACTGAAGTCAGTGAGAATTTTCTGCTAATCTCACTGAATTTTAGCTTAGTGCATAGATGTGCTGTTCTGTGTATATGTAACCCCCCTCTAGTTCTGTCCAGCTGCTAGAGCAACAGCACAAACAATTTTGGTCTCTAGAAGATCTTTGTATGAGGTAATGTGGGCAGGTGCAGCTGAAAGCCAGATCTTTACCACCAGCTTAAGGTACTACACTGTAATTGAAGATTATTTCCTTTTTGAATGTTATCATTGTTTAGTACTTTCAGTATTTCCTTTTTTTTTTTTTTTAAGCTACACTGGTATATCCCACAAACTTGACTCCTGCTGTCATAATAAGAACCAGAATGCAACAGCTTGTGGAAAGTAGCATTACTAGAGATGTGAATTGAATATAAAAAATTCTGATATTTTTCCATTTTCCTCCCTCCAAAACCTCAACTCCATGTCTCCTATTAAAGATTTATTTTATATTTGCTCTTCCATCATGTGTTTTGTAGAGATAATAGAATTATGTCAGTGAGTTTTTATTAAGTAAGAAGTGCTGAATTTGCTTTTCTGTCTGTGTTGTTTTGGGGAGAGTTTCAACTCTTCATTTTCCTGCTCTTAATCTGAATCCACCTGACTTGTAAAATTGGATCTGATGTTGAGCTGCATTCCAGATGTTTTTCTTCCCTTCAACTTAAGGGTTTACTTATGCCCTGTTTCGAGTCAGGATGAAGTTAGTTAACTCAAGGAATCTTTAACTTAGCAAACAGGAATCCTTATCTTAAAAAATGTCCGTTGTACTAGTGGTTTCTCTATGGCTTGTTGGGGTAGTTCATCTGACCTTTTTTCTAGAACTGGGTGGCAGTCAGGGTGAATTTTCTTCTGCAGGTGCTCACTCCTGACTACAGTCTGTGTTGGGAGCTCCTTCCCTTTCATGTTTTTAAGAAACAAATCATTTTATTGATTGGTATAGGCTGATAGATTATAAATTGAGTATAAGTGCAAATACATACAGTATAATCCTTGTTCTTAGAAAAGAAAATAGAAGGTTTTTTTCACCATATTCTAGCATAATATCTGACATGCTTCTTATTTTCTAAGTTGCTAATGATGAGCAAAAGATCATCACACTGAATTTAGACAGTGAATGCATAGGGCAACATGTTGATTTTTCTTTAAATTAAGCCACCTGAAGTGTTTGGGGCATAGAAGAGAGAAAATAATGTTATCAAAGCTTATTTTGCATTTAAATTACTTTGAACAACCATGTGAAGTATTACATAAGGTTACTGAGGTGAACAGTCAATACCTGATCTTATGCTATGAGATTACTAAATACTTCTGGGATGCAATTCATTTCATTCTAAAGCAGACATATAAAATAGGTCAGGCCTCAGCTTTCTCACTTTTCAATTGGCTGAGTAAAAATGGGAGAGAAAACAATATTCCCTGTTTCTAAAACCTGAGTAGATTTCTCCTTTGTTAATGGACCTCCAGTCTTCCCACTGAACACTGAGCGAACTGACAAAATGCTCTGTTTGTTCTGTCAAGGAAACAGCTGTCAAAACTGGTGTTCCCATCTAAATAAGTACTTGTTTGAAGTGTTTACTCAATAATCACCATCAGTTCAGAATTTTAAAGGACTTAATAGACTGCAGCTTTTAAATAAACACACCCAAACAATGAAGTTATGACCATTTTTGTAAAGCTCTGAACTTACTAAAGTATTTAGTTCTAGAAAATTATCTAGAAAATTATATTATTCCTAGATTATAACTAGGAAATCTGCCTTTTGCTATATTCTCTAAAGCATGAAATTTTCTCCTTTCCTTTTTTTAATGACTAAGTGGGGGTGTTTTTTTTTTTTTTTAAAGTTATTAGCTCTGTGAATGGTAAGGATTTAATATTTTCTCTAAATACCAACTTTTCCATTATTTCTAACCAGAATTTCATGATCCAAAGATGGAATATAATCAATCTAGCTTCAGAATTCCCTCCTCTCTCCTCTTTGCTCTATATTTTATTTTCCTTTATTGGGTAAGAGCGTAAACTGTTTCTCTTTTCATGCATATGTTCCTTAGGAAGTATAGTTGCATGCAAGAATTACCATCTAAGCTCATGCATATTTTGAGGCTGACCTCAAACTACCACCACAGCTGGAGGAGCAGGAGTCACAGCACAGAGTTCATGAGGAACATCTGGAAACTGTCCAAAATGGTCAAAACCATGGAAAGACCTGAGAAAAATGCAGTTGAGATTCTACCCCAACACGCGCTCCCCTGCCTCTGGGAACAAGTGCAAGTCTCCTAACTGTACTTCATGGCTTATGGATTTCCAGCTGCATTTTGCGTTATTTGTTCACCTATAGTTGGCTGTTTCGCTAATGATTTCAGCAGTTTAGGCTGTACTGGGCAGCTGTAACTATGAGGAAGTAGGATGAGTGTAGCTTAGTCCTGATTTTTTGTTAGTGAGTTTTCTGGATGAAGTAGGAAAGAGATTTTTCTAGCAGAGTTTTTAAGTATCTGCTTCTGCTACAGACTGGCCCTAGTTCCCATTTGTCGGTCTCCATGGAAGTACTTTGATTCAGCATTTCAAATCTCTGGCTAGTCTCCATTTCATTTTAGCAGAGGATAGCTGAATCAAATTGCTCAAATGTAACACAACTTTTTTTAAACAAAGAACGTGTGTGTAATGTATAAGTGTTTTAATACCTTGGAAATAAGCAAGCCTTCTCCTCTTTACTTGCCTTCCCCCCGCCCCTTTTTTTAAATTCAGGCTATATTTGTGATTTAGTGGAATTGGGTTGTTGGGGCTGAGGTGTCATTCAGAAAAGCAACTCCAGTAGGTATCTTGATATTCAAAATGCTTTCTCTTTTCATTAATAACTTTTAGTAGTATGTTGTATTAATTTATAATAATTGCATGTACCAGTGAGTATATTCTTTGCCTTCTCTTTTATTTAGGAAGAAAAAACTGGACAGAAGGCTTCAGAGGCAAAGGAGGTGAAACTCTATGGCCAGATTCCTCCTGTAGAGAGGATGGATGAATCTCTCTCCATGCTTGTTAACTGCGAGTAAGTTCTGTTAAAAGCAAATTGGAAGACAAATATTGTCTTCTCTTTGTATTAATTTTCAGTTTTTCTGTTGTCCACTATGCAAACATGTATTTACTATGTTTAATTGTGGCCTTCAAAGCAGCACCTTTTTTTTTTTTTTTTTCTCAGCTGGGCTTCTCCTTCACTCTCAGTTCCTGCTTGTTTGAGGTTTTTTTCCTATGATTCCTATCACTCAACTGAGAAGATGTTAGGGTAGATTCTGTATTAATATTTGTCCTCAGAGAATTAGCAGATTGTTCACCAGTATATAATTACAGGTCCGTGTCTGGAATCTACCAACTAACAGACACATTTGCAATCTATTTATTTATTTTTCTTTGGTATTATAAACCAGAGAGTCTGGAATACCACATCCACTGGTTCAGGCTCTTTCTGCCTTTACTGACAACAAATCTGAGGTGCTTCCTAAAATACAAGTTGTACTGACTTGTACAGTGTTAAGATTGTAACTGCACAATGAACTGTCTTGGTGAATGTGCCCAAATGGCAAAGTGCAGCAGCATGCAGAGATACCTGAGTATCTCTGGGTACCAAAGCAATATGGCTGCTGTTTAACTGATCAAACTGTTGTAATAATATCCATGTTTGAAATGAGAAAGCGAGAGAAAAGTAGACCTAACCAGGACTTTCAGAGAGAAATTACAGCCATTTCAGAAAGAAATGGCTGTCTATTTGTTAAGGCTAGATACAAAAAGATAATCCCATATGTGATGTAAATTACTGGTGGTAATTTCCCAGAAGCTAAATAAAGTTGCAGAAATCTTGATGGTCTGAGGGTATTATAAGTCTGTTCACATATTTAGTTAGTTCACCATCTAATGAGAGAAAAATAAATTATAATTTATTCCTAATGTAGTGGTATTTGGAAGTGGAACTCTTCTTGATACAGTGATCCCTCTTATACTGTCAGCATAAAAATGATTGATTATTCTTGTTTTTAAAGGAAGCTGTCATTGTCTACAAACTGCATTGAAAGAATTGCCAACTTGAACAGCCTAAGTAAGTGACAAGCCAGTGGTTGATTATATTCATTTTCTAGTGGCTTGGACTGGACATATACCATAACATGGATCTAGCTGTATACCTAGTCTTATCCTTATTAATTCCTTTACCGTAGAAAATTACATGTGATTTTTAAAATTACCGTTATTGGAGAATGCGTGTTTAGCAGTAAAGATGTATTAAAGCATGTATCCATGTGCACTAGTCTTGGCAGTTGTCCTGTGCAAGTTTAACAACAACAAAAATCCATACAGAAAACACCTTTACAGCACCCAGTAGGCTTGGGTTGTGATATTCAACATCTAATCAAATCCAGAGTGATTTAATGACCAGTTTCCACACTGATAATGGAGAGAGTCCGCAGTTCAACAGCTTTTTATCTGTGGTGGTGTCTGTTGCTGAGCTTGTAGGTCTGGGTGGAAAAATGTCGTGCTATTTTGCAGTCGGTTTGGTTATACTGGTTTTGATTCTGGTCATACCTGAAAGAGGTGTGTTGGGGGTGAGATGGAGCCAACTGTCTACAAGTGGAACTGAATTCTTGTTTCTTGGGCAGCTATTCTGGATCTATGAAATCTTGAAACCCATCGGGTTGCTGACTTTAGGGCAGAAACCTTAATGGTCTGTCCCCAAGTTGTGGACTCTGTGGCAAGGAGCTGCAGGTTTTGGGCTGGAACTTCCAGGCTTTTCTGTCCACATCAAATTGCCAGGCAGACAGACAAGGAACCTGGAATCTCTTCCTCTCCAACTACACACCCATGGGGCTGTCAGAGGAGCCTGATGAACTTTACTGCCTCTGTAATATGCTTAGACTTCCACAAATTTGCAAATACTGATGGGGAAAAAACACTCCATTAGAGTCTTTCCAAATAACTACTGTGAATATTTCACTTTGATTAACTCTGTCACAAGCAAAAAATGATTAAGCAATTATAGAAACGTGAAACAAAAGTCTTTAGTGGGAGAAAACTTTAAAAGCCTTTAAAGCATCTTAAATGTTTATATTAATAAAATGTGGAATCAAAGCAACCAGTCTGTACCAAATATTTGATCCTGCAAGCAGACAAAATATAACCACACGGTCTGTCTTTTAAAGGTTTAGAGTGCGAGAAACAGTTTCTATTGCTTTCTGTGAAAGAGAGAGAAAGCAGTGCTTATAGCTATGAAAAACATATTTGCTTTGGTTCATTGTGGAGAGGAAGCTGAGAAATACATTTAACCATCCAGCACTCTTTTCAGACAGAAAAGATTAATGTTAATATATCTTCCTAGTTATAATTATGTTGAGTAGATAATTTTGTGTAAAGGACTACACCCCTATTGGGGTGTAGCTATTGGGACTGAATTTCAGCTAAGTAATATACCAATGAACAGTTTTGTATTCATCTATGTGTTTCTGAGCTATCTGCCATGGACTGGACATTCCTGATGATCTGTGTATGTAGAGAGTTTTGCTTCTATTATGTCATTCTTTTTTTAATACAGCTTATTCAGAATGCAAATATTTTTAGAAGTAGAATGTGGGGTTTTACCAGACTTATAGCATCTTCCTGCAATTTAAAAAGAATCTCTGATTAATAAGAAACTTTGTTTCATCTGTTGCAGAAAATTTGAGAATTCTGTCTTTGGGAAGAAATAACATAAAGAACTTGAATGGATTGGTATGTGCTTCTTAGCATTAACTAATATTCACTACCAAAATGGAGTGCTCTCTTGAATTTGGATCACTGAATTCCCCTTATTGCCTAACCATTCTTTTCATTTTCTCCCTTCACTACCACCTTTTCACCATCTCACATATTGCTTCTGAATTTTCAAATTCTCTTCCTCTTTTTTTTTTTTTCCTTTTTACTCTCCTTATGTTTGGAGACTTTTTAGGGCTAATTTACTGCATAACAGGATATTAGAAAGGGAGAGTTCTTCATTTTTGATGATGAAGAACAGAACTTTTATTTTAAAACTTTTTAGGTTTGTAAAGCACTTTAAATTCCGCTAGCTTTACATGAAAATAATTTCTGCTAAAATTTTGAATATGGAATTTTCTTCCAGAAGGTACTTGGATTATGGTTCTTTACTACAAATATTGGCAATCATGTGAACACATGGTTCATGAGTGACGCTTTTTACAGGTAACTGGCACTCTGAGCGATATGACTTTGGGGGAAAAGATGGTGACAGGACTAAGTCTGCTAGGCAGAGGAAAAATTGTTGGGGAAGAACAGGATCAATTTTGTTGCATTTGTATTAATGCCAGAAGAATTATTTTTAATCATCTGATTAATTAAGCCAAATGAATATAGAAAATGTTTTCTTCCTCAAGACTGGTTGTATTTTCTCCTGCAGAATGTCTCTCTTCAAGGCTGTTCCCACCTTCAGAGATGCCATATCCCTTAAGCGTGAAATGTACAGTCAATGTGTAATGGTTGGTTTTAAAAAATACCTCTGTTTTTGAGGGAACTGTGAAAGCAATTTCTGGCCTACAGATATAAACATGCATGCACCTGAATCTATTCAGTCCCTCTTACTGTATAAAAATCCCTCTAAAGTGGTTGTTGAACTGCAGTCACTTTGTACATACTTACAGTGCACAAACAGCCAAATTCCTTGCTATTCCTTGTATTATTCTAGTATTGTGACTTCTTCCCTCCTAAATATATTTCAGATCCTTTGCACTTAATTCCCATGGGTATTTGTCATGCATAATCAGGGACCTGCTTGAAAGGATATGAGGACCAATATACTTTAGTATTTTATTACGTGAGATGACCTGTAGGGTGTGAAGAAGGGAGAAGCTGAAGAATAAGGAAGACTTACCTTCACTTATTTGAATAGTCCTGTCATTTTCCAGGAGGCAGTTGCAGATACTTTAGAGGAGCTGTGGATTTCGTACAACTTCATTGAGAAGCTGAGGGGGATCCGTGTAATGAAGAAGCTGAAGGTTCTCTATATGTCAAATAATTTGGTGAAAGACTGGGGTAAGGCAGGCCTGTTTGTTCTGTAACTTCTTACATTCTTATGGGGAATGCATAGGTTAAGTCAGTAAGTGGAAAATAGTTCTGTTTATTCTAGGAGCTAAGTTTTACTGATAACCCTGCAGAGATGCACAGAATCCCTAAATCTCTGCTCATGCATGAGATTACAAATAGTTAGAAAATAGTTCAAAATTTGAATATAATTTCTAAGCCCAATGGATTTTGTCCTTTGAACCATCTTTCTCTGACTTCTTTTAAAATTCATGCCTGTTCTATAACTCGATACCAATTTTTGCCCAAACAGTCCCCATCCTCTTGTATCCCATGCTATTTGTGTTTGTATTGACTTTGAAAGGAAGGTTTGCTGCAGATGTACTTTCCATGTTCCACAATCTGGTTGGTGTTTTCACATTTGTGGTTGCAGCAGAGTTTGTGAGACTGGCAGAGTTGCCATTACTAGAGGATCTGGTGTTTGTAGGCAATCCACTACAAGAGAAATACGCCTCTGATCAGAAGAACAGTTGGATTGAAGAAGCAAGCAAACGAGTGCCCAAGCTGAAAAAGCTAGATGGTGAGTCTGGGGCATGAGGCGATTGGTGTAAGTTGATAGCTTAATAAAAAAAAGACCACAATGAAATAAATCATAGCCTCAGAAATACATGTGTGACCATGTAATACTCCTCTTCTCCTTCCTCTCATTTGAGTTATTATTCAGAAGCAGACTAGCTTCTGACAGCTGCATTTTGTAGCCCTGGCCTCAGGATCTTCTGAAAGTGTCTAATAGATTTCAGAGTGTTAAATCTATGGGGCCTTGCAGCTGGGCTTGATCCTTGAAGTTTTCCAGTCAAATAGTTCTAGCACCTGACTAATAAGGAACTGAAACATACGTTTGTTTATTTTTAATACTGGTTTGAAGTTCTCTTGTGGAGTTCACACATTGACTTGTGTAATTATGTACTTACATATTTAGCATTAAATAAGTTAACAAGGCATTCATCTGCCAAATGGAATTATAGTTTTCACAACAAAGTCGACTTCCAATTTTCCCCAAAAAAGATGGTGACATGGGGGCCTGGGGATATATAGGTGCATGTTCTCTGTTTTGCCTCCAGTGCAAGGGCAGGTTTTTAAAACTTCATGCAAGTTTCCCAAATGCCTGGATATGCCCCTTTCTTCACTGCAGTAAGCCTCAGTTTATGAGCTCTCCTCTGCTGCTTTCTTTTTTTAGTGGCTGATATGAAAATATATTAAAGCATGTCCTGATTAGTGAGTAAAAGCAATACAATTTTAAACGCTATTTTAAAATATATTATTTTCTGCTAATGGAGATATTAACTGTTCCCCGTTATCCCCTGTTTACTAAAGCAATGAAGAGAAGAGCGAGATGGGTAACATTAGTAAAGAGAGTAGCAGCAGGGAAGATATGGGTGTATAGGGAGCAACAAGAGGACCACATTAATACAGTGAGCGATGGATGGGAAATCAAAGCCAGATCAACTGAAATAACAAGAATTATGGAGAAGCTGAAGGCTGGTTAGAGGGCTGTACTGCTGTGAAGGATGGCCTGCAATAGTCCATTCACTGGTGTAACAGAAAATGTTATGTGAACAGAGAAACTGGAGTAGGGCAAGTATTTGTATGGGCAAAGGGTAACCTTGTTAATACACGGATACATCCTTAGTTTCTTAAGCATTCTTGCAGCCTGGAGCAATGGTAGGTATGAATTAGGTATGTGTATTTCCTATGCAATGTAGAAAGAGAGGGAGATATTTAAAAATGGAAACCACAAAATATAGAACGTGGAGTAAAGCAAATCTCAGAAATGCTGTAGCAGGACATAAGTTTCTTGTGACTGCAGTGTCCCAAGATCCTGCTATGCTTATGCAGTATATGTGAGATGACTAATATAGGGATCTGAAAAATGAGTAAAATGGTTGAAGATGTTCTGGATGAAAATAGGCATTGATGGTATCTTTGGGCAGGTGTCTTCTTTCGCTTGGTTCCTGTGCCAGGATGCCTCCTCAGAAGTTAGGAGCCTAACCATGACAGATATCAGGCTGCTTTGTTTTTATTTTCAGTTTCCTATCTGTGAAAAAACAGAGACACAGTGCCCCAATCTTGCAGTAATCAAAGAGCTCTCACCCCAGAGCCTCACCAGTCAAGTCTGTGTTTCAAGCTGATCAAGGCATGAGTATGAACCTACAGTTCCCATTTCCCAGGTGAATGTTCTAGTCACCAGCACAGGTGGATTGACATATACCTCCACACCCCTGCTATTCTTGTACTGTTTATTTACACATGTACTTTACTGTGCTACTTCAGTGTGCTGTGAGCTCACCTTGCTATTGAACCTTGCTAGCATGGGGAAAATATCTAATCTGATAAATCTTTTTGGGGCTGTTAGCACTGCAGCTTATTTTAAGTTCATGAATACATCACTATTAGGTGGTATCCCCAGCCTTGCAGTCTGTCAGGATCTGAGGTGCCCCTGCACTGTGTTGCATTCATACCTTGTGTAGGGTATGTTCATACTGTGCAATGAAGCTTTAGTCCAAGTTAGCTCTAAGAAGATGGGACCATACTGCTTTTTGGATCCCCACTAATAATTGGCACTATATTTTGTAGTATAGACATCCTGGTTAGGTATCTTTGAGGATGTAGCCTGTACAGTATGTCATGGAAATGGCAGTACAAAGTAGGAGCCCTCCAAGAGGAAGATTGAGTGCTAGTTGGATGCTAGCAGTTGAAACATCACAGCGCATCTTCCAGTGACCAAGTTAGGCTGATCTTTGTGGATCATGCTTTAATACTTTTTTACCTTTAATATTTTTTTTGCTACTAAAGAAGTTGGAAAAGCATCCAAGAGAAGATCTCATCAGTTGAAGCCTCTTCTAGTTAAGAGAGATTCAGTTATGTAGGAAGTTGGTGTCTATGGTTAGAAGCAGTGGCAGCAAATAGTTGTGCAACTCTTTCTTCTTTCTGACAGTCCAGATAAACTTTCAGGTATATCAACATCAACTATACCTTTCTCTGCATAATCTATTTGTAAATCTTTGCAGATTTGTTCTCTTTCTCTCTTTTTCTTTTAGGTATCCTAGTTATTAAACAAGAAGATGAAGAAGAAGGAGGAAACTGATAAAGCTTTCTTGTTGGGTATTTAATTATTTAAGTATCTCCAGAATGCCTCAGTACATAGAACTTTTATATACGTTTGTTTTGAAGAAAATCTTTGGGCAACTTTTAAAAGACTAGCTTATCTCCACAGTCTCTCACCTGAAGAATTGTTCAGTACATAGAACTTTTATATACATGTTTGTTTTGAAGAAAATCTTTGGGCAACTTTTAAAAGACTAGCTTATCTCCACAGTCTCTCACCTGAAGAATTGTTTTCCAAAATCTGGGCACACCAGTTTGTTAATCTCATGTCACCTTCTGGAGAGACCAGTGGAACTGAGTTTATCTGCTGTTTGACTAACAAGAGATCTTTATCTAATATAATACATAGCTATTTTAAATCCCTGATTAGTGATGCTTGTTGTTCATTCTTGGGTTATAATAGAACAGTTTTAGCTTGTTAAGTACAGCTGACCAACATTATTATTTGAAACACTGAGGCCAAAAGAACAGCACTGTGTTTTAGAAAGACTTTACAGGCTTTATTCCGTTTAATTTTGTTGTGGGAGTCCCTTAGTATTTTCAATACGTGAGTTTGCCTTGTCTGCTCCTTAACTGTTATGCCAAGTAGGCCCTGTAGTTGTGGACTTGCACAGAAAATAGGTATTGGTCTGATGATCTCTTGTTACTGGCCTTAAGTCTTGAATTGGTTTTCTTGCATTGAACTCTTAACTTCATTACTTAGAAGGCCACATATAACTTCTTACATATTTATTTATTTTAAAGAAGCAAAAGCACCTTTTTACGTGGTTTCAGGTGAGACTAAAATATTTGCTAGTTTTTTCTTTGTCTTTTATAAGATGCTATTTTAGATTGGAATATGTAGACTGTTAGCCTGCAGCTGGTTCCTGGTTTCTTTTTGGCTGATTGAGGGACGCGATCCTTCTCAGCTCTGGAATTTTCATATTACTAAGTAGGCTAATAATCAGAAACAAACAGTGAACAAAAGACCTGACTTTGAGGATATAAAATTTTGGTTGTGAGGATACTTGGTTTTTTTCCTAAAGCACAGATTTAAGCAGTGTGTGAAAGGTTTATGTAGTTAGTGACGAAGGTAAGATGAGGTGGGAAGTAGGCACTGGAAAATAAATATTGAAGTGCTAAATGTGCTGAATTGGAAGGAAAACAGTTCTGTAAAGTCCCCATATGTGACAGGTAACTGTTTTGTAGTGAAAAGCATTAAGTACTGATGAAGACATGTACCTGATTGCACTACTGGGGGCCAGTAGTGACTTTTTTCCTCCCCTCTTTAGAGAACAGATCAAGTGACCTGCATAGATTTTTCTGCAGCTTGTTTTTTTTTAAGCTTTTCTTCTTATTCTTGGTGCCATCTTTGTTTAAATTATAATGGCAACGAGTCTATTTGCTGGTTCCAGAACTGATGTAGAAGGGATGGAGGCAGAAATCGACTTTTAATTATTTTGTTTGTGGAGGTGTGGCGGGGGTCAAGATTGTGGAAGCCACTGTACAAGAAGAGAACGGTTACGTTGGCCCAGGCAACAGTAGTATTCAGCTCTTTTTGTGATGTGCAGGAATACTAAAGCTCCAGGTCTAATTGTAATAGATGATGATTCTAGCGCTGATCAATTTCTAAGTGAACAGTATGAAGTAGAAGCTTACAAGCAAATAATTATAGTTCTGTTTCAATATATTCTTTCTAGTTATTCTTTTCATTGTTAGGGCAATTCTTAGGCATTCCAACTGAAATTGGCAATTGCAGGTAAGACTTAAATTCGATTTAGGTCCATTTTGTGAAATAATGTCAGAAGAGCAGTGGCAAAAGCTTTAGACATTCTGAACAAGCTATTTCCAGACAGCCGTTTATCCTGACCAGAAAGCTGTCTGTTTCTTAATTAGCTCACTGGATTTATCTTATGGACAACTTTATACCCATATGTAGTTTCTTTTTAGAATTATTTTCCTGGCTTTATCACTATTAAAGTCACCATTGACCAAGAAGCATGATGGGAGACAGAATATATAGCTAGTCAACACCCAGGTCATATTGGCTTCTTTCAAAACTAATCCATTCGGTTGACTTGCAGCCAACCACTTTTGGAAAAGTGGATGTGCTTCAAGCACATGCATAATGCAGTGCTTATGACAAACTCAGTCTCTACTGACACCATCTTCTGTGTTAGAGCAATGGGGAATTGGCTTGTGCTCCCGACTACTGTAATTAAAGTGCGTTTAAAATGAGCCAGAACTTGAGTGGAAAGAAACTTGACTTCTGACTATTGCCAGCAAATGGAAATGCCAAATTCATATACGCAGTTGGGAGAAGTTTTCAGAATTGAATATTCAGTGCTCTTGTCATGGAGTATGGATGGCCACAAGCAATGTAGCTGTTTTCTCATATCAAGATTTCTACAGTTATGGTACGTATGGCTAAGTTAGCTCCTTGAATGAAATAAGACAGGGGTGTGGATATGAGAGAGCAGTCTAATGCCATGTATAATCCTACTGGTGGACTTTTAATATCTAAATATGGTCTAAATACTGTACATTTATGAAGGCAGAGTTAGATACAGAAAATACTCTATTTTGTGACGTTCTGAGACCAGAATATGAAGTTGGGACTATGTGGTGATACTTTGAACAAACCATGGCTCCACTGATGAGACTTGGACAACAAAAGTACGGTTCCGGCTCTTGTAAGTGACAAATGCAGTCTATACATACGGTAATTATTCCAAGAAAACTTTGGCAATTGTTAGTTGGTAAAGCTGGCTTCATTCTGTGGCCCATTGTCAACAGCTCTTTTCACAGATTAACAGCACAAATTCTCTAGCTCTTCTTCAGAGCAGCATTATAAATACCACAAAAATTCACAACTAAAGGAATGGGGCATCTAGTTAAAACAGCAGTAAGGTATGCTGTAAGTATAAGAAGGTTTTCTGTTCCCTTTTGTCCTTCATGCAGTGATAACTTCCAGCATGTAATTTAAACACTTCTGATAAAAACTGTCAGTCTCAATAGAAACAATATGGTAAGAAAAAGTAGACCATGGAACTCAGATAGCTGTCAGAGACTCCAGCTTAGAGCTGGGTGGAAGTTTCAGCTTAATTTTGCTTTGCCCGATGAATCATGGTTGCTTTCATGAACAAATCAAAAAACCCCTGAACTTTTTCTCCTCCAAAATCAGTAGTTTTTCATACATTTTAAGATTTGCACTTTAAAATTATGCAGTGGATGTGGTAGAAGATATATATATATATATATATACACACAGATGTAGAGAGAAAGCAGCTGATTTGCATATTGATGGTGTTACACCATGTCATTTAGAAGCTAACAGCGAAGATTGGAGGCTGACTCAAAGAACTGTCTTTCTGTAGTACTCTGATCATCAATATCTCACCACATCCATTAAAATAGTAAGCACATTTTTATTCATGGATGAAAAGAACACCCATGTAAAACTCTCAAGCCATGTGGAATACTGCTTTTCCCACTAGAATTATGGAGGATTAGCATCCACTTTATTCCTTAGAACAATTTCCTAAAATAATATTAGTAATAGAGAAATAGGTATTTTACTTGCTTGCTAGCACATTTACCTGTCTTAAAAGAGCTGGTGTGTGGAGTGATATATATTGAAAACTGTTGGAAAAATGTGAGAAGGGACCTGAGAGCTGGCAGTTCTTCCTGTCTACTTATAGATCACTCAGGTTACACTAGAAGTAGCCTCAGCTAAAAAAAAAAAAAATCTTCAAGCAAGAGAGCACTTTTAACATCTGCTTTGGTTATCTTTTCTATACAGTGATTTTGTAGCATGACCAAATTGTTTAATTTGCTGTGTTTAAATTATTTAGGCCTATGTTTATAAATGTTGTTCAGTGAAATGTGTTAAAAAATTATAGAATGTTATTTTATACAAAAAATTTTGGCTGTTGTGTAACAAAATAGTTCAGCTTGTGGACAGCTTTCAGAAATTAAATTTTGTTCTCATTAAACTTTCCTAGCTGCTCAGGGAGCAACGTATTTATAGTATGTAAATACTGTTCCTTTTTGCATCTATATTTTAGGATAGGAAATGACTTAGGCTTTAAAAATGTTGATATATTGTGATTGTTGTCATCTGAGACATAAATATTTTTCAATATTTTAAGTAAGACATTGTTTGTTAGATTTTATTCCTATATCCTAAGAAACAAATCTATTACTTTCATAAGGGGAGAAAAAAAACAAATATGATAAATAAAGGTTTGGTCCTATTTTAATACAAAATTACTAATTCACTTTGAAGCTGAATTCTGTTAATAGCAATATACAATCAATTTCATTAAATGAGGACAGGAGAAGGTCGCTGCTTAATAAACTTCTGTAATAGAAACTTTAGCCTTCAATAGACGTGGTCACCGTAACGTAGTCTCAAAGTCAAATATAAAAGAAAAAGCTTTCTAACCCATAGCTCACAGCAGTCAGTCTGAATGAAGACAAGAGTAGCATCATGCAATTATGGGTGTAATGCTGTTTAAAAAAACATATAGGGAATTACTGCCGAATTCCTCAAAATACCACTAACTCAAAAATTCATTTAAGGTCACAAATGGCTTGTCTTTCAGTAATTGAAGTAACCTGTGGGAAAACTTGGGCTTGGAAACACTTAACCCGCCCCCCCCTCCCCCCAAAACAAAACAAAACAAAACAAACTCCAGATCAAAACACTTGTGAAGTTTTTGGTTATCCAAGCCTTGTTTGGATGCCTTTGCTATTTTAATACTAGGTAGTCAACCTTTCCAGATGCACACTAACATTTTAGACAGTTTGCTTTGACATTAAGACAAAACACCTTATTTAAAGCCTTAAAGAAACAGTGGTCTGCTATCGTATGTGAAGGCTTTTGTGTTCCCTATTTTGCCTACTGAGCAAAATACTGCTTACTTCCCAAGTGGTATTTCTGATTAACAGCCACATCCGCAGGAGTAAATTAAAGCAAGAGTGCTTAAACTGAGCTGCACAAAGAGTTTTAATATCTTGGGCTAAATCCTATCAATCCATCAGCTCTGCCAGCCCTATTGGGATGAAAGTTTAGCTGTCAGCATACGACAACAAAAAAAAAAAAAGGTGTTACTTTAACTTTGACATAGGCCTGCTTAGATTTTAATTGCAATCTAATATGAGGCCAGACTGGTATCCATTTCTAGAAACCTGCTTCACTGAATGAAACATTTTTGGCTTTCAAAGACTTCAGGCTCATAGATGTGGGAAACAGTAGGCATCCTACAAACAGTTCACTAGCAAAACAGAAGGAACCTTCGTTGGGAAGTTGGGGGGGGGGGGTATGTTCATATTTATTAGAAACCACAGCAAGAGATCTAGCTACTGCCAGAGGAAACAAGATTAATGCCATATTAAAAAATATATAAAAATCCTAGGTCCAGATAACAAACAAGTTAAGACAATATTACAATATTAACTAAAAAAACTTTTTAAACTCTACTAATGAAAAATACGATGCAATATGATCTTCTGGAATCATTGTTTCTACATCCCACAGATACATGTACTATACAGTAGGAGAATATTATTAACTTCTTTCTAGCTGTTCTAGATTTACTTCAGTCTCTACTTTTTAACCCCATGCACAGCCATCCAGGAGTTCAGATTTGATACAGGCCCCTGAAGCACTAGGTTACTTCATACTGCCTTTGCTCCACCACTGTCTTTGTGATGGTTTCAGCTAGTTTTGCAATGAACTAGAACTGCTTTTTGTGGATTTCTAAAATTTGGAATTCAACTAGCAATTACTTTGAGGTTTTTCAGGATGGTCCTGTGTGAAAGAGTGAAGGGCCGCAGTAACTCACACTTGTAAAACACTATCAAGATTGTCACTGGCATTCGGCACAGGTGCATGGCTTGGAGCAGGACATATGCAGTCAAAATTTCTGTAAAGCAAATGGAGCTGCATCCACCAGTTATTTTCCTGGATATAGGACACACAAATACATCACAGGCTGGAGTATTCTGAGAGAAGTTTACATTGAGAAAGAGCCTTGAGGATAGAAGTGAACATGATCAGAGAGTAGGATAGCTAAGGGGACTCACAACAGGACTCTCAGTTGCTTCCTCTGTATCAATGAGTCACAGTCACTATCCACCCAGAAAACCCCAGCCACTCACTCATACCAACAAAAAATTTCAGCTATAAAACTGTTTTTAAACCTCATTTAATAAAAGGTTTTTAAGAGATATAGAGGATATTAAGTAAATAAGTTACAGAGTACATTACAATCACATCAGCAAGATTTCCTTTAGTGTATTAATATTTTTATAAAAAAGCACACAAAAAATAAATTCAGTCCAGTCTATCACAACTGTACAGCAACAGGTAAATATTTTTATATTTATATATGTACATTTTTAATATGTAACAGTCATTTAAAAGGTGCCCTAGGCAGCAAACACACAAAAGGAAGTGTCTGCTCACTTGTTAAAATAAAAGTAATATACTTTATTATAAAGCATTTATACAGTAATTACAAAGGCTGACTGCTCCTGTACAGTACACCATAGCTTTGACTACAAATTTAAAAACAGAAAATAAAAAGAATGAACACAAAAAAAAAAGTTTATATCAAATCTGAACTACAAGGGGAAAAATAAATGTGGAGAAGCTGCAGGAAAGAGGTTTTTAAAATATACAGTTACATTTCTATAAAAATATATGTTGTCCTCTAATCTTGAGAAGTTAAGGATTTTACAGGCTCAGCTGTCAATGGAATCCAAGTTTCAGAAAGAAAATATTTAGACAGCTGGGGATTCAAAGTTTGTGTCTTCCTAACGTTTGACATCGGAGAGCATGTGGGTGAATAAAGCAGCTGAACCCAAGTGAAGAATTTATATAGAAACTCACCCCCACAAAAATCAAACATCATTTTTAGACACTGCTGCTCTATCTCTTTAAAGCTTTCTAAACTTTCAGACATACATTAGAAGATGAAACAGGGAGAAAGTCCGCATGGGAAAATGTGCTTTCTAATGAGGTTTCTGGCAGAGGTAATCCATAGGCTCGCAGTGCCTTTGTACAAGAATCTCCTCGCAGTGCACAGACCCTGAAAGGGGACGAGACTTCTACAGCTGCGCAGTCCTATATTGTGACTTCCTAGTTTGCTGCCCAAAAGAGAATTAAGATATAACTGCTGAGGCAGTGAGAAAGCTCACTCTTTGTGGTTTAGGAAACACGTTTTTTTTGGATGTTGACTTTAATCTAAACTTACTGCAATCATAAGAAACAACCTTAAACTTCAGTTTGATAAGTCAAATGCCTTGTTAGCTAATTTAAGCCTCACATTACATCACTAGTATGGGATCAATAGATGATTTACCTGTAAGCTTCAGGATTTCTAGCCTTGCC